>NC_087357.1:28117448-28420478 GCF_030014295.1 Loxodonta africana
AGCTTCAGTTTCATCATCTCCAAAATGGAGATAAGCAAAGTGTCTACCATCCCTAAATTTGTTATGAGGATTGATGAATGTAAAAACACTTGATTTAGTGCCCAACAGAAAAAAAAGTGCTCAATAGTTATTTATTATAGATCATATTATTGTATATTTCATTAACTCTGAGATGCATTTTTTCTTAATTCAGCATCTCTGAGATAGGAATGTGAGTTAAAACCTACAAGGTCATAATGCAGTGAAAGAATTATACGAAATACATATTTATAAAACAATAATGTATATTATTGTGGGCTCGCAAACCTTTCTATACGTTACCTCAGTATTCTTATCCTTCCCTTTCTTCTTGGTTCAGGTCTGTGTGGTGATTTGATATGTCAGATTCTGGTGCCATGTAGTGGGCATCATCATGGGTGCCTGTTAAAATGACTCACACTACTGCTGCTGTTGCTGCTGCTACTGCTTGCTGCTAGCTGTGCTTGGGTGTCCAGTGGTCAACGTCTTGGAGAGTAAGGTGTTTATAGAGGGCAGTAACTTCTATTCCAACAAAAGCAATTGGTGCTTATTATACCAAAATCACAACTCTGCTAACCTGGGGTAATCTCTTGGATGCATCTTTGTTTCATAACCTGTTACCGAAGCCTCATGGCAGTGTTGCTTGGAGCTCCTTGTACTTTACAGATTTTAGTTCATCAGCTCTTTCAGGTGTGGCAGGCAGATTGCCCTTTCTAAGACTCAGGCTTACCCAGTGCGGTGAGTTCAGGCTGGCGGGAGAGGCTGAGTAACTGGCAATGTGCAGGCCTCACAAATTGATCCCCCTCAGCAAGTTTGAGTATCTGAGTATCTGACTCTTGTTTGAAGATAAATTGTTTCGTACGTGTCTCTTCACCGCCTGAGCTGCCTGTGTGTTGTGTAGATGTCAAAGCTAAATACTCAGGTTGTGATGTGCAGTATGTGGCATGGTGGCTCTGGTGTCTGCCCCACGCTGTTCATTTCCCTCCCTTACTCTGCTCCAAATCACAGGAGGTTCATCCCTTCAAACTACATTTCCCAAACTCCCTTTCCCTCTTGTTGGCCAATGGGAGACACTTAACAAGAGCTTGGAGGGTGAGAGAAAGGGAGAACCTGGGTTCCTTCTCACTCTTTGCATTGGGCAGTGTTGCTGGGCAAAGTGCTTCTCTTCTGTGGCTCTTGCAGTTACTGAACATACATTCCTTCCGTGGTCCTACCTCCCATCATTCCTGTTTCCTCGAGATGGCCAGTTTCCTGGACTCTGGCAGCTCCACTTTTTCCCTTTATCTCTATAGCCTAAGGGTGATATCAACTTCGTGCTTTTCCTGATTTGTGGTTTGCATCTCCACCTTTTGTATAGTGTTTCAGTTTCTCCCACATCTTTGTAACTGGTTTTCCATAGTAAAATCCTACCAGTTGGATACTTGAAATGGACTCTGATATCCTGAAATAGCCCCCATGGAAAAAGACCTCAGGAGTGCTGGCCCTAAAAAATCTTGATCTGTATCCAGATGTATCAGAATACTGGTGAAGCCAACATAGATTTAAGCTGAGCTGTTGCGTATATCTAGTTAATTGACATATGGTCAAGTGTGAAGAGAGCCATTCAGGAGACATCAAGAATGATGGAACTTTAGAGCACGCTGATGGAAAAGGTGATGTGGAGGGATGAGGGCAGTAGAGATGGGGGGTGGTGGGAGTGTTTCATGTATGAAGTTATGGATGAAGGGTGCCATTTCAGAAAAATGAAACAGCACATTTAGCGAGTGCTGTGGCCCTGGCGGTACAGTGGTTAAGATCTTGGCTACAAACCAAAATGTCAGTGGTTCAAATCCACTAGCCACTCCTTAGAAACCCTATAGGGCAGTTCTACTCTGCTCTATAGGGTCGCTATGTGTCAGAATTGACTCGATGGGAATGGGTTTTTTTTTTTTTTTTTTCATTCTCTTTGGAGTACAGGATATCTGTAGAAAACCTGGGAAGATACTACAAATTAGTAACAGCAATGGCAGACAACTGACACCATTTATTTTGATCTCAATATCTGCCAGGGCCTTGTTAAGTGGTCAGTTTAAACCAAACCAAATCCACTGCTGTTGACAATCTGACTCATAGTGACCCTATAGGACAGAGTAGAACTGCCCCATAGGGTTTCCAAGGCTATAAATCCTCACAGAAGCAGACTGCCACATCTTTCTCCCATCGAGCAGCTGGTGGGTTTGAATGGCTGACTTCTCTGTTAGCAGCAGAGCACTTTAACCACTGTGCCACCAGGGCTCCCTAGTGGTCAGTTCGCATTATACAATTTAACCTTACAAAAGCTTGTAAGGGAAGCCTTATTAATCACATGTAATGATGAGCAAATAGGTGAGAGATAAGAAGTCACTGTTGTAAGTTCACACAGCAAGTAAGTGGCAAAGCTATGCTATCAGGTGTGATGTGAATCCCACCTGCTCAGCTCAGCCTTGTGTGCCAGCCTAGAGCTTACTCAGCTGGTTCCTACTTTGAGGCATTTGCACTTTCTTTTGTATCTCTCTGGAATGTTCTGCCTCTAATTCTTCACATTTCTCTCTTTTTCAACATCCAGAAGGAATGTGCCCATGTGTTTGTTCTTTATTATTTTCTCCTCCTCCCTCTGCCCCAGCAAGGCTATAAGCCTCATGATGAGAGCAAGGATCTTGACTGCCTTTTCCTGTTGTATGGGAGGTGCCTAGAACAGTGTCTGACTCATGGTAGATACATAATAGCTAGTCTTTGAATGGAGGAATAGCCCACAGTGTACCTTTAATAAATACGTATTCCTGTTTCCTTCCCCAAGTCCTTGGGTATCCAAAGGCCATCCCCTCAGCTACTTTCAGTGGCTTAGACAGCACACACAGAAAGGTCAGAGATATGCTTCCAGAAAAAATATTTTAGGGCAATCGAATAGTGGCAGGATTTGGGATCATCTCTCCCAACCACTGTTATCGTTTAGGCTGGGGAATGAGATTCCTACCCAGCCAAACTATTTATATTTTTTAGGTAATTAAAGTAATGAAGTTGTCTGGGAGCACAAGGCATTGTATGCTATCCCCTCAGGTCTAATTCATCTGCTTTAGTTTCTGACTGCCAGTTAACAGTTTTATGGAGGTAAACCACTTGGAATAGTGGGAGCTCATGCAGAGCCGTAAGGGAGGAACAAGCTATTTGCTGTTTCCAAGAGAGAAATGAGGGAGGAAAAGAGAGAACACTGGAGCCTGCCTTCTCTGTTTCAAACAAGACCTGTGTATTTTAAATAGGCCTCCTCATGAGGCATGGAGTCTTTTAGCCTGTTTCAAGCCCTCTATGTGGACCTCAGAAAGCACCTTGTATAATTTAAAATGTATCCGTGAAAAGCAAACACATACTGTGGTGTGTTGTGCAAGGGATCAGCACAGTGCAGAAGTATTGGTCCATGCCTATGCATATACAGTTTCCAATGAGAAGCAAAGTGTTGTTTCTTTAGAAGACAAACTCTTGAAAAAGAAAAATTGCCTCTGGGAGGGAGAGCTTGAGTTTTTACACATCTTTAACAACTTCTTCCCTACTGCAAGTTCAGCCCAAGAAGCAGAAGTCTCAAGGAGGGCTCTTGGGTCTCCCCTGGCTGGGGCACGAGGTCCAGAGGTCTTCCACCTCCTTGGTTTCAGAGATCTTGGCTGCAGGCAAGCAGGACACAAACATGTCAACTGACAGGGAGTTAAGCTTTTTAATCAGTCATTGCATATCTCTGGGATTTTCTATTTCTTTTTATTATTTCACTCTCTAAATGTCCTTTCTTTATGAATTATTCGACACCATCAATCCACATCATCAATCCAGGTGCAAAAGGATAGGCAGAGCATGGTGTTCAGAGTGCTGCAGGAGACCTACTAGGTAGCCCCTCGTCTGATTCCGTCAGCACTGGAAGGCAAGCAGGAGAAGACTGCAGGTCTGCCTATGGGCACTGGAAGCTGCACTGGGCTGCAGATTTTGCTGTTTTTCCATCCCTGGCTTGTTTCATTGGGCTCCCCTTCACTACTGCCCAGTCAAAGACCAGCTTCCATCCAGGTCTGATATTCACACTGTATGCACTGGAACGGCCATACGCATAGCCTGAAAAATGGAAATATTGCCATACTGGTTGGTAAATAGCCATTGCCCTGAGCAACCCTAGTCTTTCCAGCTGCGCTGGCCATCTAAGTTCCTTCCTGGTCCCCACAAGTTCCTCAGGATCCCAGTTTGTTTGACCCCATAGGTGGTCTCCAGACCTCTCTTCCAGGGCTGTGGATGATGGCAATTCTGCCAGCCCAGTGCCTCTGCCCAAGCAAGTATTAAAGATTATCCATCTAACTCCTGCTTCTAATAAAAAAGGAGTGTTCTTCACAGTGCCCTTCAGTCTCCCCTAACTTCCTGTTTGGCACTGGAATCTCTTAGATTCCTTCAGAGGCCTCTTGGACAGGGCTGGAGACACTGTTAAGAGGCAGAGCTGGACAGGAGAGTCAGGCTCTAGGATCAGCCCGAGCTGCATTTGAGTCCTACTTCTAGGTGGGAGGGCTTCTGTGGTTGTCCTCTCTGAATCTTGCTATCATGATCTTTTCTCTGGGCCTCAGTAGCCTTATTTGTAAACTGGAGTAATTTACAAGTCAGGTAATTTGATTGCAAGCAGCAGGAACCAAAGTGACTAATTTAAGCTTGAAAAATAATTCCATTGAAAGGATGCAATAAAAAAAGAAATGATTTTATGGTAGCTCACTGAATCAGAGGAAGAATGAGCAGCTGAGCTCTGGAAACAGCAAGAATCACAGCAGCTCTGGGTATTTCTGAGCCAATGACTGGGTTCCAACAATATTCCATCTCCCTGTGTATGTTATTAAGATTCAAATTTCTGGGAGAGAGAATCTGGTTATGCTAGTTTGGGTCTCATGCCTGCCCCTTTCTCAGGGGGAGCATGTTCCTTGGTTTGGCAACTCCGTAAGAGCCTTGGAGGATAGCAGAGGAGGAATTTGCCAAAGAAAAGGAAAACAACCAAATAACAACAGCAAAACAAGAGATGTTCATTAGACATTTCATAGGGGCACCATAGAGTATAAAGGAGATAACGTTTATCAATTGCTCAGCTTAACACTCTATAAGTAGTTGCTAGATTTATAAATAGTTGCTAGATTGTGGTATTGGCAAAGAATATTGAATACCATGGACTGCCAAAAGAACAAACAAATCTGTCTTAGAAGAAGTGCAACCGGAATGCTCCTCAGAAGCAAGGATGGCGAGACCGCGTCTTACATACTTTGGACATGTTGTCAGGAGGGATCAGTCCCGGGAGAAGGACATCATGCTTGGCAGAGTGCAGGGTCAGCGGAAAAGGGGAGAACCCTCAACAAGGTGGACTGACACAGTGGCTGCAACAATGAGCTCAAGCATAATAATGATCGTAAGGATGGTGCAGGACTGGGCAGTGTTTTGTTCTGTTGTGCATAGGGTGGCTGTGAGTCGGAACTGACTCGATGGCACCTCGCAACAACAACAACAGATTTGTAAGAGTAATGATACAGTAATATATCATAAATATAGCATCAATGTAGTAGCAAAAGCAGAAGTAGCAGCAGCAATAGCAGTAGTAATATTATGGCTGAACATGACCTTTAGCCTTAGACAGGCCTGGGTTTAAGGTTGGTGTCAAACCCAGGATTAATTTTCTTCATCAGAGCATGAGGGATATGATCCTCTCTTCAGGCTGCTGTATTAAATGACATAATGCACATAAAGCACTTTGTTCATTTTTTGGTGTATGTGGCTAAGTGCTCAATCTTATGTTTGTATGTGTCTATATAAATGGCCATGTATATATTTTTCTGATGTATATAGGATTGTATTTTAGGACATTAAAGGAATCATAAAATCCACTATTAAGGTATGCTTGAGGTTGTGTCTATCTGTAGCCTTTTCTTGACCCCCTTCCATCTATAAATATGCTTTGTACATCTACAGGCAGATAGAGCTGACATTTTATTCTGCAAAGGTAATATCTGCCCCTGGCCGTCTCTGGAAAAGTATATTAATTATCCTTTTCCCCTTATCCATTTTAAGGATGAGGTGGTGGTAGCAGTAGCAGTAGTACTATTTCCAAACCCCACATTAATTATTCAAAGTGGATATGAACAGCTCCATTTTACAAATGAGATCCAGAGAGAGATGGAGCAACCTTCCTGTGGAATAGACCCCAGGGCTGGGGGACTGAAAGCCCACCCTATGTCTCTTGTGTGTGCGGCTGTCTGGAGAAGAAAGGCTCAGAGGAGGAAGGTTGAGGGCATTAGGAACAAATTTACACTTTTCTACTGATTTCCTGGGCGACTGTTCCTTGGCTTTCCGTAGGCCACCTTGGTAAAGCAGCTTGTGCTTAATACAGAGATGAGGTGCTGTCTCTTCTCAAGGGAGTCTCTGCTTTGAGCTATTGTGCCTTTGAAGTACTTGAATTAACAGTGTTGTTTCACTGAAGATGAGCACACACCCTGTCAACCAGGTTCCTTATGTCCTTTTTCCAGAATATAAGTGGAGGAAAAATTAGGCAAAAATATTCTCCGTTAAGATGAAAATATCCTGAGGTCACACTTCCCTGGGACTAAGTAGTTGCAGCGGTGGCAGCTTTCTCCAACAACTGCTTTCCATTAAATCCAATTTAGAAAATACAGCTGATAGTTTCCTCCTGTCCTCAAGCCCAGAAGTATCCAAAAGTGGTCCCACTCGACTGGATAAATAAGTTATGGTACGTAGATATAGTGTAGTACTATGAAGCATTGGAAACCCTGGTGGTGTAGTGGTTAAGAGCTATAGCTGCTAACCAAAAGGCCAGCAGTTCAAATCCCCCAGGTGCTCCTTGGAAATTCTGTGGGGCAATTCTACTTTGTCCTATAGGATCGCTGAATCAGAAGCAATTCAAGGGCAATGGGTTTGCTTTTTTTTTTTTTTGGTTACCCCAGTAAGGAGTATTACTAGACCCACCTCCCCCTGGAAGTCTCAAATACACTCCGCTGCATGTGACAGCCCAGGAAATTACTTTCGACCACTGATGGAACTACTGAGATAAGGCTCAGCTTTCTCACCATACCACATTATTTCAGTTTGGATGGTGGAATCTTGAAACTTCCACAATCAATTCACATTTAATAATTCCATCAACCTCTTCAATTCATTTTTCACCCTGTTTTACTATACATATACGTAGTAAACTCTCTAGATTGTAGGCTCTGTAGAGGATATGGAGAGTATCAGATCATATAATATATCCTTAGGGCCAGCACAGTGCATATTACATGGTGACCAAAAGTGAAATTAAAAAAAAACAATCAAACAAAAAGGCAAAAATTTTACAATGCTAAAAATTTATATAAGCATGGTACTATACCAACAACTTCAGAGTTTGCAAAGATGATCATAATTCATATCTTTTCCCTCAAGGAGAGAACAAGTTGAGATAAATAAGGTGATCATGTGATGACAGGAACAAAAATAATCATAATATAGGACAGAGGAAGATGTATGTCAAGTAGTCATATATATAAACAAAGGCCAGGGAGATTTAAAGAAGGTTGGGTGCCATCAAGTCCGTTCCAACTCATAGTGGCCCTGTGTACAACAAAACCAAACACTGCCCTATCCTGTGCCATCCTCACAATTGCTGCTATGGTTGAGTCCATTGTTGCAGCCATTTCGTCAGTCCGTCTCATTGAGGGTCTTCCTCATTTTTGCTGACTTTCACCAAGCATGCTCCTAGAACTGATCCCTCCTGATAACACATCAAAAGTGTGTGAGATGAAGTCTTGCCATCTTTGCTTCTAAGGAGCATCCTGGTTGTACTTCTTCCAAGACAGACTTGTTCATTCCTCTGGCAGTCCATGGTATATTTAACATTCTTTGAAACACCATATTTCAAAGGCATCAAGTCTTCAGTCTTCCTTATTCACTGTACAGCCTTCGCATGCATATGGCGCTATTGAAAATACCTTGGCTTAGGTCAGGCACACCTTAGTCCTCAAAGTGACATCTTTCATTTTTAACACTTTAAAGAGGTCTTTTTTACTAGCTTTGCACAATGCAATATGTTGTCCGATTTCATGACTACTGCTTCCATAAGCATTGATTGTGGATCCAAATGAAATCCTTGACAATTTCAATATTTTCTCCACTTATCATAATGTTGTTTGTATTTGTCAAGCTGTGAGGATTTTTGTTTTCTTTACGTTCAGGATAATCCGTACCGAAGGCTGTAGTCATTGGTCTTCACCAGTAAGTGCTGCAAGTCCTCTTCACTTTCAGGAAGCAAGGTTGTGTCATCTGTATGTTGAAGGTTGTTAATGAGTCTTCCTTCGATCCTGATGCTACATTCTTCTTCATATAATCCAACTTCTTGGATTATTTTCTAAACATACAGATTGAATAAGTATGGTGAAAGGATACAACCCTGATGCACACCTTTCCTGATTTTAAACCATGCAGTATCCCCTTGTTCTGTCCAAATGACTGCCTTTTAATCTATATATAGGTTCCTCATGAGCACAATTAAGTGTTCTGGAACTCACAATATTATTCATAATTTGTTATGAGCCACACAGTCAAATGCCTTTGCATAGTCAATAAAACACAGGTCTTTCTGGTATTCTCTGCTTTCAGCCAGGATCTATCTGATGGCAGCAATGAGATCCCTGGTTCCACATCCTCTTCTGAATCCAGCTTGAGTTTCTGGCAGCTCCCTGTTGATGTGCTATTGCAACCACTTTTGAATAATCTTCGGCAAAATTTTACTTGCATGTGACATTAATGATATTGTTTGATGATTTCCACATTCTGTTGGATAACCTTTTTTTGGAACGGGCACAAATATGGATCTCTTTCAGTCAGTTGACCTGGTAGCTATCTTCCAAATTTCTTGGCACAGGCAAGTGAATGCCTCCAGTGCTGCATCCGTTTGTTGAAACACCTCAGTTGGTATTCAGTCAATTCCTGGAGCCTTGTTTTTTGCCAGTACCTTCGGTGCAGCTTGGACTTCTTCCTTCAGTACCATGGGTTCTTGATCCTATGCTACCTCCTGAAATGGTTGAACATTGACCAATTCTTTTTGGTACAATGACTCTGTATTCCTTCCATCTTCTTTTGATGCTTCCTGCATTGTTCAATATTTTGCCCATAGAATCCTTCACTATTGCAACTTGACACTTAAATTTTTTCTTCAGTTCTTTCAGCTTGGGAAATGCTGAGCATGTTCTTCCCTTTTGGTTTTCTAATTTCAGGTCTTTGCACATTTCCTTATAATACTTTGTCTTCTTGAGCTGCCTTTAAAATCTTTTGTTCAGCTCTTTTAGTGATCATTTCTTCTGTTTGCTTTAGCTACTCTTTGTTGAAGAGCACGTATCAGAGTCTCTTCTGACATTCACTGTGGGCTTTTCTTTCTTTCCTGTTTTGGAAGAAGTACAGCCAAAATTCTCCTTAGAACCGAAGATGGTGAGACTTCACCTTATGTACTTTGAACATGTTATCAGGAGGGATCAGCCCCTGGAGAGCTGCATTATGCTTGGTAAAGTAGAAGATCAGCGAAAAAGAGGAAAGACTTTTAACAAGATGGATTGACACAGTGGCTGCAACGATGGGCTCAAACATAGCGGCAGTTGTGAGTATGGCACAGAACCAGGCAGTGTTTCATTTTGTTGTACGTAGGGTTGCTATGAGTCAGAACCAATTCCACAGCACCTAACAACAGCAACAGTATGTGACTATACATGGTCATTTAATTGAACGCACATCTATCACCCCAACTAGGGTCTGTCCTCTTACTCTAAATCTGAGGATAACTCAAAAAGCATTTCTTTCTTCTAGGTCTTCTAAGCCGTTTTTCCATATACTAAACAGGACAAGAGCAAGGCCTTGCCACACTCCAAATTCATTCTATTTTAAAAATATTTATGGAGCACTGGCTGTGCTCAGCCCTGTGATGGATGCTGTGCAAGACTTAGGAAAAGTAAAACACGTAATCCTTGTTCTCAAGTTGCTCACCATACTGGTGGCGAAACAAGATGAACGATTGTAAAACAATCTGAGTGCAAAACATGACATTTTATAATCAAGGGTTTAATTGTGTGGTGAAGATTTATAGGAGATTTAAGACGAGAGACAGTGATGAGTGCGGAGGAAGTCAAGGTTGACTCCTTGGAAAAGATGGAAAGAGACAAAGGGGGGACTGGCAAGTTTTTCCTAACTAAGCCAGCTTCTTTGAGTTTTTCTTTGTGACACGTACCTCTGGAACTTGTGCAGGACAGTGGAGACACGGATGTACAATGTTAAGAGTTAGGGTACCAGGCAGGAGAGGACAAGAGCGTGGACATGTTCAAGGCAAAGTATCAAGGCAGCAGTTTTATGAAACAAATCAGACTTGTATATCTATGGACATTTTTATTGGAACCTGGAGTAGAGTTCAGCAGATTTATTCACTATCCTTTTAACTGGAATCCATAAAATATTTTGTAGACCAGGAATAAATTGATTTTTTAAAATAATAATTATTAAAAGGTCCTTTTGTCCAAATTTTTTTTCTTCTAAAAACTTAAAGCAGTCATAAATTAAAAGGTAAATTTAAGATACTCAAATAAGACAAATTTGAACGCTTAATGCAAATTAAAAAAAAAAACAAAACCCTCTGCTGTCGATTCTGACTTGTAGCAACCCTGTAGGACAGAGTAGAACTCCCCCATAGAGTTTCCAAGGAGCACCTGGTGGATTCAAACTGCCGACCTTTTGGTTAGCAGCTATAGCTCTTAACCACTATGCCACCAGGGTTTCCAAATGCATGTTAATGCTAAGAATTATTTGGAAGGATTTGGTTTTATTATATTTTCAATTTATCATTCCAGAGTCAAAGATAGTACATTGTTTACAGATAATAAAAACATGGATGAAACTAGGTATCCCCAGAATTGAGATCTGTTCCTTTTTAGCATTAAAGCTGAATAATATTAACATGATGTATTTACTGAGAGGTTGCCATCAGTGGAAATCCACTGCGGTACCATATTTTGTCCATAATCAAGTTTTTCTTCAATAAGAAGAATTTAATTTTTATGCTGAGTTTTTGGGATTCAGTATAAATGATACCGAAACACAGAAAACAAAACAGCTTTCTTGTAATCTTTATATCAATCAGTACCACTTTTTCTTAGATCATGATTTCTCTGTGAGATTGGAGACATATTTGGATTGTCAGGGTTGGTATAAAGACAGCAATCAGGTACAAGTGCCAAGCATTTTATATGTAATATGTCCCAGCTTTTCTCCATTTACTTCTACTGCCTTTTACCCACAAGGTGGCACTCTCTAGATATGACTAAATTCAAGCCATTTTAATAAAGATGCATCAAAAAAGAAATCTTCCCAACCAGCCTTCCCAAAAAACCAAGCGATTTCACCAATGCACTTTAGGAGACTACTGTAGTTAAATGTGCCACATAGATCAGTAACAAGGTGTCATTGTTTGTATCGTAAATGTCAAAAGTTCTTAATTCTGGATCAGTTCATTTAGATCCGATTTGGTTCCCAGGTATGAACAGGAAAGCAGATTGTCCCCACCAAATCTGACTAGTCTTGAAGTCCGTTTAGAGGATAGAATGTACGGAAAGAGAAGGGACTCATGTACTGTGTATATAGTGACTATATACCACAAATTTTCCTGAACAAAAACAATTTAAAAAAGTTTTTTCTGTTTATCCCACATGGAAAATTATACTACAAGAGTCTTCTTTCCAGTTTCTGACTTTAAAAAAAAAAAAAAAGTTCTTATTAAAAAAATCCTGATTTACTTCTCGGGTCCAAGATCCATGGCATCTGTCAACAGCATGACAATAGATGCTCAATCGCTTTTCAAGTTCAATTTTTGCCCCAGAAGATGTCCTATTCGCAGGCCAGAGGATGGTATAAAGACGTGGCTCTGGAGGCTGGCTCTTAGGAGCAAGTCTACTTATCAGTTTTCATTGACTTTCTTAAGCTGTCTCAAGAAAAAGATACCCTTTGCGTGAAATAATGCCTGTGAAACCGAAATTTTCAAAAATTAGAGAGCCTACCCACCAAAAAACATTCCATAGCCCTACATTCTAGCTCTTCCAGTTAGAAATTTATAAAGTCTCTTTGTCTTACTATAGGATAATTATGAAATATCCAGATTTTCAGAAGAGCAATTGTATGTTTTCTCTATCATGTAACCAATAAGGCAGACGCTTTGGGTGGTACCTACAAATAAGGTGTTAGAGCTGCTCTAGCCCCTCCCTCACCTCCTTACTTATGTAAAAAATAACTAAGGTCCAGTGAGGACATGTGGTTTGCTTAACTGTGACTGGTTGTCACCATAGAAGGTTAGTGTCCTACCACCGTGATCTTTGCCCTTTATTGTTAGTTGCCAAAGAGCTCCAACTCATGGTGACCTTACATATAACAGAACAAAACACTGCCCAGTCCCATGCCATCTTTTTGATTGTTGGTATGTTTGAGTCCATTGTTATGGGCATTGTGTCAATCCACCGCACTGAGGATTTCTTTCTCCTTTGCTGGCCTTCCACCTTATCAAACATTATTTCCTTCTCCAACAATCAGTCTCTCCACATAATGTGTCCAAAGTAAGTGAGTAGATGTCTCAGACAATATTCTGAAATCCATAGGGTTTTCATTGGCTACATTTTCAGAAGTAGATTGCCAGACCTTTCTTCATCATCTATCTTACTCTGGAAGTTCCACTGAAACCTGTTCATCATGGGTGACCCTGTCAGTATTTGAAATGTTAGTGGCATAGCTTCCAGCATCGCAGCAACACGCAAGCCACCACAATACGACAAACTGACAGGAAGGGTGGTAGGCTCTTTACTCAGGTACAGGTAAATCAGAAACAAACCTTACATTCTACTAAGGTGGGTGATGCATCCTGATTATATTTCAAAACATTTTCTTGGCACATGGAGCAGCAATTAAAAGATGTAAGAGGGGAAGTTCGTACCTAAAATGAACTGAATTTAAATTAAAGGAGACCAAATACAAAACCAAACCCATTGTTGTCAAGTTGATTCCAACTCATAGCAACCCTATGGGACAGAGTAGAACCCCCCCATAGGGTTTCCAAGGAGTGGCTGGTGGATTTGAACTGATGACCTTTGATTAGCAGCCATAGCTCTTAGAAATTCTGCAGTACAGAGAGATGTGGAGTGAGTTTAGAGTACCAGGGCCGAAGAGAAAAATGAAGTGGATTAACTAAAAAAACAGACCAGACAGACAGGCATTCTGCAACATTTTCTTACAACCAGTGTCTTCCTTGGCATTATTGTGGAAATGACAAGTGGGGGGAGTTATGGCCTTACAAAATTGAGTCGATGTAATAAAATGAGAAAGAGTTTTGCTCCAGGAAGCATCTTTGATACATGTGGTATTGTGAGATGCATTACAGCCTCAGCATAAATAATCGAGGTCTAAGTATACCTGATAGACATTCACAGGCAGTAATGTAAGTGGAAAGTAAACACAGAGCTTGATTTGATTTAAAATGAGGAGGTAATTTGATAAAACAGAGACTATGATGGAGAGGTCGAATTGGAGAACAGGGGTTACGGAGCAGAGACAAATCAGTGTGATGAGATGGAGAAGAGTGTAGAGATGGGCGAAATAATCAGCCAAACACTAAATATATTATACATTGGGCTCCTGCTGTGCATACAGGAGATGAGCTAGGTGACATCAATGGCTGCAAGAAAAATAGCTTAAGACAGCCCATTTTCCCAAGGATCTTATAATCTCATTGGGGAGAAAAGACATAAGCACGTAAAAAGATAGGTTCAAATACAAATATTAAGCAGCCTTGGTGGTGCAATGGTTAAGTGCTCAGCTGCTAACCAAAACGTTGGTGGTTGGAATCCATTCAGCAGCTACTCAGGAGAAAAACCTGGTGATCTGCTTCCCTAAATATTAACCAAAAAAAAAAAAACCCCAAAACCCAAACCCACTGCTGCGGAGTTGATTCCGACTCCCATGACCCTACAGGAGAGAGTAGAACTGCCCCATAGGGCTTCCACGGCTGTAAATCTTTATAGAAGCAGGCTGTCAACATCTTTTTCCCATGGAGCAGCTGGTGGGTTTGAACTACCTACCTTGTGGTTAGCAGCAGAGTACTTTAACCACTGTGCCAGCAAGGCTCCTTTTGGTAGAGATTACAGCCTAGAAAGCCTTACAGGGCAGTTCTACTCTATCACCAGGGGTCACTATGAGCCAAAACTGACTTGATGGCACTTAACAACTACAGCAACAATACAAATAGTAACAAGAAAGAACAATACAACAAAAAATGTTACAACATATTAGGTGCAGAGTTACAGAGACAAATCACATGCCTGTACCTGAAGATCCATACCAACCGACATTAACGGGAAAAGTTAGATAATTCTAATTCATTTCTGGGATCAGCTTTTATCCTATATAACTATTTGAATTCTGATAAGAAGAATGGACATAATAAGGTAAAATTATATGGAGATATGTATATACATATATATATATGAATGACTTCGCTTCAATATCTATGATTTTCTAAAACCTAGACACGAATATTTGATCTTGAGGATTTTAAAATTGCAACGACTATATTTGAGAGTTCAGAAGAGTAAGCGTACTAAGCCCTTTAATTTTAAATGTTTATTTGATTAAGAGAAAGGAGAAAACTGCTAAAATAGGAAAACAGTCCATATACTTAAGTGAATTTAGTTTGAGTACCAATATTTTTTTAATTAACTTTTGGATTCCAGGGAGAATCATTCATATTAGACTTTTTAAAATATCTTGTCAGTGGCTGTTAATTATGTACAATCATATGTAGCATTAAAAACTTCAATTCACTTTGTAATTTAGATTTAATAAAATTTTATCTCATTTTCTAAGGAACAGTTTCTTAAGACTTACTTTTAAAGGGGTCCTAAAACATCAAAACATCGGCTCAACGAATAGTAGCTATTATTATTATTCATCTATTTGAGTACTAGGTCAGGCACTGTGTAGACATCATCCCTAGGTGACAAATTTGCGTTATACCAAACAATTTCAAAGACAAGCACAGTCAGGTAGCTTGTCACCTAACTAGAAAATGGCTTGGATAAGGTTCACGTGCGAATCTGACTCCAAACCCTCCCTCTTCCCACCAGCTTATGCTTATAAAAGCACAGGCTTTTATAAAAATGTTGATCTTTAAGACTTGGCAAAAACTAAGGTGTAAGTTGCAACTGGGTTAATTTTTCTCTTTTCTGGTCTCAGCCTATATTACCTGCATCCTACTCCAGAAAAGAAACTTATTTTTGTGGCATGCAGTTTATTGTCAACTCATGAGTATCTTTTTGTCCTCACTTGTTTGTGATGACTAACCTGTTAATGGCTACATGGTACCTCACCCAAATCAGATACTCAGTATGTATCCTTGAATGATCTAATATTACTAATCTGTATTTACACCTGATTGTTTCACAAATGGAGCCCTGGTGGCAAGGTAGTTAAAGAGCTTGGCTGCCAACCAAACAGTCAGCAGTTCGAATCCACCGTCACACCTTGGAAACCCAGTCGGAGCAGTTTTACTCTGTCCTATAGGGTCATTATGAGTCGGAATCGACCCGATGACAGTGAATCTTTTTTTTTTTTTTTTTTGGTTCCACAAATAAAACTTGCTTTTTCTCAAATCCAAGAAAACCCCAAACACACAAGACTGTTCTTAGGTGTACTTACATGTGGACAATGATTTAAAGCTCACTTACATTGACTTTTTTATAATTTATTTTCTGTTGTTGCTGTTGAAATACACACAGTAGAACATACACCATTTCAACAGTTCCTACATGTACAATTCATTAACATTGTTACATTCTTTAAGTTATGCAAACATCCTCACCCTCATTTTCTGAGTTGTTCCTCCCCCATTAGCATAAACTCACTGCCCACTAAGTTTCCTATCTAATCTTTCAAGTTGCTTTTGTCAGTTGATGCTGTATAGATAGTTCTATAGAGAAGCACAATGCTCAAGGCTGACATTCTTTACTATTTAAGATAAACTAATGTTTGGTTTTAAGAAGACTGCAGGGGATATTTTTGGTTTAAGGTTTAAAGATTATTTCAAGGCAATAGTTCCAAGGGTTCATCCAGCCTCCATGGCTCTGGAAAGTTGATGAAAGTTTGAAATTCTGTTCTGCATTTTCTCCCTTTTGATCAGTATTCTGCTATAGAATCTCTGATCAAAATGTTCAGTAATGGTAGCTGGGCAGGGCTTGTGTCATAAAATTATATAATCTAAGAGTTATTAGAGCCCATAGAGATAATGTGGTCCAGCTCTTTCATCTTGCAGAAGATAATATTAAGGCTTTGAGAAGTTATGACGTCTTTTATTTTAAATTAAATGGCATTTTAAATTTGTCAAGGAAATTCAGAAAAGGATTCACAGAAACATTTCTTTCAATAATGAAAGTGTTCTTATACTGGCAACTGCTTCCACCCTCCCTTGCTTAGCTGCTTCGGTATCATATGAGACAGTGTTGTGTGGGATATTGGAATCTGACCATAATGGTTAAGATTGTATGTCAACTTGGCTGGGCCATGATTGTCAGTGTTTTGGCAGTTGTATAACATTGTGATCATTTCCCTGCTGAAATTTGATATGTGACCACTCCCATGATGGAACCTGCTGAGTGATAGTGGCAGGGATGGGGCTTGGGGTGGCTTACTGCCCCCTCGGCCTTCATCTCTCCACCCTCCGCCACCTACTTCCTTCCTGCTTGCCTTGCCAAGGCTTTTGGCTCTTTCTGGATCCTGCAGCTGCCTCTTGTTCATCTGACCTCTGGTTTTTGGGACTTGAGCTAACAGCTCACCTGCAGATCTTGGAATTTGTGGATTTTCACAGCCTGTAAGCAAGAGTCCTGCTCTCTGACCTGCTGATCTTGGGTTTGCCAGCCCTTGCAGTTTCGTGAAATCAGGAGAAGCCTTGCAGTCTTGCCTGCCAATGTTGGGATTCATCAACCTTCACAGCCTGTGAGAAAGAGCCCTACTCTCCAATCTGCTGATCTTGGGTTTGCGAGCCCCTGCAGCTACATGATTCAGGAGAAACTTCTATCCTGATCCACGAACTTGGGATGCTCCAGCCTCTACAATCGTGTGAGCTGTTCCCTTGATATAAATCTCTTTCTCTAATTTGTACACTTTACTGGTTTTGCTTCTCTAGAGAACCCAGCCTAAGATACCAGCAAACTTGAGTTTGCGATCAGCCTCTAACATGTTCAGCATGTGGCTTAGAGCAAATTACACAATTTTTCTACCTATGTTTTCTTTTTCTATAAAGTGTGTACTATAATAACTATGAATGTGTCTGGTGGCACAGGGATTAAGCTCTTGGCTGCTAACCAAAAGGTCAGCAGTTTGAACCCACTAGCTGCTTCATGGGAGAAAGATGTGGCAGCCTGCTTCTGTAAAGATTATAGCCTTTGAAACTCTTTGAGGCAGTTCTACCCTGTCATATAGGGTCATTATGAGTCAAAATCGACTCAAGGGCAATGGACTAAAATAACTATCTCATGGGACTATTTTAAAGGTTAAATGAGATAATACATGGAAAGAAATTAGTACAGAGTCCTGTTTGTAGTTAGTGCTCAATAAATATCAGTTCTCAGGACTGTTCTGTGACAAACACCGCTTCTTAGTTCTTTGACTTTAAGGACATATTTTAACCTCTTTGGAACAGGCCTGACATCAAAAATGGTAATAATTCCAGTTCTGCCTCTGTAGCAAATTTTCTTTTCTTTTTTTGTTTGTTATCTTGTTTCGACTTATACTATCCCTCTGGCCCACTTCTGATTCTAGCACAGCTATGTTGGGGAGGTCAGTGGATGCAGAGATACACCAGCTGAAGCGCAATGTGGTGTCTCTTCGCTTTTCTGGCTCAAGCTTTCCCAACAACTATGGAGGTTGCTCAGCCCGAGCTTAGGTGTAACCTGGAAGTACAGGGCCATTAATACCCTTGAGAGCAACCCTCACCCAGTAGAGTGTAGGCATTGGGGGATAAGTGCACAGCCTTCTCTTCTTTAGAGAGACGATTCTAAGGCACATTCTACATAGTTCCTCAGAATCCCCAGGTATTGAAGCCCGTTTTCCCACAGTTGCAAAAAGCTCAATAACACTCCCTTTACTGGCTTTTCTCCTTCCCTGACTTTCCTTCCTGACTCTCTCTCTCTCTCATCATCTTATTTAGGATTGCAACTTAATAAACTACCTCCAAGTCCTTGTTTCAGACTGCTTTTAGGAGAGCTCACCTAAGACAGCTTTCTTTATCAGGTTGCTTTTGGGTGTAAGTATGGCACCACTTTTTCTTAACCAAAGGCTAAATTTAAACTTATGGCAACAATAAAGGGAGTTGATTGATTCACAAAAGTAAAACTTCCAGAGGGAGGGTTTTTTCATGTGAGTCTTGATTCTGCACAATTACCATATTCCAAAGATCTGATTTCTCTCCTTCATTCTACTTGGCCTTCTGATGTACCACTTTCATCCTAACATCAATTTCCCTGATGGTCCCAAGATGGGTACCAGCAGATTCTAGAGGTAGACTCTTTGCCATTTACAGACAGGTAATATGAAAGAGGGCATGCCTTTGTCTCAGGATGCTTAGCGGATTTCCTGAGATTTACTGACTGGGAGAGCATATATTCCAGGCACGTCCTGTACCAAGCACCGTGACCAGGAAAACTAAATATGCTGATTGAATTAGACTGAGTCATGTGTTTCACCCTAGATCTGGGAAAAGAAGAAGATTCCTGGACCCGGATAGTTTTCCTAACAGTAACTGGAGCTGTTGGGAAAGATAAATGACTAGGTGGATGATGGGGGGCGGGGGGGGGTGGTAAACAAAAATGTCCAGTGCTTTACCTTATTATGGTGAAACTCAAATGAGATGATATCTGGAGATACCCTCTGTGTAGCTATAAGGACCTATACAAATCCAAATGGTTATTACCATCCGATTTTCCTTGGCAAGAGCATCCCATCAGGTCCTGTCTCTTTGTCTTTAACCCAGAGCAAGGACTCTATTTGCAAAATAACCCCAAGCCCGCTCCTGCTTCCCCTTGGTTTGATGCTCAGTAAGAGTTGTTGCTGCCTTTGTGAGCCATGACACCCCAGCAGATGTGCTTGGGTAGGAAAGCCAAGAGAAATTTCTATATATACAGGAGGAGCAATGCTTGTGTTCCTCTGGGCAAGATTTGACGTTCAATGGAACAGCTGTTATCTCTCAGCTGCTGCACATAAGGTTAAAGGGAATAGGATGTTGTTAGTGTAGGTTCAGACAGTTTTTATTTCAGCAATCAGAATCACAGTATTGGGCCATTCTGCCATCTACGAGACAGTTCAGTTTTGTTCATCACAAGAGGAAAGAAACAACTCAATTTCACAGAAAACATTCTAGTCTACCCTGAACACAACATGTGTACTGAAACAATTTGGGAAGTCACTTTGACTTTTTTGCCATCAGCTGTTATTTAAGAAAAGTACTCCTAAATCTGACTTCCAGCACCAAATAAATAAGAAGAAATAAATATGTTCTTATGTAATGGTTTTTGGATCAAAGGGATCCCAACTGGAGTAGGAAATGCATTACTAAATAATATTATGAATACTATAGAGATGAAGAAATGATGGCCAGGGCACAGATAGAATCTTTGGAATAAATGGCACTGAAGAAAATGCAGTCAATTTGGCCAATGTAAATATTTCTCTATTTTCTTTAATAAAAGAACATAGAGTTCATGTGCTGAGGCACAAATAGCAGGAAAAATGCACTAATCTGGGAAAAAGAAATAGGTCAGCATTAATCCTAGCCTGGCTTTATAGTGATAAATGTGTTTTTTAAAAATGACTAATTGAATACCTGACAAGAAAAGACATTCTTGGAAAATAACTAGCAATTGAGAACATATCGCTACCTTGCAGAAACCCAGACTCACAGTAACTCACACTGAAACAAGGAGACAAACAAACAGAGTGAGGATTAGTAAACCATAGCAATAACTCAGGGTGTTGTGAAATAGCTGAGAAAATAGTCTTTCCTCTGCAAACTTTTTGGTACCACGTTTCCTCTGGTCCAGGCTGCTCCTGAGGAAATCACGTATATGATGGCTCTATGAGTAAGAAAACCACAAGAAAAGCCATGAATATTTCAGGTTATGGTAGTCGATTAAGTAAACAAGAAGGGAAAGACAAAAAAGTTGGAAATAGCTTAAACTGATTTTTGGCAATATCTATTTCTTGATGGCACATTTAATAAAACCCCCAAAGCACCGCTTGGTTTTAGGAATCCCTTGTCACCCTAATGCCACAGATATGGTGTAGCAGCAGGATCAAGTCTGGCTCAGTGGTATGGGAGGAACATTGTAGGGAGAGGTTCAGAACGTCCCAAAATAAAAAACATGCCATAGGATGAAGGGCACATGCTACCAGAACTCAGAAAGAAGAGGCTATATCAGTTCGTGTTACTCCACAGGGCATATTCAGAACCACGCAGGAAAGTAACAAAGATGTTGATTTCAGCACAATACAAAGAAAAACTTCCTACCAATGATAATAGTCTTTGGTTCCACAGTAGAAGGTCTAATCAAGTCTCATGTCAGTGAATGTGGTCAAACAGAGAAAGCTCATCCCTCCACCCTTAGATGTTGTTGAGCATTCAATTTAAGGTTGAACTAAATAAGTAAGTGAAAATTCAGGGACTCTAGGAGAAACTCATCTTCTCTCTCACTTACTGCAATTTTTTTGTTTTCATTTCTTTGGGACTAGGGAAATGAAGAGGAATTTTTTTGAAGCATTTGAGAAGCATATTTGATACGGGAGAACTGAAGGTAAGATATACATCACTGATGTCCTCAGAAATTCTGAGGTACAAGGTGGAACGTGGCTTGGTTTCATTTGAAAATAGATTTACTATAAAATGTGTGTATGTGTGAGGAGTGAGATGAGGGATAAGCTAAAACACTAATATGTTAAGATCAGAAAATTAATAATGCCTTATAAATGATAGAAATGTGAGATTAAGTGAGGGAAGATAGAAAGAGTGGTATGTAAACGCTGGTTCATCATCTTTTCACAGAAAAGTAGGAAGACTTCTCTTACAGGTTTCCAGGTAGATGGTTGGAGAATACAAATATTCAAGTCCTCTAACTTGATAGTAATCACCTGGAATTAAAAAAAAAAAAAAATCCACCTCAAGCTTCCATTCTTCTGTTATTTGTTTAAGGGTCTCAGAGTGCTATGAGTGTCAGGAATGGGGTTGTCAAGGCTGGCTGTGCCCTATCTCAGTACAGAAATCATAGCTGCATTGAAAACAGCCTTTTTGTGTCCTACCCAAAGTATAAAAATTGAAACAAGTTCTGGCCATGGCCCTGCCATGGATGCTAGAATGGGATCATCCCCCACAGCAGCTAATCTTCCAGTGGGATGAACAATAAAAAATATCCCAGCCAGAAAGGTTATATTTATTTAAATGAAAGTTCTATGAGATTATTGACCCCCAGTGAAGAAGTTTTCCCAACAGAATGGCACAGTCCCTGTTACTTGAAGGTAGTAAGATGGGAGAGATCTAGCTATGTGCTCTGGTGCCATTGGACATCAAGGTATATTCCACTGGGCATGAAGCTGTTCAGAAATGTAGTACATTTGGGGCTCCCTCTAGAGACTGAGAAAGTCAGGTTTCTTGAGTTGTTGCAAAAGAAAGGAGACCACACAACAAAGGAAATGTGGATGACTCACCAAAGAAAAGATAGTTATTATAGGATATGGGGGAAGGGCAGAGTTTAAGTGAAATTTAAATGAAATGGTATTTTGATAAGCTAAAAGCAAAATCAAGTCTGGACTGAAGAAGGTCCCAGGTCATCCCTGAAAACTATAAAGTTAACATAGATGTGGAATATTGAGTTCAGAACCCCCTTATCTGAAACTCTGCACCAGAGCTGGAAATTGAGGCTACTTCTCTACGATAAAGTGACTTAGAGCTTCCAGGCAAAAGTGGGAAGTTTCATTCTTACCAATAGAATGATCAAAGTTTCTGACACTATGATTTTTTTTTAATAATTTTTTTTGTGCTTTAAGTGAAAGTTTACAAATTAAGTCAGTCTCTCACACAAAAACTTATATATACCTTGCTAAATATATACCTTGCTTTTTTACAACCCCCAGTTACTATCCCCCTAATGATACAACCCGCTTCCTCCCTCCACTCTCTCTTTTCCTGTCCATTTCGCCAGCTTCTAACCCCCCTCTACCATCTCATCTCCCCTCCAGGCAGGAGACACCAACATAGTCTCAAGTGTCCACCTGATCCGAGAAGCTCACTCCTCACCAGCATCCCTCTCCAACCCATTGTCCAGCCCAATCCCTGTCTGAACAGTTGGCTTCGGGAATGGTTTCTGTCCTGGGCCAAGAGAAGGTCTGCGGGGCTGTGACCACAGGGGTCCTTCCAGACTCAGTCAGACCATTAAGTCTGTTCTTTTTATGAGAATTTGGGGTCTGCATCCCACTGCTCTCCTGCTCCCTCAGGGGTTCTCTGTTATGTTCCTTGTCAGGGCAGTCATCGGTTGTAGCCAGGCACCATCTAGTTCTTCTGGTCTCAGAATGATGTAGTCTCTGGTTCATGTGGACCTTTCTGTCTCTTGGGGTTGTAATTACCTTGTGTCCCTGGTGTTCTTCATTCTCCTTTGATCCAGGTGGGTTGAGACCAATTGACGCATCTTAGATGGCTGCTTGCTAGCATTTAAGACCCCAGACGCCACTCTTCAAAGTGGGATGCAGAATGTTTTCTTAATAGATTTTATTATGCCAATTGACTTAGATGTCCCCTGAAACCATGGTCCCCAAACCCCTGCTCCTGCTATGCTGGCCTTCAAAGCATTCAGTTTATTCAGGAAACTCCTTTGCTTTTGGTTTAGTCCAATTGTGCTGACCTCCCCTGTGTTGTGTGTTGTCTTTCCCTTCACCTAAAGTAGTTCTTATCTACTGTCCAATTAGTGAATCCCCTCCCTCCCTCCCTCCATCCCTCCCCCATCTCGTAACCACCAAAGAATGTTTTCTTCTCAGTTTAAACTATTTCCCAAGTTCTTATAATAGTGGTCTTATACAATATTTGTCGTTTTGCAACTGACTAATTTCACTCAGCATAATGCCTTCCAGGTTCCTCCATGTTATGAAATGTTTCACAGATTCCTCACTGTTCTTTATCGATGCATAGTATTCCATTGTGTGAATATACCATAATTCATTTATCCATTCATCTGCTGATGGGCACCTTGGTTGCTTCCATCTTTTTGCTGTTGTAAACAGTGCTGCAATAAACATGGCTGTGCATATATCTGTTTCTGTAAAGACTCTTATTTCTCTAGGATATATTCTGAGGAGCAGGATTGCTGGATTGTATGGTAGTTCTATTTCTAGCTTTTTAAGGAAGTGCCAAATCGATTTCCAAAGTGGTTGTACCATTTTACATTCCCACCAGCCACGTATAAGTGTTCTAATCTCTCCACAGCCTCTCCAATATTTATTATTTTGTGTTTTTTGGATTAATGCCAGCCTTGTTGGAGTGTTTGTGTTGGAGTGAGATGAAATCTCATTGTAGTTTTGATTTGGATTTTTCCAATGGCTAATGATCGTGAGCATTTCCTCATGTATCTGTTAGCTACCTGAATGTCTTCTTTGGTGAAGTGTCTATTCGTATCTTTTGCCCATTTTTTGATTGGGTTATTTGTCTTTTTGTAGTGGAGTTTTTGCAGTATCATGTAGATTTTAGAGATCAAGCACTGATCGGAAATGTCATAGCTAAAAACTTTTTCCCAGTCTGTAGGTAGTCTTTTTACTCTTTTGGTGAAGTCTTTGGATGAGCATAGGTGTTTGATTTTTAGGAGCTCCCAGTTATCAAGTTTTCTTTCTGCATTCTTAATAATGTTTTTTACACTGTTTATGCCATGTATTAGGGCTCCTAACATTGTTCCTATTTTTTCTTCCAAGATCTTTATCATTTTAGATTTTATATTTAGGTCTTTAATCCATTTTGAACTTTTGTGCATGGAGTGAGGTATGGGTCTTGTTTCATTTTTTTGCAGATGGACATCCAGTTATGCCAGCACCATTTGTTAAAAAGGCTGTCTTTCCCCATTTCACTGTTTTGGGGCCTTTGTCAAATATCAACTGCTCATATGTGGGTGGATTTATGCCTGGATTCTCAATTCTGTTCCATCGGTCCATGTATCTGTTGTTGTACCAGCACCGGGCTATTTTGACTACAGTGGCAGTATAACAGGTTCTAAAATCAGGTAAAGTAAGGCCTCCCACTTCGTTCTTCTTTTTCAGTAATGCCTTACTTATATGGGGCCTCTTTCCCTTCCATATGAAGTTGGTGATTTGATTCTCCGTCTCATTAAAGAAAGTCCTTGGGATTTGGATTGGAAATGCATTAAATGTATAGATCACTTTTCGTAGAATAGATATTTTTATAATGTTAAGTCTTCCTACCCATGAGCAAGGTATGTTTTTGCACTTATGTAAGTCCCTTTTGGTTTCTTGCAGAAGTGCATTGTAGTTTTCTTTGTATAAGTCTTTTACATCTCCGGTAATATTATTCCTAAGTATTTTATCTTCTTGGGGGCTACTGTGAATGGTATTGATTTGGTGATTTCCTCTTCGATGTTCTTTTTGTTGGTGTAGAGGAATCCAACTGATTTTTGTATGTTTATCTTATATCCTGGTACTCTGCTGAACTCTTCTATTAGTTTCAGTAGTTCCTTGAGGATTCCTTAGGGTTTTCTGTGTATAAGATCATGTCATCTGCAAATAGAGATACTTTTACTTCTTCCTTGACAATCCGGATGCCCTTTATTTCTTTATCTAGCCTAGTTGCTCTGGCTAAGACTTTCAGCACAATGTTGAATAAGAGTAGTGGTAAAGGGCATCCTTGTCTGGTTCCTGGTCTCAATGGGAATGCTTTCAGGCTCTCTCCATTTAGGGTGATGTTGTCTGTTGGCTTTGTATAAATGCCCTTTATTATGTTGAGGAATTTTCCTTCTATTCCTATTTTGCTGAGAGTTTTTATCATGAATGAGTGTTGAACTTTGTCAAATGCCTTTTCTGCATCAATTGATAAAATCAAGTGATTTTTGTCTTTTGTTTTCTTTACGTGGTGGATTACATTAATTGTTTTTCTAATGTTGAACCATCCCTGCGTACGTGGTATGAATCCCACTTGGTCATGGTGAATTATTTTTTTGATATGTTGGTGAATTCTCTTGGCTAGAATTTTGTTGAGGATTTTTGCATCTACATACACGAGGGATATAGGTCTATAATTTTCTTTTTTTGTGGTGTCTTTACCTGGTTTGGGTATCAGGGATATGGTGGCTTCATAGAATGAGTTTGGTAGTATTCCGTCCTTTTCTATGCTCTGAAATACCTTTAGTAGTAGTGGTGTTAACTCTTCTCTGAAAGTGTGGTAGAACTCTGCAGTGAAGCCATCCAGACCAGGGCTTTTTTTTTTGCTGTGAGTTTTTTGGTTACCTTTTTAATCTCTTCTTTTGTCATGGGTCTATTTAGTTGTTCTACCTCTGTTTGTGTTAGTTTAGGTAGGTAGTGTGTTTCTAGGAATTCATCCATTTCTCCTAGGTTTTCAAATTTGTTTGAGTATAGTTTTTCATAGTAATCTGATATGATTCTTTTAATTTCAATTGGGTCTGTTGTAATATCACCCATCTCATTTCTTATTTGGGTTATTCGCTTCCTCTCCTATTTTTCTTTTGTGAGTTTGGCCAGTGATTTATCAATTTTGTTGATTTTTTCAAAGAACCAGCTTTTGGTCTTGTTAATTCTTTCAATTGTTTTTCTATTTTCTATTTCATTTAGTTCAGCTCTAATTTTTATTATTTGTTGTCTTCTGGTGCCTGGGGTTTCTTTTGTTGCTCTCTTTCTATTTGTTCCAGTTGTAGGGATAATTCTTTGATTTTGGCCCTTTCTTCTTTTTGGATGTGTGCATTTATTGATATAAATTGGCCTCTGAGCACCGCTTTTGCTGTGTCCTAAAGGTTCTGATACGAAGTGTTTTCGTTCTCATTGGATTCTCTGAATTTCTTTATTCCATCCTTAATGTCTTATATAATCCAGCGTTTTTTGAGCAGGGTATTGTTCAGTTTCCAAGAGTTTGATTTCTTTTCCCTGCTTTTCCTGTTATTGATTTCCACTCTTATGGCCTTATGGTCAGAGAAGATGCTTTGTAATATTTCAATGTTTTGAATCCTGCTAAGGCTTACTTTATGACCTAATATGTTGTCTATTCTAGAGAATGTTCCATGTGTACTAGAAAAGAAAGTATAGTTGGTTGCTGTTGGGTGGAGTGTTCTGTATATGTCTATGAGGTCAAGTTGGTTGATTGTGGCATTTAGATCTTCCATGTCTTTATTGAGCTTCTTTCTGGATGTCCTATCCTTCACCAAAAGTGGTGTGTTGAAGTCTCCTACTATTATTGTGGAGCTGTCTGTCTCATTTTTCAATGCTGATAAGGTTTGTTTTATGTATCTTACAGCCCTGTCATTGGGTGCATAAATATTTAATATGGTTATATCTTCTTGGTGTATTGCCCCTTTAATCATTATATAGTGTCCTTCCTTATCCTTTCGGATGGATTTAACTTTAAAGTCTATTTTGTCAGAAATTAATATTGCCACTCCTGCTCTTTTGATTATTGTTTGCTTGATATATTTTTTTCCATCCCTTGAGTTTTAGTTTGTTTGCGTCTCTAAGACTAAGGTGTGTCTCTTGTAGGCAGCGTGTAGACGGATCTTGTTTTTTAATCCATTCTGCCACTCTCTGTCTTTTTATTGGTGCGTTTAGTCCCTTTACATTCAGCGTAATTATGGATAGGTATGAATTTAGTGCTATCGTTTTGATATCTTTTTGTGTGTGTTGTTGACAGTTTTTTTTCCCACTTAGTTTTATGTGCTGCGTAGATTATCTTTATATATTGTCCTTTCCTCATATTTATTGTTGTTGATTTTGTTTCTGCTGAGTCTCTTTTTTTTCTTGTATTTTATTTTGATGAGTAGGGTAGTTTGTCTCCTTTGTGGTTACTGCGACACTATGATTTTAAAGAAGTAGATTTCTCAGTTGAAAAGAGAGTAATAGTTATTCGAGGAAGTGGGTAATTATGACATTTTATAGCTACAGTGTGCCCTTGGAAGAAATATTGGTTCTTGCAGTTGGATTTATCCGTGGGCTATCCTCCGAGCCTTAAGAATGGCAGGGCAGATTTTTTCTTTCTTGGTCTGAGCTAATTTTTATTTTCATACTTTTTTCTTTCTTCCCTCTTTCCAGATCAGGGAAACTGAAACTTCACCTACAAAAGCCATCTTGCTTGTTTCCTTTCCTGCCTTGACATTTTCCTAAGAGGTAATGATATTAAGCATCTTTTCATGTGTTTTTTAGCCATTTGCATATCTTCTATTGAGAATTGTCTATTCAGATTCTTTGGTGATTTAAAAATTTTGTGATGTATCTTTTTATATGGCATTGTGTTTTTTTATACACTCCAGATACAACTATCTTACCATATATGTCATTTCCAGATATGCTCTCCAATTCCTCGAGTTGTCTTTTCACTTTCTTGGTGGTTTCAGTTGCAGCACAAAATTTTTAATTTTGATGAAGTCCAATTTATCTATTTTTTTCTTTTTTCATTTGTGCTTTTATTGTATTTAAGAAACAGTTGCCTAACATAGAATCGTGAATATTTTCTTTCATTTTTTTCCTAAAGAACTTTATAATTTTAGCCCTTATATTTAGGTCTGTGATCCATTCTGAATTAATGTTTGCGTACGGCGTGAGGTAGGGGACCAGTTTCATTCTTTTGCATGTGTATATTCTATTATCCCAGAACAATTTGTTCAAAGACTATTCTTTCCCTATTTATTATTGTATTACTTTTTTTGAAAATCAGTTGACCATAAGTATGAGGGTCATTTCTAGGCTCTATATTGTATACAATTGATATCCATCCCTATCCCTGAGCCCCTTTGCACAGTAGTTAAAAGTGGTCGGCTGTGAACCAAAAGGTCGGTGATTTGAACCAACCAGTGGCTCTAAAGGAAAAAGATCTG
This sequence comes from Loxodonta africana, assembly GCF_030014295.1. Lineage (NCBI taxonomy): Eukaryota > Metazoa > Chordata > Mammalia > Proboscidea > Elephantidae > Loxodonta > Loxodonta africana. Next base: position 28,145,669 of record NC_087357.1, read on the forward strand.
GTGACCTGCTCTCGTAAAAGTTACAGCCTAGGAAACCCTATAGGGTAGTTCTTCTCTGTCCGATAGGATTGCTATACTGTCACTATGGGTTGGATTCAGCTCAATGGCACACAACATCCCAATGATAGCACCACACTGTTTCATTAAAACCCAAAACCAAACCCATTGCCGTTGAGTTGATTCCAGCTCATACCAACCCTATAGGACAGAGTAGAACTGCTCCATAGGGTTTCTAAGGAGTGGCTAGTGGATTTGAACTGTTGGCCTTTTGTTTAGCAGCTGATCGCTTAACCACTGGGCCACCAGGGCTCCCTGTCTTGTTTACCGAAATTTTATAGTAAGTTTTAAAATAAAAAATGTGAATTCTCCAACTTTTTTTTTTTTTTTTAAGGTTGTTTTGGCATTTTCATTTTCATGATTCTCCTTCATTGTCATATAAATTTTAGGACCAAGTTGCCAGTTTCTGCAATAAAAGACAGTTCAGATATTGACAGGGATTGTGTCAAATCTGTAGGTCTGTTTGGGGAGTATTGCCATTTTGACAATATTAAGTCTTCCAGGCTATGACCGTGCAAGGTTTCTCCACTTCTTTAAACATCTTTTTGTTTTTTTTAATTGATGAGAAACTAGTTTGTTCTGTAAATTTAAGGTTTACAGAGCAAACTAATTTCTCATCAAACATTTAGTACACACATTGTTCTATGACATTGGTTAACAACCCCACCACATGTCAACTCTCCTAAATATCTTCAATTAAAAAAAAATTTAGTGTAGAAGTCTTGCATCAATTTGTTAATTTTATTATCTCAAGCATGTTATTTTTGTTGGTGCTCTTTTAAATAAAATAATTTTCTTAATTTTACTCTAGGATTTGTCATTGCTAGTGTATATAAATACAACTGATATCTATATATTCAGCTAATATCCTGCAACCTGGCTGAACTCATTTATTAGTTCTAATTGTTTTATTTATTTAGTAGATTACTAAGGATTTTTTTTTGTATTCAAAATCATGGCATATGTAAATGGTTTTCTTTTCTCTAATCTGTATGCCATTTATTTCTGTTTATTGCCTAATTGCCCTGGCTAGACCCTGCAGTACAATGTTGAATAGAAGTGGCAAGAGTAGGCATCTTTGTCTTGTTCCTGATCTTAGAGGAAAGCATCCAGCGTTTACCATTAAGTATGATGTTAGTTGTGGATTTTTCATAGACGTGCTTTGTGTGGTTGAGGAAGGTCCTTTCTATCCCTAATGTGTTGAGTATTTTTTATCATGAAAGGGTGTTGGATTTTATCAAATACTTTTTCTGCATGTATTGAGAGAGTCATGTGTTTTTGGTCCTTTATTCTATGAATATGATGCTTTATTTTAATTGATTTTTTAGATGTTAAACTGACCTTAAAATCCTGGAATAAGCCCCACTAGTCATGGTGTATAATCCTTTTTATTTGTTGCTGGATTTGGTTTGGTAACTTTTTGCTGAGGATTTTTGGGTTTATATCTGTAACTAGTACGTCTCTGTTCCTCCCCCCCTCTTCTTTCTTTTGATGTTTTTGTTTGGTTTTGGCATAATGGTAATACTAGTATCATAGAAGGATTTGGGACATGCTCCTTCCTCTTCTACTTTTAAAAAGAGTTTGTGGAAGTTTGGTATTAATTCTTTTTTAATTATTTGGCAGAATTTACCAATGAAGCTGTCTGGTCCTGGGCTTTTCTTTGTGAGTTGTTAAATTACTTTATCTGTTATAGATCTATTTAGATTTTCTATTTCTTCTTGAGTCAGTTTTGGTAACTTGTGTCTTTCTAGGAACTTGTCCCTTTTATTCAAGTTATCTAATTATTGTCATATGGTCGTCACACTCTTCTTTGGATTCCTTTTTTTAATTTTTGTGAGGTTGGTAGTGATGTTCCCTCATTCATTCCTGATTTTGGTAATTTGAATCAGTTCTTTTTTCTTGGTCACTCTAGCTAAAGTTTTGTCAATTGGTTAATCTTTTCAAGGAATCAACTTTTTGTTTTGTTGTTTCTCTCTATTACTTTTCTTTTATTTCATTTAATTCTACTCTTTTCTTAACTATATCCTTACTTTATGTATAAATTTTCTCAAATTGACCTTTAAGTTTACAAGTCTCTCTTCAGCTATATCTGATTTGTTATTTAAACAATCTTCTAGGATTTAAATTTCAATGACTAGTTTTCATTTATAGAAATTCTAGTTTTTTAATCTCTTTGCTGTTTATTCACAGCCTTTCCTTTTATTACAGTTTATTTGTCTTATCTTTTGATTCTCCTTTATATAATTTTAGATATGTTCATTTCAGAGCTTCTTTCAGTTTGTCCTATTTTATCAAGTTCTGTGATGCTAATTTCTTTGTTTTGCCAATAGACTCTTTACCAGGTAGGGTTATTTCCTCATGTGTTTGGTAATTTTTGATGTGAGATTATCTTCCACTGGAGTTGTTTTCTCCACTGACATTTTGTTCTTGCCAAATTTCGGCAGTTTCCATATAATTTATGGAAATGGACTTTTGTATCTTCCAAGAGCTTTACAAGTTTAATAAGAAGTTTAACATTTTCACCTTGTTTTTGTTATATAATCCATACACAGTGTGTATGGTATAAATTTGGATCCCAGTATTGGAACCATAAAGAATATTTTGTTTAATTTTACCTCCAAAGCTATAGAGTTCTGACTCATAGCGACCCTGTGCACAACAGAACAAAACACTGCCCGGTCCTGAGCCATCCTTATAATCCTTGTTATGCTTGAGCTCATTGTTGCAGCCACTGTGTCAATCCACCTCTTTGAGGGTCTTCCTCTTTTCCGCTGACCTTGTACTCTGCCAAGCATGATGTCCTTCTCCAGGGACTGATCCGTCCTGACAACATGCCCAAAGTACGTAAGATGCAGTTTCGCCATCCTTGCTTCTAAGGAGCATTCTAGCGGTACCTCTTCTAAGACAGATTTGTTCATTCTTTTGGCAGTCCACGGTATGTTCAATATTCTTTGCCAACACAACAATTAAAAGGCATCAATTCTTCTTCAGTCTTCCTTATTCATCATCCAGCTTTCACATGCATATGATATGATTGAAAATACTATGGCTTGGGTCAAGTGCACGTTAGTCTTCAGGGTGACATCTTTGCTCTTCAACATGTTGAAGAGGTCCTTTGCAGCAGATTTACCCAATGCAATGCGTCTTTTGATTTCCTGACTGCTGCTTCCATGGCTGTTGATTGTGGATCCAAGTAAAAGGAAATCCTTGACAACTTCAATCTTTTCTCTGTTGATCATGATGCTACTCATTGGTCCAGTTGTAAGGATTTTTGTTTTCTTTGTATTGAGGTGCAATCCATACTGAAGGCTGTGGTCTTTGATCTTCATTAGTAAGCGCTTCAAGTCGTCTTCACTTTCAGCAAACAAGGCTGTGTCATCTGCATAAAGCAGGTTGTTAATGAGTCTTCCTCCAATCCTGATGCCCCGTTCTTCTTCATGTAGTCCAGCTTCTCGGATTATTTGCTCAGCATACAGATTAAATAGGTATGATGAAAGAATACGACCCTGATGCACACCTTTCCTGACTTTAAACCACTCAGTATCCCCTTATTCTGTCTGAACAACCGCCTCTTGATCTGTGTAAAGGTTCCTCATGAGCACATTTAAGTGTTATGGAATTCCCATTCTTCACAATGTTATCCATAGTTTGTTATGATCCACACATTTGAATGCCTTTACATAGTCAATAAAACACAGGTAACCATCCTTCTGGTATTCTCTGTTTTCAGCCAGGATCCATCTGACATCAGCAATGATATCCCTGGCTCCACATCCTCTTCTGAAACAGGCCTGAGTTTCTGGCAGTTCCCTGTCGATATATGGCTGCAGCTGTTTCTGAATGATCTTCAGCAAAATTTTGCTTGCGTGTGATATTAATGATATTGTTCTATAATTTCCACATTCAGTTGGATCACCTTTCTTGGGAATAGGCATAAATATGGATGTCTTCCAGTCAGTTGGCCAGGAAGCCGTCTTCCATATTTTTTGGCATAGATGAGTGAGCACCTCAAGTGTTGCATCTGTTTGTTGAAACATCTCAATTGATATTCCACCAGTTCCTGGAGCTTTGTTTTTCGCCAATGCCTTCAGAGCAGCTTGGACTTCTTCCTTCAGTACCATCGGTTCCTGATCATATGCCACCTCTTGAAATGGTTTGACATTGACTAATTCTTTTTGGTATAATGACTCTGTGTATTCCTTCCATCTTCTTTTGATGTTTCCTGTGTCATTTAATATTTTTCCCCATGGAATCCTTCACTATTGCAACTCGAGGCTCGAATTTTTTCTTCAGTTCTTTCAGCTTGAGAAACGCCAAGCGTGTTCTTCCCTTTTGGTTTTCCATCTCCAGCTCTTTGCACATGTCATTATAATAGTTTACTTTGTCTTCTTGAGATGCCTTTGAAATCTTCTGTTCAGTTCTTTTACTTCATCAATTCTTCCTTTCGCTTTAGCTGCTTGACGCTCAGGAGCAAGTTTCAGAGTCTCCTCTGACATCCATCTTGGTCTTTTCTTTCTTTCCTATCTTTTCAGTGATCTCCTGCTTTCTTCGTGTATGATGTCTTTGCACAACTCATCTGGTCTTCAGTCACTTGTGTTCGATGCATCAAATCTATTCTTCAGATGGTCTCTAAATTCAGGTGGGATATACTCAAGGTCATATTCTGGTTCTCATGGACTTGCTCTGATTGTCTTCAGTTTCAGCTTGAACTTGCATATGAGCAATTGATGGTCTCTTCCACATTCAGCCCCTGGCCTTGTTCTGACTGATGATATTGAGCTTTTCCATTGTCTCTTTCCACAGATGTAGTCAATTTGATTTCCGTGTGTTCCATCTGGTGAGTTCCAAAATTTTTTTTTTTTTTTATACCATTTATGTTGGCGAAAGAAGGTATTTGCAATGAAGAAGTCCTTGGTCTTAGAAAATTCTATTGTTCGATCTCCGGCATTGTTTCTATCACCAAGGCCATATTTTCCAACTAATAGAGAGATAGCAGGGATAAATCTATTCCCTTTTTACTGGGTAGGATTAGTTCGTGTCTGTGTGTGTTGGGGGGGGGTATCTATTTTCTAATTTTATTACCTGTAAAGTCCAAATTTCAGAACCACAAGATCTATAGAACTGGCCACTATCAGCACACTAAACTTGACTGTCATGATGCCATCTAAAAGGATTACTGCTCTTTCTCAGAGCTTCTTCTTTGTTTCTGGCCCACAGATCCACCCCCACGACTTTTCTTTTTGATTGTGAATATGAAATATATTATTCTTTGATTTATATTTTTCCATTTCTAAGTGTGGGGCTGAGGGGCACACAGCAACAGAGTGTCATAGCTATTATAAGTTTATATTAGTTTGTAATCAGAAAATCTCAAATATTTGAAAGCAAGATATTAATCATGAAGTTGTGAACACTTATTATCTGTGCACTTTATAGTACGTACAGGTAGTCCCGGACTTACAATGTGGTTCTGCTCTGATGACTCCATCGTAAGTCAGTTCTGAAGTAAGTCAAATACTTTTTTTTTTTTTTTAGTTTTCATTATTATTGCCCTTCATTATCAGTATCTTCATAAACCGGGCAGTGTCTTGAGCACTAAATCATAAAACTGAACATCTGCAAGTGAACACCTGAGAATGGTAACATCAGCATATTACATGCTACAATATATTACTAACACTAAAATGTACAAAAAAAGGCACTCATAAGTGCATTGGTCGTAAATCAAATATATCATAAGTCAGGGACTATCTGTATTTGATAACTTTTTAACAAGGTATTAAGTTTACAAATGTTTACAAACAGGAATGCTCTGTATGTACCTTTAAACACTATACCTTCTGGTATCTTAACTTCTTCCCTCAGTTGTCCACTTGTTATACCAGTCATTGTTGCAATAGAAATGACCAATTCCAAACTTCCTATTTCTTGAAGGCCAAACTAGAGTGGAATTCATGATTGCTTGTGAGAAGCAATAGAACTGACAAGCAATTCGACTGACAAGTAAATGCTTTTGTGCCATTTTGATGGACAGATTTCCAGTTCTACACAAAAAATAAAGTGCGCAGGCAGTCCTAGCTGTCTTATTTACTGACACATTTTAACAAGTAGGATAGTGCCTGGCAGAGAGTGGGTGCTCAATAGATAATTGTTGAACATCTGCGTGAAACTCAAACTGTCCTAAACCAAAGAATTGGTCATGGCCTCCTTAATCAAATGCTAAAATTCCATACATCTATTCTCAACCACAGACCTATCCTCTGAGTTTCCTGACCTAACTGAACTCTGGAGACTAATTTCTAGTTCTTCTGTGAATGTGAAGCAAGGACACCAGTAGGAGACACTCTGTGAGACTGTGATTGCCTATGAAACCCACCACAACTCAAAACCTATATTTACTGATAGTTATGCTTTTCCTCTTTTTGCCAAGCATGATGTCCTTCTCCAGGGACTGATCCCTCCTGACAACATGTCGAAAGTATGTAAGATGCAGTCTCGCCATCCGTGCTTCTAAGGAGCATTCTGGTTGTACTTCTTCTTAGATAGATTTGTTCGTTCTTTTGGCAGTGCATGGTATATTCAATATTCTTCACCAACACCACAATTCAAAGATTTCAATTCTTCTTTGGTTTTCCTTATTCATTGTCCAGCTCTCACATGCATATGATGCAATTGGAAATACCATGGCTTGGGTCAGGCGCACCTTAGTCTTCAGGTGACATCTTTGCTGTTCAACACTTTAAAGAGGTCCTTTGTGGCAGATTTACCCAATGCAATGCGTCTTTTGATGTCCTGACTGCTGCATCCATAGCTGTTGATTGTAGATCCAAGTAAAATGAAATCCTCGACAACTTCAATCTTTTCTCTGTTTATCATGATGTCGCTCATTGGTCCAGTTGTGAGGATTTTTGTTTTCTTTATGTTGAGGTGCAATCCATACTGAAGGCTGTGGTCTTTGATCTTCATTAGTAAGCGCTTCAAGTCCTCTTCACTTTCAGCAAGCAAGGTTGTGTCATCTACATAACACAGATTGTTAATGAGTCTTCCTCCGATTCTGATGCCCATTCTTCTTCACACGGTCCAGTTTCTTGGATTACTTGCTCATCATACAGGTTGAATAGGTATGGTGAAAGGATACAACCCTGACATACAGCTTTCCTGACTTTAAACCAATCAGTATGCCCTTGTTCTGTCCGAACAACTGCCTCGATCTATGTAAAGTTCCTCATGAGCACAATTAAGTGTTCTGGAATTCCCATTCTTCACAATGTTATCCATAGTTTGTTATGATCCACACAGTCGAATGCCTTTGCATAGTCAATAAAACACAGGTAAACACCCTTCTGGTATTCTCTGCTTTCAGCCAGGATCCAGCTGACATCAACAATGATATCCCTGGCTCCATGTCCTCTTCTGAAATGAGGTGGATTGACACAGCGGATACAACAATGAGCTCAAGCATAACAAATATTGTAAGGATGGCACAGGACCGGGCAGTGTTTCGTTTGTTGTGCGTAGGGTCACTATGAGCTAGAACCAACTTGACGGCACCTAAGAACAGCTAACAACAACAAGCATTTCCTAATGAAACAAGTGTATTTTGCATTAGAAATAATAAATATCCCATTGTTTGTGTGTCAGGTAGTTGGATTATTATTTTTACAAACCCATAAAGAGGAAAAGTGAACTCAGGCATGAAAGTTAACTTGTTAATTATTAAGGTCATGTCCTCAGTAGAAGATAGGTGGAAAGTCAACACTATTAAAGAGATTTAATCATGGCCATGAACATAACCAGTATATCCTCTCATAAGTAGGGATTCTGTTACTAGGATAGGAGCAGACAGCTGATAAAGGAAAAAATCAGCCTTCTTCTATTTTTCTCTACATACGTGACCATAGGGTCACACCTGGGCTTTAAGTCATGAAAATTCCCCCAAGTACCTGATGGGTTTTTAACCAGAATCCTGCCTGTTATTATTTGCATGGTTTTAATAAATTGTTCAAGGGAAAGTGAGACAAGTCTGGATCGTATTCTGCCACTTATATGCTAACTTAAAATCAGAGATTTTAGACCCTGTTATTCTTTTTTTTTTTAATAATTTTTATTGAGCTTTAAGTGAACGTTTACAAATCAAGTCAGTCACATATAAGCTTATATACACCATACTCCGTACTCCCACTTACACTCCCCCTAATGAGTCAGCCCTTCCAGCCTCTCCTTTCATGACAATTTTGCCAGTTTCTAACCCTTTCTACCCTCCTATCTCCCCTCCAGACGGGAGATGCCAACACAGTCTCAAGTGTCCTCCTGATACAAGTTGCTCACTCTTCATCAGCTTCTCTCACCTACCCATTGTCCAGTCCCTTCCATGTCTGATGAGTTGTCTTCGGGAATGGTTCCTGTCCTGGGCCAACAGAAGGTTTGGGGACCATGACCACCAGGATTCCTCTAGTCTCAGTCAGACCATTAAGTATGGTCTTTTTTTGAGAATTTGGGGTCTGCATCCCACTGATCTCCTGCTCCCTCAGGGGTTCTCTGTTGTGCTCCCTGTCAGGGCAGTCATCGGTTGTGGCCGGGCACCATCTAGTTCTTCTGGTCTCAGGATGATGTAAGTCTCTGGTTCATGTGGCCCTTTCTGTCTCTTGGGTTCATAGTTATCGTGTGACCTTGGTGTTCTTCATTCTCCTTTGATCCAGGTGGGTTGAGACCAATTGATGCATTTTAGATGGCCACTTGTTAGCATTTAAGACCCCAGATGCCACATTTCAAAGTGGGATGCAGAATGTTTTCATAATAGAATTATTTCGCCAGCTGACTTAGAAATCCCCTTAAGCCATAGTCCCCAAACCCCCACCCTTGCTCCGCTGACCTTTGAAGCATTCAGTTTATCCCGGAAATTTCTTTGCTTTGGGTTTTGGTCCAGTCCAGTTGAGCTGGCCTTCTGTGTATTGAGTATTGTCCTTCCCTTCACCTAAAGTAGTTCTTATTTACTAACTAATCAGTAAATAACCCTCTCCCACCCTCCCTCCCTCCCCCCCTCATAACCACCAAAGTATGTGTTCTTCTCAGTTTATACTATTTCTCAAGATCTTATAATAGTGGTCTTATACAATATTTGTCCTTTTGCCTCTGACTAATTTCACTCAGCATAATGCCTTCCAGGTTCCTCCATGTTATGAAATGTTTCACAGATTCGTCACTGTTCTTTATCAATGCGTAGTATTCCATTGTGTGAATATACCACAATTTATTTATCCGTTCATCTGTTGATGGACACCTTGGTTGCTTCCAGCTTTTTGCTATTGCAAACAGTGCTGCAATAAACATGGGTGTGCATATATCCGTTCGTGTAAAGGCTCTTATTTCTCTAGGGTATATTCTAAGGAGTGGGATTTCTGGGTTGTATGGTAGTTCTATTTCTAACTTTTTAAGAAAATGCCGGATAGATTTCCAAAGTGGTTGTACCATTTGACATTCCCACGAGCAGTGTATAAGAGTTCCAGTCTCTCTGCAGCCTCTCCAACATTTATTATTTTGTGTTTTTTGGATTAATGCCAGCCTTGTTGGAGATGGAATCTCATCCTAGTTTTAATTTGCATTTCTCTAATGGCTAATGATCGAGAGCATTTTCTCATGTATCTGTTATCTGTTAGCTGCTGAATATCTTCTTTAGTGAAGTGCATGTTCATACCTTTTGCCCCCTTCTTGATTGGGTTGTTTGTCTTTTTGTGGTTGAGTTTTGACAGAATCATATAGATTTTAGAGATCAGGAGCTGGTCGGAGATGTCATAGCTGAAAATTCTTTTCCAATCCGTAGGTGGTCTTTTTACTCTTTTGGTGAAGTCTTTAGATGAGCATAGGTGTTTGATTTTTAGGAGCTCCCAGTTATCTGGTTTCTCTTCACCATTTTTGGTAATGTTTTGTATTCTGTTTATGCCTTGTATTAGGGCTCCTAAAGTTGTCCCTATTTTTTCTTCCATGATCTTTATCATTTTAGTCTTTATGTTTAGGTCTCTGATCCATTCTGAGTCAGTTTTTGTGCATGGTGTGAGGTATGGGTCCTGTTTCATTTTTTTGCAAATGCATATCCAGTTATGCCAGCACCATTTGTTAAAAAGACTATCTTTTCCCCAATTAACTGACACTGGGCCTTTGTCAAATATCAGCTGCTCATATGTGGATGGATTTATATTTGGGTTCTCTGTTCTGTTCCATTGGTCTATGTGCCTGTTGTTATACCAGTACCAGGCTGTTTTGGCTACTTTAGCTGTGTAATCGGTTCTAAAATCAGGTAGAGTGAGGCCTCCCACTTTCTTCCTTTTCAGTAATGCTTTACTTATCCGAGGCTTCTTCCCTAGACCCTGTTATTCTTTAGTTCAAAGAGTTTCTGTTTCTCGGTTTGTGCATCAAGAGTCAGCTCCTCTGGGATGTCTTTTCTTTCAGCTCCAGTGATTTGGGAACCACTTCTAAAATTAAAGGTCGTACCTTGGATATACCCACAGCTTTATATTTAACATGGTTTTTCTAATAGTTAATTAACATGTTAATAGCTCAGAATAGGTTACATGTTGCTTGAAGACAAAGTCCAGCCTTATTTTCATATCCCTGGCACCCAACATGGTACCTGGCATAATACCTACCAAATAAACATCTGTTAAATAAATACGGGACACCCAGCCCACGTGATGATTATCAGCAAGTGCCTCTGAAGATCCTCCAGCATGAAAAACCTTTTCTTATGAGATCATTCCTTCCCCATATGATGGAAAGCTCTTGAATCATCTGTCTGTGCAAGGTGGATGAATTCAAATTAATATCGCTAGAATGATAACATAATGAATCTAATCAAATTTAAAATTAAAGTAACAAATGAGAACTAGATTCTCATTTCAAAACACCAGTACTCTTTTCTCACTTAAAATACTAAAATATTCTGTTAAAGACAGAATATTGGAAGGTTCAACCTTTAAGTTGACAGTAGTTTTGTTTCTTCTTCACGTTTTTCTCCAAGGGACAGCAGAGAAAAAAAAGGAAACACTATTGGAACTTGTTTTCTTTTCATCCATTAATGGCACAGCATTATCACCTTTCTCTAAAGAGGATCTCCTGGTTTGTGAATCTCTTCTCTGCCACTTACTGTTTGGCGTAACTAAAAGTTCTAAGGCGGTGAGAGGCAGGATACAAGGATGGAAGTGAATCCAGAGCTGGATCAAGCACTCTTCCTATCCGGCTTCATTTTACTTATCTAGGATGTAAGAGTCTTGGTCTGGAATCTGTCTTCCAGTTTTAACATTTTTGCCTTTACTCTGAATTCTAAGCTTCCCTCCATCCATGATTTTCCACCCTTTTGTACCATCACCACCAACAGACACAAGGGAATCCTGTAACTGCATGGGATCCACTGGGCCTGAGAAACAGAAGCAGAGCTCAATGCTTATCTGTCAGGTCTGTACACAGGTATGGGGTCATTGGTCATCGGGATCACAGAGGGTCCTCCATGTTCACACCTTTCATGGGAATGCACAATTCTCAAATACCAGCATGTTTCAAAGTACATCTGTATGTGAGGAGTAGGGGGTCGGGGTGGGGAGTATGACATGGTAGGGAAGGAGAAAGAGAAGGGTAGGGTACAATTTTATTATCACTATACTTTAATCTGAGAGCCCTGGTGGTGCAGTGGTTAAGAGCTCAGCTGCTAACCAAAAGCTCAGCAGTTCAAGTCCACCAACCACACCTTGGAAACTCTGTGGGGAGTTCTGCTCTGTCTTACAGGGTTACTATGAGTTGGAATTGGTTCGATGGCAATAAGTATGGTTTTTGGTTATAATCTGGGGGTAGTAATAGGGCATTATGCATCATGAAGGATTCACATATCCCATAGTTCCTGGCTTACATTTTTACCTCTTTATAGTCTATTATCTAAATATTATCTAATACCAAAAAAAAAAAAAAAAAAAAAAACCCAGTGCTGTCAAGTCAATTCTGACTCATAGTGACCCTACAGGACAGAGTAGAACTGCCCCATAGAGTTTCCAAGGAGCGCCTGGTGGATTCAAACTGCTGACCGTTTGGTTAGCAGCCATAGCACTTAACCACTACGCCACCAGGGTTTCCACAAATATTATCTAAAAAAAAAAAAATTTTTTTTTATCTACGGACTGGTTAATGATGACTACACATATGATTTTGAGGCTTGGTTTCTTACAGTTTCTTGACTTTTAGAAGAAATACGCCCAAAGCAAGAGGTGCAGTAGCATAACGCAAAATAAAGTATCTCATACCCACCCGAACTTATCAACATCTGAAAAATTCAAGGTGGCTACAAAACTAAAATAGACTAGAAATTTCTCTATTGTCATGCATTCCCATTGATTGTTTTAGGAAGTTCTAGTAAGCTATCCCCATCTTGAATCTTTAAGAGCAAATTACCTGAGCTTTCCAGAAGAACATAATGCCTCTCTTCCTAGAATCCATTTAGCTTAATTTCCAATCCAAATCCTGACACACTGAGAGGAAAACTTGGCTTTTTGCTTCAAGTAGGGTTTTTCTGCCTTCCTGTGTTTCCCGCCATGCCTACGTGAGTCCTTACAACTGGCTGCTGTCCTACTTGATATGTCTCAGCTAGGAAAGCCTTTCATATATAGCCAAGTCCATTTCTACCCCGTATCTCCTTCAATACTGGTTTGGATAAAATGGTGATCAACAAGTGAATGTATTCTATATGCCAGGCTCAATACTAAGCATTTACCTATATGATGACATTTAATTCTACCAACATCCCTGAGCAGCCATTTTTATTACCTCTATTTTAATCATAAGGAAGCTGAGGCCCAGAGAGAGAAAATGAATTGGCCAAGATCATACAATTAATAAATGGTAAACCCAGATTTAAATTCAGACCTTTCTCTAAAGCCCATGCTGTTAACCACCAAACAATATTGTCATCCCTTAATGTAAAATATAGACTCTCATTAAAATGTACAGCGCCCAGGAGATAATGAAGTTGGAAAGAAAGTGTTCGGTGGGCCCTAAAGAAATGAGTTTGCTACCTTCCCATCTTTCTTTTTAACTGTGATCCTCTCTAAACTTAATGTTTGGGTTAGCTCTTTCTTGATTAGTTAGTATCCTTGGTGTAGGAGGCAAAAGAGAGCAAACGTGACTGCCCTACCACACATCTAAGGGGTTTTTAAATAGATTCGTAGGTAGGACAAAATCTTCCACCTCTATGTATGCCCAAAGCCAGCCCTTTGGCAAAACACGGGCCTTGTTCATAAGAATTTGGCAGCAGAGTGGAACTCATTGTATACAACAGCTCTCCATTTTTGGAGGAAAAAAGGGAAGGAAGTAAATAAGACAAAACCACCTACAGTGATATGTGATTTTGAGAGGCTGATACAGTGTTATCTTCCTGAATGCAGTGCATGGAGCTAATACTTAATGATTGTTAAATGAACGAGTATCATCATGCCTTTGGAAAGTCTCAGCTTGATTTGAGAAAGCCTGAGATGTACCATGCAATCTATTTCATAATTTTTTATTCATTTATTTATCATCTGCCTTGTTCCAACAATGATTTAAAATGACATGAAAATGCAAGCAGGAAGCTGTAATGAATATACACTAAGGAAGACAATGAAGAGAGTTAAAAACCCAAACCCAGTGCCGTTGAGTCGATTCCGACTCATAGAGTAGAACTGCCCCACAGAGTTTCCAAGGAGCGCCTGGCGGATTCAAACTGCCGACCCTTTGGTTAGCAGCCGTAGCCCATAGCCAATATGCCCCCGGGGTTTCCAAGGAGCATCTGGCGGATTCCAACTGCCCACCCTTTGGTTAGCAGTCGTAGCTCTTAACCACTACGCCACCAGGGTTTCCAGAGGAGAGTTAGAAACATTTTAGGGATTGGGTCCTTCAGGAAATTTTGTCCTCTCCATTTGATCGTCTTGGTATCCCATAAATTAGTTAAACTTGTACACGTTAAAAAGACAGTGGACTGATACAACTTGAATATTGTGTAGCTGTTTGAATTCAAGTGCAAGTAGCTGTGATTTAAATGGAAGTGATGTATTTTAAAAGGATCGGTGAGTTACTTTGCCTAGACATTCTAGCCCCTAAATGTCTGGCTGCTTGCAATGAGAGCTGATGCTCAAAATATGAGGGTCCTACTGTAGTTTTCCAGGGCAACCTGAGGCAACAGGATAGGCACCTGCCTGGCCTGTGCGACTTCCATCCATCTGCTAAAAAGCCTGCTGTCAGAAGTACTATTTTGCTTGTGATTGGATAAGTCGATATCCAGTTTCCTTGGTGACCAACAAGTAGAAAGCCATTAGTCTCCCTACTTCATGAACATCAGCATTTGCCATATTCTTCTAGAATGGTGAGCACCTGTTGGCTCTATCTTCCCCGCTTGGTCTAAGGAAAACAAGAAACTATCATTAAAGTTTTTATTTCCTGTCATTTTTGAAAAGGTGTTATCTGTTTAAGCCTCCTTCCTTTAGAGAAGAAATTGTATCTGAAAGAGCATTATTAATTATTATGCTGGGACCACAGACATAAACCGGTGAACCAGGGTGTATGGCTGCATTGTATATAAGGATGATCAATTATATAAAGAGCATCATGGTAAAGTAAAATTCAGTAAAAGCAATTCTATGGGGAGGAGAGGTGAATTGGATGATATGATGCATCCTAACAGCTTGTTTCTCTGCTGGTCTGACTTAACGGAAAGGTAGATATTAAAGAATCCGGTGTAATTGACAGGCAGCATATCCTTCAGGCCATGCTCTGTCAACATCGTTTCTCTCTGCCGAAATTCTGATAGCTGAGCTGCTAAGAGTTTGAGCTTGTTTCTTGAATACTACTTGGACTGAGGCTATTCTAGATTCACAGTTAAAAGCAGCATCTCACTCTTTAATAATAGAGTGTAATAAAGTACAAATTGAGATTTTTTAGAGTGAGGTAAGGACATTAACATGTTGGTATAAGAGGACATGCTCTGTGGGCTCTAAGGTGGGCCATGCTTCCTTCTTCTTTCCAAGTAATAGAATGTTTTGGCTTGATGGCAGCTGGTCCCCATCTACTGTCTACCTTTTCCACCCTGGACATTGGTCCACTTGGTTACCAGGATGCTAAACAAACTGCCTGGAACCTGTGCCATAAAATATTCCGTCATCTTGCTGTAATTTTTATTAGGTAACTCAGGCTTTCAGTGCTTGTAGCAGGTCTTGCAGCTGCCTAGGGAAGCCCTATTTTCTTAGTAGTCATTGGTTCTTCTCGCAGGGATTGCCTACTGTTGGTGATATCAGCAAAGAGTGCATTTCATTCATAACACCATCAACATCAACTTTTCTAGCTTGAAAGAATTTCAAAGGTCATTGAGTTCAAAAGCTTTTTTTTTTAGATTTAAGGAAATTGAGGTATAGAGGTCACATGAATTCTCAGCAGTTAATAGAACCCAGACACTTGACTTCTAGTTTCATGTTTTGTGTCCCTTCATGAGTATAAAAATGGCATGGGAGCAGTATTGACCTCCTCTAACTTTACAAGGGGGAAAGAGAACCAAGACAAACAGCCCAAGGCCAATTCCTATGAGGCGAGGGTCAGACATGCCCCCTCTCTCCACCATCTATTCTAATTCTGGCACCAACTGCCCCTCCCACAGCACTTTCTACTTCTCTGCTGGGTTCAATAATTCATTGCAATGGCCACACAGAACTCACAGGGCATACTCGCGATTATGGTGTTTATCAGGGAAGTAACAGTTACAATTCAGACTCAGGAACACTCAGGATACAGTTCTTTCATCAGGACAGCCTCTTCCCAGCCGTGCTCACAGGCACACCTCTCTCTGGCCCTAAGCCTCTCCCCAAAGGCACTCAGCTTTAATCTCCCCTTGGGCTGGGAAGCCCACCTCACTGTCTCCTGCTGCTGGGTCTCTCCTACGTGGTCTTTCCTGCCACCACTTCTCAACATCTTCAAGGTTACAACTCACTCCCTGTTTCCTGGGTCCAGGAACTTCTCAGAGCTGGGATCCCAGGTCCAAACAACTTGCTGGCTTCTGGCTGTTCTTCTTTGGTGGTGGTAGACTTCTCCTCTCTGCTCTGGAATTGGCTCTCTTTTAAGGCAAAACTGACCAATCCCCACAATTACCCTATCACACAGTCCTGCCCAATCACCTGGGTGGGAGTTACAAAACCATGACTAGAAAGGCCACACACAAAGTGATTAATCCACCACACTGAGCGTCAGGTGATTCCCCTGGGAAACATTTAAAGCACGTGATTCTGGGATCTCTCTTGGTCAAACATCTTTTTTTAGGTTAATTTCTGTCTTTTTAAAAAATCCCTTCTCATGACCCCCTGAATGTTTCAACTTTAGCCAGGCTTAGGTGAAGTTTTTAGTTGTGTTTTCAATTCATTCATATAAAAAATAGGATTTATTCACTGGGCTTGATATTACCTGAGATACTTAGCGTTCAGGAATTTGAAGTGTATCTGAGTGTGACCAGGTAAAGACTAAGCACATCCAATGCTTTCTTACTCTGATTATCCTCTAGAAAAAGGGGTCAGCAAACTACTGCCCCTGGGCCAAATCTAGTCTGCTGTCTGTTTTTATAAATAAAGTTTTATTGCAACACAGCCGTACCCATTTGTTTGCACAGGCTACAGTCATACTACAATGGTAGAGTAGCTGCAACACAGACTAGTTGGCCTACCCAGCCGGAAATAATTACCATCTGACCTTTACAGAAAAGTTCACCAACTTCTGCTCTAGAAACTGTAAACACTACTTCTTACAATGAAAATTTCTGTTAGGTAAATTCTATTCCTTTTTTTATGGTCTGTAAGAAAAGCATTAGGTAATTTTAGATTCATTCTAAGGTTTGTAAACAGACAACTGATTTACTGCCTTCAGAGCAATCAATGATGTTTTTGTTTTTGTCGAATGGACAATACTTCCTATGTCCTTGAATATTCATTTTTACTGAAAAATAACAGGTAATTTTACAATGAAATAATATATCCTACATAAATATAGATGCATTTCTCTTTTAAATGTAAGAACCTGAAGATACAAACGTGCCTTTGATTTGCAAATTGACATTTGCAAGCCTTTAATGAATTACATATGAGAAGAATATGGATGAAATCAACATCTGTTTTGAAATTAGCCTTGAATTTTAGTCCCTGCTTTTGTTCTCAGTGAAGATACTGAGGCAATAGATTTGTTTTTCGTGGATATATTCATAGAATTTGCCTTGTAGTAAATTGGCGTAGTCCTAGATTATTTTTTTGAGAAATTTCCAAACAAATCCAATAAACATCCTGGCACCATGTATACAGTTGACTTAATTCTGTTAGGTGCTTTTCAACACTCAGCCTAATCATATTCTAAACAAGTGTAAGTATCTGCAAATTATATGCTCTGGTCCTTTCAATTTTCTATACGAACACTGTCAATATACAGTGACTTTTGTTATTATTGTTGTTGTATAGTAGTCATCTTGTTACTAATTTCTGCAATGATTAATCACCATCACTGTGAAACCACCCCTTTTTCATCACACTTATGCCTAAATGTTATGATTGCTTTCTTAAAAATCTCCCTTCCACTTGGCTGTATATTCCATGGAATTAGTCACCAAGTACTTACTCTTCACTGCTGTATCCTAGTTTATTAACTGTTTATTTATTCAATACGTATTATTGTACAGCTACTTATATACCAAAAGTGAATAGCCATAGTGGCACAAAGGCTAAATGCTTGGCTGCTAATTGAAAGGTTGATGGCTCGAACCTGCCCATTGACTCCACAGGAGAAAGACCTGGTGATCTGCTCCCATAAAGATTACAGCCTAGAAAAGCATACAGGGCAGTTTTAGTCTATCACATGGGGTCACTATGAATCAAAAGCTGACTCGATGGCACCATCAACAACATACATCAAAAGCTGTGCTAGTCTTCTTTAAACAAAACGACACTTTAGCTTAACTAGTAAAAAATGTCTGTCTTGAGCATGTGCTCTTTTAAAAACTGTCTATATGGTAAATGTAGAACAAAATTCAAACTTATAAATAAGACCAGACTGATTGGTCTGATAGAGACTGGAGGAATCTCCAGGACTGTGGCCCTTAGACATCCTTCAAACTTGGAGCTGAAATCACTCCTGGAGATAGCATTATAGACATACAATGTTATTGTTGTTAGGTGCTGTCGAGTCAGTTCTGACTCATAGCAACCCTACGTACAACAGAGCAAAACACTGCCTGGTCCTGCACCATTCTCATGATCATTGTTATGCCTGAGCCCATTGTGACATAAAAGAGACCCACCCGGAACCTAGTGCCATCGAGTCAATTCCAACTCATAGCAACCCTATAGGACAGAGTAGAACTGCCCCAT
The DNA here is from genome assembly GCF_030014295.1 of Loxodonta africana. Classification (NCBI taxonomy): domain Eukaryota; kingdom Metazoa; phylum Chordata; class Mammalia; order Proboscidea; family Elephantidae; genus Loxodonta; species Loxodonta africana. The sequence continues at coordinate 28,164,127 of NC_087357.1, forward strand.
AGAGTTTCCAAGGAGTGCCTGGGGGATTCGAACCGCTGACCCTTTGGTTAGCAACCGTAGCACTTAACCACTACACTAGCAGGGTTTCCAATAAAATAGACAGGCCTATAAAATGAACAGTAACATCAGTGAGGAATACATACCTCAGAACAATCAACTATGTGAGACCTAAAGGGCAGAAATTGCCCAAAAGCAAAGTTCAGAAGGATGGTAGGGGCAGGAAATCTTGGTGAGTAGACCCAGGGAGGAAGAGGAGAGAGTGCTAACACATTCAGGGGCTTGCAACAAATGTCATGAAAAAACTATGTATAAGTTGTTGAATGGGAAACTGATTTGCTCTGTAAACATTCACCTAAATGACAATAAAATGTTCCAAAAAAGAACTATATGGGTTCAAATCGACAACAGCAACTCAAAAGGTTAATAAAAAATAAAAAGGTTAGATTAAGAAATTTAGGTAGCAGTAAGTTTATATAAATGGGGAGGAACAATTTGGAAAAGGAGGGTGAGAATTGTTGCACAACTTGGAGAATGAAATCAATGTCACTAAATTGTACATGTAGAAACTGTTGAATTGGCCTATGTTCTGCTGTGTGTATTCACAACAACAACAAAATTAGCTTTTTTTAAACGGAGAAAAAAAAAAAAAGAAGCTATGCTAGTACTAAATATGAGCTGTATGAAACAGTCATGTCTCAATCCACTCTGATTTTACAGTTTAGTTCCTAGCGCTGAAGCAGAACATAGAAATTTCTTAGGAATACTCATTGAATAAATGAATTAATGAAAGATACTAAAGTTCTGTTCAAAATCAGCAACAGTTACAGTTTATTTCCTTTTATTCCGTAGCTACAGGCCTCTAATCTCAGCAAGTAAGACTATTGTCAATAAGGAGGATAAGGTAAGAAGTAATGGGTGGGTTCAGCTCACTGAAAAACCTGATAAATTAACTGAAGTGGGTAAGTTAAGACACCTTGGCCAAAAAAAAGGAGAACTTTCATTTGATTTTCTATTATGGCTTTTTTTTTTTTAAAGGAACTATATGTATTTATTAGTCTAAATGCCAAGATCCTCAGAGTAGCTGGTAAAGGTCCATGCAGTCCAGCTCTTCTCTGCACCCATGTCCTACTTCTGTCCACTTCGTTCATTCTGCTGTAGTCACACTGGCCTCTTTGTTCTTCCATCATGTCAGGTGTGCCTTTGAACCATTATTTTTTCCCTTCCCTCTGCCTTGAACATTCTCCCTCAAGGAATCCACATGGCTCACCTTCCAATTTGTCTTTGGTCAGATCTGACTTTAGTGGTGCTAATATTTCAGAGACATTTTCTCTGCCCTCCCTATTGCCAAATGAGCATCCCCACCATGGCACTACCTATATCCCTTTTCTTCTTTATTTTTCATTCATTCATTTCTGTAATAATTATTACTTTCTTTAATCATTGGTACTGCAGATTTAAGTGTGTGTGTATATATATATATGTTTATATATTTCACTTAAATACATATATATATGAATAAAAGTTACATCAACCTGGGTAAAATTATAAAGAATGGCTTGGCAAAATGCAAATATAATGCTACTTAAAACATTCATAAAGGGTAGTGATCACAGAACTTTTCAGTAATATTGGAGAGACTGAACAAATCTCTCCTTCTTACCAAAGAACTACTCCGAATAAAAACCATGTAGTACAAATGCCCAGTAATAGTTTCTAAATATTCTGTGACTAGTCTCTATGTACTGTTTGAGCAATTCTGTATGTAAATGACTCCTGTTCTTTTTGAATTTCCCAAGGTAAGACATGACCTTTTCACCTAATTCTAGAATTTCAATTGGTCATGCTCACTGGAGTCTTGGCTGAACATTGTTCAGGGTTAGAAAATGTAAAAGAATGCAGCCACAACATTTTGTATTACAACTGATGCACTACAGTAGTCCCTGCAAGCATCTTGTTTATTTTATCAACTAAGCACCATGTCTCTTTCCATAACCTTGGAACATGTTCTGAAAATCCTTAATCCACAGTGCTAACTTCACCGAGCCTGGGGCCAACAGCTCAGACATGCGTGCAGAAACATTGTTCTCTGCACTATTCATACATGCCGTTGCTGTTGTTGTTGGTTGTCCTCAAGTTGGCTCTGACTCATGGCGACCTTATGTATAACAGAAAAAAACATTGTCCAGTCCTGCGCCATCTTTATACATATATGAGTTTCGATTAGATAAAAAACATCTTACTATATACAGCTCAATATCTGTGTGTAGTCATGTGCATTTTGTTGTATAAAAAAGGCTACAGGTTCAAAATTCACAGTCACAACTTTGCCAATGATAAGAACTACATCAGAGGAAGCATTTGCCTGAGTGTAACCTGAGACCTCCTCCAAGAATTGCCTTGTAATCTGCAGGGAAGAGGAGCTTCTTAACTCTCAGTAGGCGAGAATACAAGACACTCAGCAATGGAGGAAAATTGGACCTTACTGTTAGCAGTTAGCCACTTGGAAAATGGCACTGTTAATATACATCTTAATGAGGCATAGCACTTGTACAGGAAAATATTTTGGATCAATAAGAAAAATATAATTTCTGTTCATAGACGTGAAACACTGCAAGTCTGTGAGGGGGTTATACTTTGATTTGTTATGTTTCATGTTATTTTATTGGTTGGTTGGTTGTTTTAGGGAAGTAAAACCTTAACAATCTCTTTGTAAATTGAGATTTTATCTTTTAAAGTATGAGACATAGAGTTTTGTTGATAGCGAAGGAAGATTTCCTTTTTAGTGTCTGTGTGTATTGTGTTTATAAAGATCTTATATTCACACACAGTCATCATTAGTAATTTGCATATTCTGAGGGTACCATACAAATCCTGAGAATGCCATGGGAAGCATTTCTTTAACAGTCTAGCTCCTAGCTTTTTTAATGTCTTTCTCAAACAGTTCCATGTTCTCTTTCATGATTGTTGCAGGTTTGGTTAAGCCTCATCTGTTGGCCTTAGAAGCAAAGGCCCAGAGAATTCATGCAATGTTTCCTCTCAGAACACTGCAGTTCACAAGCACAGCCAGATCAGTCTCCCTTGTACTTCTTTCACCGCTTCATGGGAAACAGGAAGTGGAAGGTGGGGTGAATATAGAGGCCAAGATTTGCAGAGCTCCAATCCTGATGGCATAGTGTTAAGAATTCAGCTGCTAACCAAAAGGTCTGCAGTTCAAATCCACCAGCAGCTCCTTGGAAACCCTGTGAGGCAGTTCTACTCTGTTCTATAGGCCACTATGAGTCAGAATCGACTCAATGGCAACGGGTGTGGTTTTTTGGTAATCCTAGTTTTGAGAGTCAGTCAGTCAGTCACAGAAGTCCCTGAAAGGCAGCTTAGTGCTCTGTCTAGTCTGGAATTTTGGCTCTGTCATAACATATTTTCTACTCTAGATCTGGTTGAATCTGTTTCTATTGATTTTCCCCTTTTAGAAATTAAGTGAGCGTTTTGCGTTTTACTTTGAGGCCCATTTTTCTTTATCATACAAACATGTTATTGCAATTTGTTAAAAGATAGGAACTTTTTCAGTACCCTGCATTTTGCCTTGAATCCTGTTACTGAGTATTTTATTACTGGATATCCTATTGGACATTTTGGCAGTTTTCCCTAATAGGTTACATTGAGGCCTTTAGAACTCAAGTCACTGCAGGAACATGTGACCGATGATCAAGCCAACCATGAGGGCAAAGTCACCTTAGGGATGCTGTCATCAAGTTTAAGATAAGTTGACTTCTGATCCTTCACCAAGGCCTTGGGCATCATACCCATTGCCTTCATTTCGCAGAGGCTGTTCCAATAGCCTTTGTCTTTTTTCAAGGGCCATTTAAAATTACATGGCTGGGCTTATCATAATCTGTGATAATTTAGTTCAGAAGGAATAGACATTCTACCCCAAGGCTATTATCATTGAGCTTGATATAGAAGTTATTGGAATTGTGAATGGAAGCAAACATGGCACCCATTTGTGAATGTGATTGTTAAAACCAAGCTCCTTGGTTTAGTCTTAAAAAAAATACTATACAAAAGGTAGAAAATAATTATTTTTTATCTCGATTATATTTCTCCATGTTTCCCACTCCTGCCTATAGAGCTCAGGTATAGGCCCGCCAAATCTTCAAATTCCCGTGTCTGGAATGAAGGGCTGAAGGACAGGAAAGCAACAGGTTAAGTAATGTTGACTGAAATGAAGCAAGTGCCATATAAACAGTTTCCCTTTACCTGCTGAATTCTAAATGATGATACATAATGCAGTAATTAAAACAAGGATTACTTTTGACAAGGAGCCCTTCTGTAGGAATATGAACAGAATCAGGATAGCCATAATAACAGCAAAGTTTTGTTACATTAGTTCTCAGAACAGTGCCTTATTCATTATTCTAGAAAATACAGTCAATAGAGAACCAGCAGAATTTTACTCGAAGTCCAGTTAGAGCTCATCAATACTCTTGAGCCATTTGAATATATTATTATAAATGGGAAAAATATGCAATATGGTACTAATCTGAATTGTGGCCACTCTGGAAAACCCTGGAAGAAGTGTATGCAGGAGACTAGCAAGCTCTGTGGGAATATTAGGAGGTAGATTGGGCAAGTAAGATTTCTAGAATCATTGAGAGAACTGCTTAATGAAATACTCATCTTAGATCTAATGATATTTCTGTCTGTCTTTGTACATCATAATAAGGAAATTAAAGCCTGCTATGTTTTTTTATGTAAGAACTTGTTTGATGGGCTTCTATTAAGCAGCTAGTATTATCTGTTGACATCAGGGCTTGGTATTTGGTACACTATTCCTTGAGTTTTTTTTTTTTTAAATCATTTTCAGTGTAGTCTGCTTGATGTCATTCTTGCCGAACCAGTAAGTAGAGCTAACAGTTTGAATTTTACCTTCTTACCTGGTTTTATAAGGAGTCATACTAGCAATAATAATTATGATTGTTTATTCTATTGTACCCATCAGCAAATGAAGGTCCCAAAAGCTTGAATCCATCCACGTCATTAAGGTGACTCTACTTTGATGAGACAGCTCTTCCCTAGTTGCCTTTTGAGTGCCTTCCAACCTGAGAGGTCATCTTCTGGCACTATATCAGACAGTGTTCCACTGCTATTCATAAGATTTTCACTGGCAAATTCTTTTCAGAAGCAGACTGCCGGGTCCTTCTTCCTAGTCTGTCTTAGTCTAGAAGCTCAGCTGAAACCTGTCCACCATGAGTGACCCTCCTGGTATTTAAATACTGGTGGTATAGCTTCCAGCATCACAGCAACACGCAAGACCCCACAGTACGACAAACTGACAAATGTGTGGGGGAATGACAACTTGAAGAGGAATGGCATTGCATCCATTGTCAAAAAGAACGTTTCAAGATCTATCCCGAAGTACAACATGGTCAGTGATAGAATAACGTCCATATGCCTACAAGGAAGACCAGTTAATATGACTATTACAAATTTATGCACCAACTGTTAAGACCAAAGAGGAAGAAACTAAAGATTTTTACCAACTTCTCCCAGTCTGGAATTGATTGAACATGCACTCAAGATGCATTGATAATTACTGGTGATAATTACCTTGGTAATAGAAATGATGCAGGAGGTCAAATGATACAATTTTGCAAGACCAATGACTTCTTCATTACAAATACCTTTTTTCAACAACATAAATAATGACTATACATGTGGACCTTGCCAGATGGAATACACAGGAATCAAATTGACTACATCTGTGGAAAGATACAATGGAGCAGATGAATATCATCAGTCAGAACAAGGCCAGGGGCCAACTGTAGAACAGACCATCAATTGCTAATATGCAAGCTCAAGTTGAAACTGGAGATAATTAGAAAAAATCCATGACGGCCTGAATTTAGAGACCATCTCAAGAATAGATTTTTTTTTTTAATTTTTATTGAGCTTTAAGTGAACGTTTACAAATCAAGTCAGTCTGTCACATATAAGCTTATATACACCTTACTCCATACTTCCACTTACTCTCCCCTTAATGAGTCAGCCCTTCCAGTCTTTCCTTTCGTGACAATTTTGCCAGTTTCTAACCCTCTCTACCCTCCTATCTCCCCTCTAGCAGGAGATGCCAACACAGTCTCAAGTGTCCACCTGATACAAGTAGCTCACTCCTCATCAGCATCTCTCTCCTACCCATTGTCCAGTCCCTTCCATGTCTGATGAGTTGTCTTCGGGAATGGTTCCTGTCCTGGGCCAACAGAAAGTTTGGGGACCATGACCGCCGGGATTCCTCTAGTCTCAGTCGGACCATTAAGTATGGTCTTTTTATGAGAATTTGGAGTCTGCATCCCACTGATCTCCTGCTCCCTCAGGGGTTCTCTGTTGTGCTCCCTGTCAGGGCAGTCATCAGTTGTGGCTGGGCACCATCTAGTTCTTCTGGTCTCAGGATGATGTGAGTCTCTGGTTCATGTGGCCCTTTCTGTCTCTTGGGCTCATAGTTATTGTGTGACCTTGGTGTTCTTCATTCTCCTTTGATCCAGGTGGGTTGAGACCAGTTGATGCATCTTAGATGGTCGCTTGTTAGCATTTAAGACCCCAGATGCCACATTTCAAAGTGGGATGCAGAATGTTTTCATAATAGAATTATTTTGCCAGCTGACTTAGAAGTCCCCTTAAGCCATAGTCCCCAAACCCCTGCCCTTGCTCTGCTGACCTTTGAAGCATTCAGTTTATCCCGGAAACTTCTTTGCTTTTGGTCTAGTCCAGTTGAGCTGAGCTTCCGTGTATTGAGTATTGTCCTTCCCTTCACCTAAAGTAGTTCTTACCTACTAACTAATCAGTAAATAACCCTCTCCCACCCTACCTCCCTCCCGCCCCGTAACCACCAAAGTATGTGTTCTTCTCAGTTTATACTATTTCTCAAGATCTTATAATAGTGGTCTTATACAATATTTGTCTTTTTGCCTCTGACTAATTTCTCTTAGCATAATGCCTTCCAGGTTCCTCCATATTATGAAATGTTTCACAGATTCCTCACTGTTCTTTATCCATGCGTAGTATTCCATTGTGTGAATATACCACAATTTATTTAACCATTCATCTGTTGATGGACACCTTGGTTGCTTCCAGCTTTTTGCTATTGTAAACAGAGCTTCAATAAACATAGGTGTGCATATATCTGTTCGTGTGAAGGCTCTTATTTCTCTAGGGTATATTCTAAGGAGTGGGATTTCTGGGTTGTATGGTAGTTCTATTTCTAACTTTTTAAGAAAACGCCAGATAGATTTCCAAAGTGGTTGTACCATTTGACATTCCCACGAGCAGTGTATAAGAGTTCCAATCTCTCCGCAGCCTCTCCAACATTTATTATTTTGTGTTTTTTGGATTAATGCCAGCCTTGTTGGAGTGAGATGGAATCTCATCCTAGTTTTAATTTGCATTTCTCTAATGGCTAATGATCGAGAGCATTTTCTCATGTATCTGTTAGCTGCCTGAATATCTTCTTTAGTGAAGTGCGTGTTCATACCCTTTGCCCACTTCTTCATTGGGTTGTTTGTCTTTTTGTGGTTGAGTTTTAACAGAATCATATAGATTTTAGAGATCAGGTGCTGGTCAGAGATGTCATAGCTGAAAATTCTTTCCCAGTCTGTAGGTGGTCTTTTTACTCTTTTGGTGAAGTCTTTAGATGAGCATAGGTGTTTGATTTTTAGGAGCTCCTAGTTATCTAGTTTTTCTTCATCCTTTTTGGTAATGTTTTGTATTCTGTTTATGCCTTGTATTAGGGCTCCTAACGTTGTCCTTATTTTTTCTTCCATGATCTTTATTGTTTTAGTCTTTATGTTTAGGTCTTTGATCCACTTGGAGTTAGTTTTTGTGCATGGTGTGAGGTATGGGTCCTGTTTCATTTTTTTGCAAATGGATATCCAGTTATGCCAGGACCATTTGTTAAAAAGATTATCTTTTCCCCAATTAACTGCCACTGGGCCTTTGTCAAATATCAACTGCTCATATATGGATGGATTTATATCTGGGTTCTCAATTCTGTTCCATTGGTCTATGTGCCTGTTGTTGTACCACTACCAGGCTGTTTTGACTATTGTGGCTGTATAATAGGTTCTAAAATCAGGTAGAGTGAGGCCTCCAACTTTCTTCTTCTTTTTCAGGAATGCTTTACTTATCCCAGGCTTCTTTCCCTTCCATATGAAGTTGGTGATTTGTTTCTCCAACACATTAAAAAATGTCATTGGAATTTGGATCGGAAGTGCATTGTATGTATAGATGACTTTTGGTAAAATAGACATTTTTACTATGTTAAGTCTTCCTATCCATGGGCAAGGTATGTTTTTCCACTTAAGTAGGCCCTTTTTAGTTTCTTGTAGTAGTACTTTGTAGTTTTCTTTATATAGGTCTTTTACATCTTTGGTAAGATTTATTCCTAAGTATTTTATCTTCTTGGGGGCTACTGCGAATGGTATTGATTTGGTTATTTCCTCTTCGATGTTCTTTTTGTTGATGTAGAGGAATCCAAGGGATTTTTGTATGTTTATCTTATAACCTGAGACTCTGCCAAACTCTTCTATTAGTTTCAGTAGTTTTCTGGAGGATTCCTTAGGGTTTTCTGTGTATAAGATCATGTCATCTGCAAATAGAGATAATTTTACTACCTCCTTGCCAATCCGGATGCCCTTTATTTCTTTGTCTAGCCTAATTGCTCTGGCTAGGACCTCTAGCAAAATGTTGAATAAGAGCGGTGATAAAGGGCATCCTTGTCTGGTTCCCGTTCTCAAGGGAAATGCTTTCAGGCTCTCTCCATTTAGAATTATGTTGGCTGTTGGCTTTGCATAGATGCCCTTTATTATGTTGAGGAATTTTCCTTCAATTCTTATTTTGGTGAGAGTTTTTATCATAAATGGGTGTTGGACTTTGTCAAATGCCTTTTCTGCATCAATTGATAAGATCATGTGGTTTTTGTATTTTGTTTTATTTATATGGTAGATTACATTAATGGTTTTTCTGATATTAAACCAGCCTTGCATACCTGGTATAAATCCCACTTGGTCGTGGTGGATTATTTTTTTTGATATGTTGTTGAATTCTATTGGCTAGAATTTTGTTGAGGATTTTTGCATCTATGTTCATGAGTGATACAGGTCTGTAATTTTCTTTTTTTGTGATGTCTTTACCTGGTTTTGGTATCAGGGATATGGTCGCTTCATAGAATGAGTTAGGCAGTATTCCGTCATTTTCTATGCTTTGAAATACCTTTAGTAGTAGTGGTGTTAACTCTTCTCTGAAAGTTTGGTAGAACTCTGCAGTAAAGCCATCTGAGCCAGGGCTTTTTTTTTGTTGGGAGTTTTTTGATTACCTTTTCAATCTCTTTTTTTGTTATGGGTCTATTTAGTTGTTCTGCTTCTGATTGTGTTAGTTTAGGTAGGTAGTGTTTTTCCAGGAATTCATCCATTTCTTTTAGGTTTTCAAATTTGTTAGAGTACAATTTTTCATAATAATCTGATATGATTCTTTTAATTTCAGTTGGGTCTGTTGTGATGTGGCCCATCTCGTTTCTTATTCCGGTTGTTTCCTTTCCTGTATTTCTTTAGTCAGTCTGGCCAATGGTTTATCAATTTTGTTAATTTTTTCAAAGAACCAGCTTTTGGTTTTGTTAATTCTTTCAATTGTTCTTTTTTTCTCTAATTCATTTAGTTCACCTCTAATTTTTATTATTTGTTTTCTTTTCTGGTGCCTGATGGATTCTTTTGTTGCTCACTTTGTATTTGTTCAAGTTGTAGGGACAGTTCTCTGATTTTGGCTCTTTCTTCTTTTTGTATGTGTGCATTTATTGATATAAATTGGCCTCTGAGCACTGCTTTTGCTGTGTCCCAGAGGTTTTGATAGGAAGTGTTTTCATTCTCGTTGCATTCTATGAATTTCCTTATTCCCTCCTTGATGTCTTCTATAACCCAGTCTTTTTTCAGGAGGGTATTGTTCAGTTTCCAAGTATTTGATTTCTTTTCCCTAGTTTTTCTGTTATTGATCTCTAGTTTTATTGCCTTGTGGTCTGAGAAGATGCTTTGTAATATTTCGATGTTTTGGACTCTGCAAAGGTTTGTTTTATGCCCTAATATGTGGTCTATTCTAGAGAATGTTCCATGTGCGCTAGAAAAAAAAGTATATTTTGCAGCAGTTGGGTGGAGAGTTCTGTATAAGTCAATGAGGTCAAGTTGGTTGTCTTGTTGTAATTAGATCTTCCGTGTCTCTATTGAGCTTACTGGATGTCCTGTCCTTCTCCGAAAGTGGTGTGTTGAAGTCTCCTACTATAATTGTGGAGGTGTCTATCTCACTTTTCAGTTCTGTTAAAATTTGTTTTATGTATCTTGCAGCCCTGTCATTGGGTGCATAAATATTTAATATGGTTATATCTTCCTGGTCAATTGTCCCTTTTATCATTATGTAGTGTCCTCCTTTATCCTTTGTGATGGATTTAACTTTAAAGTCTATTTTGTCAGAAATTAATATTGCTACTCCTGCTCTTTTTTGCTTATTGTTTGCTTGATATATTTTTTTCCATCCTTTAAGTTTTAGTTTGTGTCTCTAAGTCTAAAGTGTGTCTCTTGTAGGCAGCATATAAACGGATTGTGTTTCTTTATCCAGTCTGAGACTCTCTGTCTCTTTATTGGTGCATTTAGTCCATTTACATTCAGTGTAATTATAGACGCGTTTTTTCTATGTGTTTAATGCTGTCATTTTGATGCCTTTTTCTGTGTGTTGTTGACAATTTCATTTTTCAACTTACATTTTTGTGCTGAGACGTTTTTCTTTGTAAATTGTGTGTTCCTCATTTTCATAGTATTTGACTTTATGTTTGCTGAGTCGTTACATTTTTCTTGGTTTTTATTTTGAGTTATGGAGTTGTTATACCTCTTTGTGATTACCTTAATATTTACCCCTATTTTTCTAAGTAAAAACCTAACTTGTATTGTCCTATATCATCTTGTATCCCTCTCCATATGGCAGTTCTCTGCCACCTGTATTTAGTCCGTCTTTTTGATTATTGTGATCTTTTACATATTGACTTCAATGATTCCCTGTTTTGAGCTTTTTTTTTTTTTAATTAATCTTAATTTGTTTTCATGATTTCCCTATTTGAGTTGATATCAGAATACTGTGTTCTGTGACCTTGTGTTGTGCTGGTATCTGATATTACTGGTTTTCTTACCAAACAATTTCCTTTAGTATTTCTTGTAGCTTTGGTTTGGTTTTTGCAAATTCTGTAAGCTTCTGTGTATCTGTAAATGTCTTAATTTCACCTTCATATTTCAGAGAGAGTTTTGCTGGATATATGATTCTTGGCTGGCAGTTTTTCTCCTTCAGTTCTCTATATATGTCATCCCATTGCCTTCTTGCCTGCATGGTTTCTGCTGAGTAGTCTGTACTTTTTCTTATTGATTCTCCATTGTAGGAGACCTTTCTTTTATCCCTGGCTGCTTTTAAAATTTTCTCTTTATCTTTGATTTTGGCAAGTTTGATGATAATATGTCTTGGTGATTTTCTTTTTGGATCAATCTTAAATGGGGTTCGATGAGCATCTTGGATAGATATCCTTTCATCTTTCATGATGTCAGGGGAGTTTTCTGCCAACAGATCTTCAACTATTCTCTCTGTGTTTTCTGTCATCCCTCTCTGTTCTGGGACTCCCATCACACGCAAGTTATTCTTCTTGATAGAGTCCCACATGATTCTTAGGTTTTCTTCATGTTTTAAAATTCTTTTATCTGATTTTTTTTTTTCAGCTATATTGGTGTTAATTCCCTGGTCCTCCAGATTTCCCACTCTGCATTCTAATTGCTCGAGTCTGCTCCTCTGACTTCCTATTGTGTTGTCTAATTCTGTAATTTTATTGTTAATCTTTCGGATTTCTGCATGTTGTCTCTCTATGGATTCTTGCAACTTATTAATTTTTCCACTATGTTCTTGAATAATCTTTTTGAGTTCTTCAACTGCTTTATCAGTGTGTTCCTTGGCTTTTTCTGTAGATTGCCTTATTTCATTTCTGAGGTCATCCCTGGTGTCTTGAAGCATTCTGTAAATTAGTTTTTTATATTCTGTATCTGGCAATTCCAGGATTGTATCTTCATTTGGGAAAGATTTTGATTCTTTAGTTTGAGAAGTTGTAGAAGCAGACATGGTTTGCTTCTTTATGTGGTTTGATATTGACTACTGTCTCCAGGCCATCACTAAGATATTGTAGTGATTTATTCTATATTTGCTCACTGAGTCTTATCTTGTTTTGTTTTCTTTCAATATACGTAGATGGGCTACTAGATTGCGCTGTCTTGATTGTTGTAGCCCTTGAGTCACTTATGTCCTATTACCAGCTGGTTTGGGCTGTTACCAGATATATAAGCCTAAGTCCATTCACTATTCTTGAGTAGAATCTGATTTTGGGTCATCAAGTGTGTGATGCAGACTGTCACCTATCCACCTCGAGAAGTAGTGGTGATAGTTGTGTGCACCAGATTCTAGTAGCAGCTGGGGTTCACACTCTGGGGGGCGGGCGGGTGGGAGCAGGATGCTGACAGGCTTCCCCCAAGTGTCAGTGAGGTAGCTGTGTCTCTATTCCTAAAGCACCTTGGTGGGTGGGCTCTGCAGCTGTACCTTAGGCCCCCAATGCAAGTACTTCTACAGATTGGTAGGTGTCACCCTCCTTAGACCCCTAAGGCAGGAGGCTAGGTGGCCTAGGGGGAGCTTCAGCCCTTAATTCCCTGTTGTGGGTCACTGAGGGCTCTGTTGAATATGCAGAGATATCAGACCTGGGAAACTTGTCTTTCCAGTAAATCCGCTAAAACAATTGCAGTCAGATCCCTATCAGAAATGCCTTTGCATTATAATAGCCACCTTGTTCCCTGTAGGGATGAAAGCCCAAGGCTATGGATCACATCTGCTTGGCTGGAGCTCGTTCTGTGTTTTTAGTCCAATTAGGGAAGGATTTTTGGTCCCTGGGTTTTTTGTAGTTGCTTCTCTCAGGCCAGGAGAATGGATTAGGAAAAGGCCAAAAAAAAAAAGGGAAAAGAAAAAAAAGAAAAACCACAGCGCAGTTCACTCTCTGGCTCAGGAAATTCCAATGTTAATGAAGCCGCCTGGGAAGGGGAGGGGAGGGATCAGATAGATAGGAGAGAGTAGCACTCCGGTATATAGACAAAGTTACTTATCTTGCTTGGGATGACTGTTTTATCTGAGATCCCCGAGGGGGGGGCGCATCGACTGTGTGCGCTGGCTGGGTAGAGATTGCCCCCGAGAGTCAGGCCCACGTCCCATGCTTGCGCTGTCTCAGAAGCCGTGGTTAGTTCCTCTGCTCCCAGTCCAAAGCCCAGCACCAAGGTTCCCCGGCTGGGATGCTGCACTCCCGGCTCCAAAACCAGTCGCTGCCTCCCGGTGACTTCTCCTCCTGTGAGCCGCGTCGCTGCTCTGCCTGTGTGCACTGGCTGGGCTTCCCCTGAGGTCAGTTCAGGGGGCTAAGGCTGTGCCCTGTGTTTGCGCCATCTCAGGATGCCGTGCTCAGCTCCCCTGCGCCCAGTCCAAATCCCGGCGCCAAGGTTTCCTGACTGGGATGCTGGCTCCAGGCTCCGAAAACAGTCGCTGCTTCCCCGAGGTTGTTAGTTCTCAGTCTCTGTCACTCAGGTCAACTCTTTAGATCTGTGTTTGATGGTCAGGGTTCGTAGATTGTCATGTATGTGATAGATTCACTTGTTTTTCTGAGTCTTTTTTGCAAGAGGGATCCGAGGTAGCATCTACCTAGTCAGCCATCTTGGCCCCGCCCACTCAAGAATAGATTTGATGCATTGAACACTAATGACAGAAGATTATATGAGTTGTTGAATTATATCAAGGACATCATGTGTGAAGAAAGCAAGAGGTCATTAAAAACACAGAAAAGAAAGAAAAGACCAAAATGGATGTCAGAAAAGACTTTGAAAATTGCACTAGAACATCGAGTAGCTAAAGCAAAAGGAAGAAGTGATGAAGTAAAAGAGCTGAACAGAAAATTTCAAAGGGCATCTTGAGAAGACAAAGTAAAGTATTATAATGACATGTACAAAGACCTGAAGTTAGAAAACCAAAAGGGGAAAATATGCTCAGCATTTCTCAAGCTAAAAGAAATGAAGAAAAAATTCAAGCCTCAAATTGTAATATTGAAGGATTCTATGATAAAAATATTGAATGACACAGGAAGCTTCAAAAGAAGGTGGAATGAATACACAGAGTCACTCAACCAAAAAGAACTGGTGGACATTCAACCATTTCAGGAGGTGGCATATGATCAGGGACCCATGGTACTGAAGGAAGAAGTCCAAGCTGTACTGAAGGCAGTGGCGAAAAACAAGGCTTTAGGAATTGACAGGATACCATTTGGAATGTTTCAACAAATGAATGCAGCACTAGTCTAGGCTGATAAATTTGGAAGACAGCTACCTGGCCAATCAACTGGAAGAGATCCACATTTATGCCTATTGCCAAAAAAGATGATCTAACCAAATAAGGGAATTATCTAACAATATCATTAATACCACAAGCAAGTAAAATTTTGCTGAAGATCATTCAAAAGTGGCTGCAGTAGTATATTGACAGGGAACTGCCAGAAATTCAAGCCGGATTCAGAAGAGGATGTGGAACGAGGGGTATCATTGCTGATGTCAAATAAATCCTGGCTGAAAGCAGAGAATACCAGAAAGATGTTTCTCTGTGTTTTAGTGACTATGCAAAAAGCGTTCAACGGTGTGGATCGTAAAAAATTATGGATAATATTGCAAAGAATTGGAATTCCAGAACACTTAATTGTGCTCATGAGGAAACTGTACGTAGATCAGGAGGCAGTTGCTTGAACTGAACAAAGGGATACTGCATGGTTTAAAGTCAAAAAGGTATGTGTCAGGGTTGTATCCTTTCACCATACTTATTCAATCTGTATGCTGAACAAACAATCGGAGAAGATGGACTATATGAAGAAGAACGTGGCATCGGAGTTGGAGGAAGACTCATTAACAACAGGCATTATGCAAATGACACAACCTTGCTTTCTGAAAATAAAGAGCACTTTACTGATGAATATCAAAGACCACAGCCTTCAGTATGGATTACACCTCAACATAAAGAAAACAAAAATCCTCACAACTGGACCAATAAGTAGCATCATGATAAACAGAAAAGATTGAAATTGTCAAGGATTTCATTTTACTTGGATCCACAATCAATACTCATGAAAGCAGCAGCCAAGAAATCAAAAGAGGCATTGCATTGGGCAAATCTGCTGCAAAGGACCTCTTTCAAGCATTAAAAATCAAAGATATTACCTCCAGGACTAAGTTGTGCCTGACCCAAGCCATGGTGTTTTCAATCTCTCATATGCATGTGAAAGCTGGATGATGAATAAGGAAGACTGAAAAAGAATTGATGCCTTTGAATTATGGTGTTGGCTAAGAATGTTAAATATACCACGGGCTGCTGAAAGAACAAACAAATCTGTCTTGGAAGAAGTTCAACCAGAATGCTCCTTAGAAGCAAGGATGGCGAGACAATGTCTCACATACTTTGGACATGTTATAGGAGGGATCAGTCCCTGGAGAGGGATATCATGCTTGGTAAACTAGTGGGTCATTGAAGAAGAGGAAGACCCTCAATGACATGGATTGACACAGTGGCTGCAACAATGGGCTCAAGTATAACAACCATTGTGAGAATGGTGCAGGACTGGGCGGTGTTTAATTCTATCGTATATGGGGTCATTATGAGTTGGAACCAACTTGATGGCTCCTAACAACAACAACTGTACCCATGCATAAACACCCTTAATCCTTAAAGGTACTCTATGAAATATGACCTTCCTTCCCTTAATTTACAGATGTGGAAACTGAGGTTTAAACAGATTGAGTCATTTGCCCAAGGTCATACAGTTGGAATAAATTAGAGCCTGGAATTTGGAGTTAGGTTCTTTCTACACCAAGGAGTCCTGTTGGCACAATGGTTAAACTGCTTGGCTGCTAACTGAAAGGTCAGCGGTTCAAACCCCTCAGCCACTCTGCAGGAGAAAAGACTTGGCAATCTGCATCCATAAAGATTGCAACCTAGAAAACCCCATGGGGCAGTTCTACTCTGTCACATGGAGTTGTTATGAGTTGAAAATTTTCTTGATGACACCTAACAACAACACCTGGTTTTATATTTGAAAGATCAATTTCCAGCATTTATTGTCTGGTATCAGCATTTATTGTTTGTTATTTACTGACTTGTTAGTGGTGGTGTTAGGTGCTGTGGAGTTGCTTTCTGACTCAGTGACCCTATGCACAACAGAACTAAACACTTCCCAGTCCTCCACCATCCTCACAATCATTGCTATGCTTGAGCTCATCATTGCAGCCACTGTATCAACCCATCTTGGTGAAGGTCTTCCTCACTTTTGCTGACCCTCTACTTATCAAGCATAATGTCCTTCTTTAGGGACTGGTCCCCCCTGATAACATGTCCAAAGTACATGGGATGAAATCTTGCCATCCTTACTTCTAAAAAGCATTCTGGTTGTACTTATGACTAGGATGTACAATTAAGGATATTTTTAAATTATACATTTTCAAGAAATTGTTCCTGTAATGTTCCCATTCTCATTTAACCTCATAATTGCCATTGAGTTACTATAATCATCTTTTTGATATTAACCTGCCCTGACAGACCTACAGCTTCCATGACACCTGTAAGAGTCTCATCATTGTGCAAACCTTATGTTACCATTCCCATGGTGGCAGGGCCCTGAAGAGGCCTCTGCCTGTACAGTCTTACTTTCCTATTCAGGTCCATGGAGGGAATTATGTCAATCACAGCCAGCCTCATTACCATACCACAATGAGCATGGTCTGCCTTGGGCTGGTTCAGCCCCAATACCATATTCACAGTCCTCACAGGCCTTTAGCTGCTCCAGAGGTTTTCTGGGCCAATTCATCAAGCTTCAGCAGGGTGTTCAGGGGCTACAGGAGCATCTGCTCCAAGGATTGTAGCTCCAAACCCAGAAGCTCATGATGTCCACCAAATATACTCACATTTTAATGTCCTATTTAATATCTCTTTTTGGTGAAATTCTTTTTGATAACCTTCAGGAAAACTGTATTCACTTCTAGAGCACCAGTTCTAAGCAAGAAGCTCATCAAAGGCCATTCCATTTTTTTTTTTTTTTTCGTTTCTCCCATGGTTAAGACACCTGCCTGTCCTGTATGTAATTCCAGGCCTAGAGGGATGCCTTCCTCTTGTGGTTTCTTGACAAATCTTTAATGAGACCCTATATACACTGACATCAAAAGTCATTGTTCCAGAGCTTCCTCCCAAGCCAGCTTGAGGGTATGATGTGGCCACCACCAGCCTATAGTCAATAGCCAACAGGTTCTGCATGTACAGCAGCACTTCAACACAAAAGTGACTAACAGGAGCTGCTTAGTGCCCCAGTGTGAGGACTGGTGGAGCTGCTGAACAAAGGGCAGCAGAGCAACTGGAGGGTAAACCTGATGAGCTCAACTCATTTGCTGATACTAAGGGAACTTGCAGTTACTTGATGTCCTTGACATTGGTTATGAAGATGAGCAAGAGGGAGAGGATGCTGTGCATAGTGAGTGAGTCCTTGGCCAGTCTAGGTTAGACTGAGGATGACCAAAAGCTGGGTCAGTGCCAGCACTTCTGAGCAGGATGATCAAGGACAGAACCTTCCCCTGACTACCTACTCCGGCGACAACATGTAGGTGTTGAGTAGTGTCTGAACTTGATCACATGGGCTCCCCATAAGTAGAAAACATTCTCAAGACTATGTCAAACGTTTCATGTTGCACATGAAGAAAACTGGCATTCAGGTTCACAGATTCACAGTTCATTGCTCACTTTAATAAATTAATTTGAATAACTTCTGTGTCCAGAAGGGGAAGGGAAATAGTACAGAAAATCTACTGAGGTCTAGAGGAAAAAATTCTAGTAACTTCCTTTCTCCCATTCCCAACCTTTCCGTGTTCCTCCCAAAAGAAGAAAAAATTCTTAGGACTTAATCAGAGTTAGGGACATAAAATGGGAAAAGGGTACTGGTGGGTGGAATACCTGTGATGAGTCAGGTCAGTGGATTGCTCTATTTTATATATATGTATATATATATATATATATATATATATATATATAATATTTCTTGGAGATTTTGTAGGAAAGGATGTGAATAGCATATTAATATCCTAAGAATTCCATCTGATTTCTAATATTGAGTACTAGAAATTTCCAGTCTTCCTCTATAACTTGGTTGTAGGAATAATTAACATACCCATATTCCTGTTTAAAGGTATGATGATATCCTACAGCTACCTCATCAAACATCACTGCTTACTACTTAAGCAAGAAAGTGGCAAAATTGGGATAAGAGCCCTGGTGGCGCAATGGTTGAGCTATTAACTGCTAACCAGAAGGTCGGTGGTTCGAACTCACCCAGTGGTTCCATGGGAGAAAAGACCCTAGTGGTCTACTCCTGTAAAAATTATAGCCTAGGAGACCTTATGGGACAATTCTACTCTGTCGCATTGGGTCACTATGAGTAGAAATAGACTCGAGGACACATAACAACAACAGCCAATGTGGGTAAATTAATTTTGTTGAGAGGATGTGGGGTTTCAAATAATCTGCTCCTGTCTACTACCCTGATTCTGTAGCCCCCACCTCTTTTACTTCATTTTTCCTTTATTGCCACCCTTGTAAAGATAAAAGGATGAGCTCACTGCTTCCTTCCCACAGGATCTTATACATGGCTAAAATTTGAGGTGGAACAATGGAAAGTGTTGATACTGATGCAGAAGTTTTGACAGGGGATACTCCTGTCTGGGGTTGGGGCAGATAATCTGTAGCCCCAGAATATAATGCAAATGTATTACTTAGATACAGTACAAGACAAGTATCTCCATAGACCTATGTTGGTTAACATCCCTGGAAGAAAAGTAACTATGACTAAAGAAAGAAAAAAAACTCCATTTAAAAAAAGTTGTTTATGTAAATTAATACAGCTGGTCCTAGCTCCCTAGATCAATGGTTACCTTATTTAATCTCAGATGGTAATCAGAGATTCTTGAAACTTTTAAAAGACCACAAAGTGGTCGAGCAATGAACAACTGTGATTAAATTTTTACTGTGGAGAACCAAATAAACACACACAAAAAAGAAACAAACAAACAAAGCCTGTTGCCATCAAGTCGATTCCGACTCATAGCACCCCTAAAGGACAGAGTAGAACTGCCCCATAGGGTTTCCAAGGAGCGGCTGGTAGATTTCAACTGCTGATCTTTTGGTTAGCGGCTGTACCTCTTAACCACTGCACCACCCGTGCTCCAAATAAAGACAGGTGAGTAGATTTAAAGGAAAGAAAAGCGTTAAGGAGTCAATTAAACAACAACAAAAAATTGCCATCGAGTTAATTCCTACTCATAGCAACCCTATAGGACAGAATAGAATTGCCCCAAGTTTCCAAGGCTGTACATCTTCACAGGAACAGATTGCTGCATCTTTCTCTGGCACAGTAGCTGGTGAATTTGAACCACCAACCTTTCATTTGGCAGTTGAGTGCCTAACCACTGTGAAACTGGAGCTCCTTAATGAATCAGTACATAGTGGCAACAGCTTCTCAGTCAACCCTCTGAACTGTGGAACATTTTCTACAATTATGGCAGTACATAGCAAATAATATTTCGAGATTTATGTACAGATTGTTCTCTCTTGAACATCTAGCCTATTCTTTGTAATCATACTTAACAAGATCATTTTTAAGTATAATACTAATTGTGATCCTTGTTTTTGTATTCGTACTGTTAGGAGTCATTGGTAAATGACCAGGGAAAGTAGGAAAGAATTAATGGTTATTTCCTGAGTGGAGAAGATACATGCTAACTTTGTGCTAAGTTGACTTTATTTATGTCGGTCATTTATAAATAATTGTCCTGTATAATACAAAGCCTGAAAATGGCCTAAAAATAAAAATTGATGTTCTATGAGGAGCCATGGTGATGGGAGTTTGAATCCACCGGCCGCTTTTTGGAAACCCTTTTTTTTTTTTATGGGGCAGTTCCACTCTGTCCTATAGGATTGCCAGGAGTCGGAATTGACTCAAAGGCAATGGATTATGAGCTAATGAGTTTTGGAAACAGTGTGTTTCTGTAGTAAGGAATATTTAAGGAATTTTGAATTTGGGAATAGTGGAATTGAAGTCATGGGTGCCTTTGGGTTGAAAGATATCTGTGATGAGACCAAAGAAAAAATTTTTTTTCTTATAAGATGCTTTGAAGTGCAAAGTTACAGGTCCAGGATAAGTCCAAGGGTGAGTGCATAGAGAGTTGCATAAGGATCTCCACAAGCCCTGTTTGATTGGTTTAATTATGTAAGAATTTATGATAAAGAAGGAAGATCATTAAAGGAAGTATGGATTATTCAATGAATGATGTAAAAAAAATGACTAAATATTAAAAAACAAACTGTAACCCAATAAAACAATATCAACATAATCCAAACTGAATCCAAATTGACTTACAGAGATTCTCTACCAAAAAGAATAAAAACAAAACAAAAATCAGGGGATAAACAGAAAAATCATTTTTTAATTTTTTTTAAAATATAGATTATTTTATATGACAGTTTTAGATTTATAGAAAAATTGAGATGATAGTATAGAATTCCCACATGCCCTGCCCCAGTTTCCCGTTATTAACATCTTACATTAGTGTGTACATTTGTTACAATTAATGAACCAGTATTAATATATTATTATTAACTAAAGTATATATAGTTTATACTGATTCCCTTAGTTTATACGTAATATCCTTTTCCTTTTCCAGGATTCCCTCCAGGGTACGTCACTACATTTATTCATCACTTCTTCTTAGACTCCTCTTGGCTATGACAGTTTTTCAAACTTTTCTTTTTCTTGATGACTTTGACATTTTTGAAGAGTATTATTCAGGGATTTTATAAGATGTCCATGTGTTGGGATTATGAATTTTGGGGAAGGAAACCAAAGAGATAAAGTGACATTTTCATAACATCTTACCTAAGGCATATGCTGTCTACATTGTATATTACTGTTGATGTTAAGCTTGATCATTTCTCTGAGACATTGTTAGGTCTCTCTACTGTAAAAAAACTCTTTTTCCCCTTTTCTAATTTGCCCTTTTTGGAAGGAAGTCACTGTGCACGGGCCTGCTTAAGGAGTGGGCAGTTATATTACTACCCCTTAAGGGCAGAATGTCTACATAAATTATTTGGAGTATTTTTGCATAGGAGATTTGTCTCTTCTTCCTCATTTATTTCTTTATTCAATCATTTATATCAGTATGAACTCATGGTATTTGTTTTATACTGTGGGTCATAATTCAATACTACTTTATTGATTTTTTTGTTCAAATTTTTCCAGTTTTGGCCATTGGAAGCTCTATCAGTTGGCTCCTACATACCTTTGACATATCCTAATCAATATTTGTTTGTTTTACTTTATTATTATTATTTTTTTCTTTTTACTATTTCCTCACTTTCCATTAATACAAGAAACTCCAGGCTCATCTTGTATATTTCCTACCCCAGGTCTGGAATCAGTCAGTTCTCCAAGGAGCCCTGTTTTCTTTTACTGGGGAATGCTATTATAACCAAGATCTGGGTTCTAGATGTGCCTTTTGTTTGTTTGTTTGTTTGTTTGTTTTAGCCATTAAAGAGCTAGAGATGAAAGGAAATTTAAAAGAGCCAATTTCAAAGATTTCACCACTGTAGGTTTCTTACGTTGTTTGTGAAGTGCTAAAATATTAATTCAAGGTAGACTATAGTAACTTAAGGGTGCATATCTTAATATATGTATAATAACCCCTAATTTTTAAAAAATAGTATAGCTAAAAATCTATGAGAAAAAGGAACAATTTTTAAAAAGCATAATCTCAAAGAATGAAAGAAAAGAGGAGAAGCAAAAGAACAAAGAAGAAATGAGACAATTGAAAATAAATAGCAAGATACCCAAAAGCCAAAACCCACTGCTGTCGATATGAGACTTAAATCCTAATAGATAATTATATTATATGTAAATTGACTGAATACTTCAATTAAATACCAGATTGTAATGCTGAAAATAAAAACAATAACAAAAGCAATTAACCAAGACCTACCTAAATACTTTTTGAAAGAGACACCCTTTAAATACAAGGAAACTAATAGGATGAAAGGATGAAAAAAAATACCATGAAAACCAGTAACTATTAAAAAAAAAAAATAGTGTGACTCTATCAATATCACAGTAGACTTAAGGGAAAAGAATATTATTTGTCTTTAACATCAAAGAACATTTTGTAATGATATAAAGGTTAAGTAGTTGAAAATAACTCATTTTCCAAATCTGTAGATATCTAATAATGTAGTTTCAAATGTTGAGAGAAATAAAAGAAAAAATGTATAAATCTACAACCAGAGGAGATTTTAATAAACCTCTGTCATTTAATGAAAACAAAACAAAGCAACAACAAAAAACACAGACAAAAAAAAAATCAGTAATGATATAGATTTGAAAAATACATTTATCAACTTGAAGGAAATTATACTTATAGAACAATATATGTAATAACTGTGAAATACATTGTTTTATGTACACATAAAATATTCACTATGATAGGTCATATGCAGATCTCTTAAGCTAGTGTAAATAACTATGAAGTAATAAGACCATGTGTGTTGCTGTTGTGTGCCATTGAGTCACTTCCAACTCATAGCTGTGATCTTTTCAGGAGCAGATTGCCAAGTCTTTTGTGCTGCAAAGCCACTGTTGGGTTCCAACCATCGACCTTTCTGTTAGCAGCTGATTGCTTAACCATTGTGCCACCAGGGGTCTGTAAGGCTATGTGTAGGCTGCAGTAAATTTAAATTGGAGATCAATGAAAAAGGTAAATGGGAAGTCCAAAATTTTTTGAAAATTAAGCAGCCATACACTTCAAATTACCCTTGGGTCAAGGAAAAAAATCACCATAGAAATTAGAAAATATTTCAAAATAATAATAGAAATAAAACATCAAAATTTGTAAGATGACTTTGAAGATGTATCAATTGGTCTCAACCCACCTGGATCAAAGGAGAATGAAGAACACCAAGGTCACAAGGTAATTATGAGCCTAAGAGACAGAAAGGGCCACACGAACTAGAGACTTACATCATCCTGAGACTAGAAGAACTAGATGGTACCCGGCCACAACCGATGACTGCCCTGACAGGGAACACAACAGAGAATCCCTGAGGAAGCAGGAGAACAGTGGGATGCAGACCCCAAATTCTCATAAAAAGACCAGACTTAATGGTCTGACTGAGAGTAGAAGAATCCTGGTGGTCATGGTCCCCAAACCTTCTGTTGGCCCAGGACAGAAACCATTCCTGAAGACAACTCATCAGACATGGATTCAACTGGACAATGGGTTGGAGAGAGATGCTGATGAAGAGTGAGCTACTTGTATCAGGTGGACACTTGAGACTGTGTTGGCATCTCCTGTCTGGAGGGGAGATGGGAGGGTGGGGGGGGGTTCGAAACTGGCAAAACAGTCATGAAAGGAGAGACTGGAAGGAGGGAGCGGGCTGACTCATTAGGGGGAGAGTAAATGGGAGTATGTAGTAAGGTGTATATAAGTTTATATGTGAGAGACTGACTTGATTTGTAAACTTTCACTTAAAGCACAATAAAAATTATTTTTAAAAAATTGTAGGATGGAGGTAATATAATATTTAGAGGGAAATTTATACCAGCATTCACATATATGAATACTATATCATAAGAAAAGAAAATTATCCTTCATTAAAGTAAGCAGAAAAAACCTGAACAAAAAGTCAGCAAACTGAGTTAAGCTAAATTATTATTTGGTTTTAAGAAGACTTCAGGGAATATTTTTGGATTTAAATAGGTTTAAAGATAATCTCAGAGCAATAGTTTCAGGGGTTCATCCACCCTCCGTGGCTCCAGAAAGTCTGGAATCCATGAGAATTTGAAATTCTGTCTATATTTTCCCCCCTTTGATCAGGATTCTTCTATGGAATCTTTGATCAAAATACTCAGTAATGGTAGCCAGACACCATCCAGTTCTTCTGGTCTCATGGCAAAGGGGACACTTGTTCATGGAGGGAATTAGCCACACATTCCATATCTTCCTCCTGTTCCTGACTCTCCTTCTTTCTCTGTTGCTCCGGGTGAGTAGAGACCAATTGTTGTGGCTTGGATGGCTACTTGCAATCTTTTAAGACCCCAGGCGCTACGCAGTGAACTAGGAGATAGAAAGGAAGCACTAAACACATTATTAGGCCAATTAACTGGGATGTCCCATGAAACCATGACCCTAAACCTCCAAACCAAAAAACCAAATCACCTGAAGTGTTTGATTGTACATAAGCATTCATAGCAGCCACTTTTTTTGTGTGACATTGTTATAAACATATCATACAACTTTTGCCAATTTAACTTTTAATAGGTATACAAATTATTGAGAGCAATTACAATATTTGGCTGTGCAACCATACTCTTAATCAATGTGATTTTTCCATTGCCATTAATAACAAATAAGAGTTTAGCTTAACGAGTAAAAAATGTCTGCTTTGAGAATTATGCTCTTTTAAGAACTATCTACATGGAATCAAACTGACAACAGCAACTCAAAAGATTATGGGGCACCAAGTTCATGTTAATAAGCGAGGAATAACTCAGAAAAAGTGTAAGAATGGCTGTGCAACTTAAAGAACGTGATCAGTGTCACTAAATTGTACACTTAGAAACTGTTGAATTGGTGTATGTTTTGCTGTGTATATTCTCAACAATAACAAAATAAAACTCGGAAAAAAATGTTAACAAATTAATCTTGTGATGTATAACATGACAAAGTGGGGTTTATCCCAGGTTAGAGAATTTAGTTTAATATTCAAAGGTCTATCAATGTAAATCACACATTATAAGAATAAAGAAAGGGGGAAAATGATTTCTTTCAGTGGCTAAAGAAAAAAGCATTTGATAGAATTAAACAAATAGGACAAACATTCTCAACATACTTGAAGTATAAGAAAATTTTCTTAGTCTGATAAAGGGTATCAACAAAAAAGCTGTAGATAACATCATTCTTCATTGTGAAGTAAATATTTAACACTGTCCCCTGAGTTTGGGAAAAAAACCAAGGATGTTTATTCTCAACGCTTTTCTCTCTTGGCTTCTTTTATTTAGGGTAATGCTTTTGAGATTCATTTGTCCTGATTCATATATCAGTAGTTCATTCCTATTATTGATGAATAGTTATTCTTTGTAGTTCATACTGTAATTAGACTATCCATTTACTGATTGTTGGACATTTGTATTATTTCCAGTTATTTGGTATTATACATAGAGCTGCTATAAATATTTGCAAATAGGCCTTTGAGCGGACATACGTTTTATTTCTCTTAAGTAAATATCTATGAATTGCTGGATGGTACTGTTGTATATCTGTTCAAAAGAAACTGGCAAACTCTTTTCCAAAATGGCTATGTTATTTTATTTGAGATCTTTTATTTCTTTTCCAATGTAAACATTTAATCCTATAAATTTCCTACTAAGTACTACTTTACCTATATCCCACAAATTTTGAAGTTTCATTTTTAATTCTGTTGAAAATATTTCCTAATGTCCCACATGACTTTCTCTTTGACCTATGGACTATTTAGAAATATCTTTTCAATTTATAATTTCTAAATGTTTGGAGATTTACCAGTTTTCTTTATGTTGTTTATTTTTAGTTAACTCTCACTATGGTCAGAGAACATGTTTTGTATTATTTTTTATTTGTAAAGATTTGTTTAATAAGCCAGGATATGGTTATCTTAGTGAATGTCCCATGTACACTTGAAAAGAATGTATTCTCTGGTGGTTTGAGCAGAGTGTTCTGTACGTATTACTTAGATCCCTTTGGCTGATGGTGCTGTTCAGTTCTTTTGTATCTTTGTTAATTTTCTGTCTACTAGTTCTTTCTATTTTATATTGGGTCGCTACAAGTCGGAATCGACTCGACTGCACTAGGTTTTAGGTTCTAGTTCTTTCTATGATTTATAGATCAGTTTTGAAGTCTGCAGCTAAAATTGTGGATTCATTGATTTTTTTTTCTTTCAGTTATTTCAGTTTTTTAATTTCTTTAACTTTTCAGTTTGGTTGTTTAAGCTCTCTTGTTATATGTGTACACATTTGAATTGTTATGTCTTCTTATTGTATTTATTCTTTTATCATGATATAATGTTCCTTTTTATCACTGGTATTTTTCTTATTAATGTAGTCAGTCCAGGTTCCTTTTAATTAATGGTTGCATTGTATATCTTTTTTTACCCATTTAATTTTAACCTAACGAATATTGTACATAGGGTCACTATGAGTCAGAACCTGCTTGATGGCACCTAACAAAATAACAACATCGTTATATTAAAAATGAATTTCTTGTAGATAACATATAGCTGAGTCCTGGTTTTAGATACATTCTGTCGTTTCTTTTAACTTGTGTATTTAAATCATTTACCTTTAATGTAATTATTAATATATTTGGATTTAGGTCTACTTTTTTTTTCTGCCCCTTCCCTCTGCTTTTGTTTCTCTGTTTTCCTTCTTTTTTTTTTTTTTCTTGTTTTATATGAACATATTTTAATATCTCATTATACTTTATTTTGGTGAGTATATTTCTCTGTATCTTTTGTTGTTATTCTAGGAATTACAGCAACATACTTAATTTGTCATAGTCTACTTAGAATTAATATTTTACCACTTCAAGTGGAAAGTAGAATTCTTGCAACATATACATCACGTTATCCTCCTTGCTTTATGTTTTAGTTTTCTTATGAATTAGGTTTCTTGATAAGCTCATCATGTAATAATTTCCACTTTCAATCATTAAACATAAAGAGCTCAAAAGGAGAGTAGTTTGTTATATTTATCAAGATATTTACCTTTACTATTTTTATTGCCCTTCATTTCTGATCTTCCAACTTTCCTTCTGATATCATTTCCCTCTGTCTACAGAACTTCCTTTCGCAATTCTTTTAGATCAAGTCTGTTGGCAATGAATCGTCTTTTTTTTTTTTTCTTGGTCTACAAATGACTTTATTTCATCTTCATATGTATTCACTGAATATAGAATTCTGAGTCACATGTGTGTGCCATCCAGCGTCCAGTTTGGATGTAGATCTCTTCCTTAGTTTAGTTCTCAAAGTTTTTAGTATAATGCATTCTGTCTGATTCATGCATGCACAGGCTGGAGGTAAGCTCATTAGTTCATAAATAATGTCATGAGTTCACATTTCTGATTTCTTCCCTCTCCAAAATCTCCCCTACTCTTTCCAATTCCTTGGGGCTTTGCTTTTCTGTCCTTTGGTCAGAAAGTTGGGGCTTTTATTACTCTGTTCTGTCATGCCCTTCCCATGTCTGTGTCCCCATCAGAGTCCAAGCAGCAGGAAGACAGGAAAAGGAAACAAAATGCAATGGTGATAACAGTTAATTTTTTTTTTTTTGTCATTCTTCGTGTTAGTGAAAAACTACTAAAATTGCCATCAACTGGGGAACGAATGGTTTACTTCTCCACTTCATCAGATTGCTGCTGTAATGTTGCCTCTTCAGAGAGGCCCTTCTTGGCCACCATATAAAAAATGATACTTCCCCTTCCCCAACTCCAATCTCCTTCTATCTTGTAATGCTGTTTTATTTTCCTTCATAGTTCTCATTATTTGTCTGTCTCTTATTGGTGTGTCCCACTAGAATTCCACAAGAACGAGGATTCTTTATTGTCTATGTCACTACCTCATAGTACATATTATTTGTTAAAGCATATTTGTTGATTATTTTTCTCTTCCATTAGAAAGTAGATTTCAGGAGGGGAGAAAACGAGTCTTGTTCAGTGCTGTATCCTCAACATTTGGAACAACACTCAAAATATTTGTATAATATATGACTGAGTGAATAATTTAAATCTGAGTAAAGATAGCATGAAACTTTTCATAATTTTATTTTTCTCTACTTTTTAATATTTCATAATTTTTGAAAGATAATAAAGATAAATTGTTTTAAATAGCCATAGTAGCTGTTTTCAGTTCAGTTATAAGTGACTTTTTTTCTTTTCATGTTTTATTTTTTAAAACTTATTTGAACACTTCATTTTTACAAGCAGAGTGGTAGTGATTTTTGGTGTTAATATCTTATTTTATAACTTAGTAACAACTTATATAGAGGGTTACCATGAATTGGAATCCGCTTGACCAACAGCAACTGATTGATTCAACCTCTTTCTTAGCATTCAAGGCCTATTTCATTTTACACCCCCTACCTGACCAACCTAATTTTCATACCCAAACATTAAGTACTCGTGAATAAATACTCTGTATGCAACAAAAGGGACAGCTGGCAGTTTTCATATTATATTCTATGCATACTTCTCTAGCTCCTAATTCTTTGTATGTGCTATTTCTTCCTTCTGGAACCACCACCCTTTCTTCCAGCCCTACCCTCACCCCCCATAAAAACTGCATTCAATCTTTAGTGCCTCATCACACCTTTCTTACAGCAAGAAACACATTCAACAAAGTAGTTTTTTGTGTGTCTTTCCATCTTCTTGTCATGATATGTCTCTTGACCGATCCCATTTACCAAAGCACGTTATACAAAACTATAGTTTCACAGGATATTAATACAGATCATGTGGAAGGGATAAAAGAGGTTCTATGGTGACTACTTTGGGAATGACTGTGTTTAGGAATAGTTAAATTGATTCTTTTAATTGCAGATCTATCTAGAACATTTTATTTACTAACGTGCATTACAAATCTCCAAGAGGGATCTGTAATATGCAGAATTTCAACTTATTTGGCTCTAGAGTCCCTTTTTAAATTTTGATGTTTCACCTCTAAGCATTTCTTTGGGTGAGTTTTTCACAATGTGGGCCCTTCTATTTTCTTATATTTTACATTTTATGCAGGGAAATAATATCTTTTTTACCTTTAACATCTGCCCACCACAATTGATTCACATAATAGATAAAATATAATCATTAGATAAACACACATAATTAATCTCTCTCCATTAGGAATATCTATAGAGTTCAGTACTTTGTCTATTGTGGCTCTTTAAGGATAATCTTTCTTTTCTTTTTTTTTTTTTTCTTCTCCTTTTTTCACCTCCCGACAGCGAAATCCAGCCTATGAAATCCACCCCCAATTCTCCTGTCTTTCCAAAGTGAACAGAAAGTTGATAAGGCATCTGTGAAGAATTTGTCATCTCTTGTTATTGCTGAATAGTTCACTGCATGAACGTGTTCTGTATATATGAGTCAAAATCAATTTGACAGGTGGCAGGTGCCTTCCAACTTTTGATGGGAAGGAAGAGGAAAGAAAGCTACCTGAATTCTTCTCCACTCCTTCAGTGTTTGTTGAGAGTGTAAGTTTTTACAGACTACAAGAGTTAAAGATAGCGGTTTTAGAGAAGGAATGGGTTGGAATTTCATATGGTTTCATGGTCAAGCAGATTGATTAATTTGGATTAAGGCTGAGTTCTGAAGGGAGGCTTATTTTGCTCTCGTAGAATTTCAATGTTCTGTCCAGTTCAAAATGTATTCAGAGAATGAACCATTGCCATTCCATGTGTTCTGCATCTGACAAGTGTAATCCTTTTAGAAAGGCTGAGGCTGAAATCACTTAGAAACTAGGGAAGCCTATGGTGACAATACTAAATTACAGAAACTCAACCACCCCTATAAAATTCTTATTTTAGCTGAGTAGTTGCCAGATCCAGAATAGAAAGTACTAATTAGAGCTTCATAATTCATATCATTGACTAACTCCCTAATTTTTTAAATGTGCTTTTGTGATCCTCTCTGCCAATTGACTCCTATTTTTCAGTGATTAAGGTAGGCTTCCAAATTATAAAACAGTGTTATTGTAGTTAAAACCTAATGTATATTAAACATTTACTAAATACAACAGATATTTCTAAATATTACATATATTTTATTTCATGTAATCTTCACCACACTTCTATGAAATTGGTATTGTTTTTATCACCATTATTATTATTATTATTACCCCCCCCCATAAGAAGGCTGACATGACAAGAAAATTGGTCCAAGGTCACAGAGGCAGTAAAGGGCCAAGCTGGGATTCAAACCTACGAAGTCTTTTTGTAGAACTTGGATGTTCAGACACCTCTAGGCAGTTTATGAGTGTGATTTAGAATATAGACTTTGGTGTAGAAAGTTCTTGTTATTTCATGCCGTGAAGTTGACTCTGACTCATAGCCATCCAATTCAACATAGTAGAACTGCCTCATAGGTTTTCCTAGGCACTAATCTTTACCGGAGCAGATAGCCTAGTCTTTTCGCCTGTGGAGTGGCTGATGGATTCAATCCACTGACCTTTCAGTTAGCAGCCAAACAATTAACCAGGGCTCCTTGGTGTAGAAAATACATAACTCCAAATTCCAGGCTCTAGTCTATCCCAGCTGTGTGACCTTGGGCAAATTGCTCAATCTGTGTGAGCCTCAGTGTCCTCATGTGTAAATTAAGGATAAGGAAGGTGTGAATTTCATAGAGTACTTGTAAGGACTAAGGGTGGTTATGCATGTGTACAGTAGGACAGAGTAAACAGTCATAATTATTACTGTTGGTATGACTCCCATCACCACTATTCTGATTATGTTAGCAAAGTGTCTCCAAATAAATGTGTTGGCTTCCCTGTGGAAAGTTCTGTCAAAGGCTTATCTGGGGGTGGGGGGTAAAATTTAGTGTGTTTCATATGATGAATGAGGTTTTCTGCAACAACACATTATTTTGAGTCACTCTGGAATTAATCTTTCCTTTCTCAAAAGGGGAGCGGTTCAATACCATTATCATCATCTTTATCATCACCGACCATCATATTCAAGATCAATAAAGACATAAAAAAGTATTTTAAAATGTGTGCTCCAATCAGCAGAAAAATAGCAATCCTGCCCCCTCTTTACTGACAGCAAACATAGCCTCACTACCAGATTTTTCATAGTGTTCTTCTTGGTTCCGATCAACTTCCCGATGCGTAACACTTTGCGAGTCACAGATTCCACTTGTGGACTGGACTGTTTGGTATATGTGAGAAGATAATTTATGCATTGACTTATAATTCATTAACAGACACAAAGCAGATTTACCCTCCCTAAAAGAATGGGGGAATAATAAATTTCTAATGAATATTCCTGAATTTTAAAATCCTTTCATTGGAGGTACTATATGAAAAATGGCCTTCCAGTCTAAAGAAGTTCATAAATTCTGTTCCTTTCTCAACATATTTTTTGTTCTGTAGGTACTTTTTTAAGTAAATGAACTGATTCTTCTCTCTAAAATTCAGATTTAGTGATAATTTGCTGAAAAGCTCTGTACAAGTAGCTGGGTTCTGCAGGCCATTTGCTGGTTTCACACATGAATCTCCTTTGGCAGAGTCCAAGAGAGTAAAATACATTACCGCACATTGCAGTCGTTGTCCATAATTCCTGTATTCCCTCCAGGACTTTTCTGCAGTCCCTAAATCTGTCAGTTTGTATCCTCTTCTTAAATTGCCTTTCTTTGACCCTCGCATCCACAAAATCTGTGGCTTTGTTCTAAGTGTATCATTACATACCAGGGAAAGGGATTGTGCTTTAGAGGTAAATTGTCTTGCTTTCGCACACCTGAAATTCTGGTTTTAGAGTCTTTCTTAACCTAGGCTCTACACAAGCTGGGCTGCTCTAACAAAATGATGTAGAAAAAGATTCAGGAGGTCATTTTGAAATTTACCACCCTTGTCTATTTATATTTCCAATGTTGTTCATTTGGATAAAGACTTTTTTTTAAAGATTCTCTTAATGGATTGATTTTGCCCTCCTCAACTTTTATGTTCAATGCCATGTGGTAGGAGCACATCATGTATTCACCATTGAGCCTACAGCGATGAGTAATTTCCCATGAATGCCAATAGCCATGATGATTTTGGTTGAGACATCAGTAAGGTATCATATTACTCCCACAAGAAAAGGTTCACATATTGTCATATCAAGCCTCCTACTCTTTTAACGTACTATTCACTCTTTAGCCATCAGCTAGGAGGGTTTTGGTGGGTCCCGACACACACTACCCAGATGCCTTGAGAACACAGGTTTAAACAGTCAGCTGTAACACTATGACTTGTATTTTTGTTTGCCTGATTTTGAGGGGGGGGGCAGTGGGGGGTGGGGATGGGATCTGAATTAATCTTGTTGACTCTGTGAATGACCTGAAAAGAGTCATTATCCTCTAACAAGTCCCCACTGTTTGTTCCTACTTCTCTATTACCCATCCATTCTTTACCATACTCCACTGTGTTCCCACCCCACCCCCCAGCTAATTCCCAAATCCTTATCTTCAAGAACACAGCAGGATCTGTCCCTTGTCTAATGTCTGACCTCATCTCTTACCACCTCCTCTCCTTATCTGAAGAACATCAGCTCATTCTCTCCTCTGCCCTTTGGGCTAGATGTTCCTTCTCTCCGGCTCTTTTGAACCTCAGGTTCCTCATATTCAGGTCTTATCTCAAATACCACTTCCTGAAAGTCAAAGCCCTCCTGAGTACCCTGTCAATGCAGCCCCCTTCCCAGCATACTGTTCTATTATACAGCACCTATAAAAAAAAAAATAAGTATCTAAAATCATCTGATTTGTGTGTTTATGTGATCATAGTTGTCTTTCCCACTAAAATGTAAGCTCCATAAGGACAAGGACACGTTTCTTGTCTTGTTCGTTGCTATACCAGCTGCCCCAGCAGAGTACCAGGACGTGTTACTTTCTCCATATGTACTTGTTGAATAGAACCCAGTGCCATCGAGTCAATTCAGAATTTGTTGAATAGAGTATGAATTAATTTAACATCAGTGCTTTCCGCATCCTTCCCGAGTCCTGACCTAGGCATCCTGAAAAGATACTCTGAGCTTCTCTTTTTCAATTATTAGTTTAATATCTTGTTGCTAATGGCCTACTGTGTATTCAAACCTTGCTGGAGTTCATGACTTGCTTGACATGGATTTTTAACTTCCAGGAACCAGGCGCTATTCTTCAGGGTAGCACAAGCTCCAGGTGCTTACTCACAGACCTAAAATGTATATTACTTTTGAACTTAGACCTCTAATGTCTCTACCTCCCATATGTCTGAGTAGCGTGGGTATTGAGACATATTGAGGCGGTACTAACTTCTACTGGCGATCCCTTCGGTGCACTGGGATCTGCCGGAGGACCTAGGATTACTGATCCTGACCCTCACAATCCCTGCTGGGGCTTGAACTCCACCTTCTCATCGCTAGGGAGTAAAGCAGGGGGAGGAAGCAGGACATCAGTCTGTGAGACCTGATTAAGTTAGTCTTGGTGGTGCTCGGGAGGAACTGCCATCAGAGAGAAGGTACAGGAATGGATGTAGTGGCTCCATTAGTTCTTGTATCAGTTCATTCAAACACTGCCTTATGCATACATTAGGAATGAATTCTTAGTTTTTTTCAGTGAGCAATAATGATTAAAGTACCAAGGATCAAAACATAAAGGAATGACCCCAGATGCTTGAGGGATGTGTGTGTATGTATATGTGTTTATGTAGATGTGAGTGCATGTATTGTAACAGTGATGATCACTGGAGTGGAAGCCCAACAAACTAGGATATACATATCAACATTTTATTTATATGTATATAGAGACATATACATATAATGGTTTTATATATATGTACACACAATAGTTTTATATATGTGTGTATATATACATTTTATACATATGCATATATATGAACAAAAAACCTAACCTGTTGCCACCATGTCAATTCTGACTCATAGGTATCCTACAGGACAGAGTAGAACTGCCCCACAGGGTTTCCAAGGAGGGACTGTTGGTCAAAGTTAATCTCCATATGAAAGGAGTGAGTGTTTTGGTTTTCAGAGAAGAAAGACATTGAATGGAGTTTAGTTTTTTCAAGAAAGTAGGTAGCATTTAAAATAAAACTTGAAATATGAACAAAATGTTCAAAGAAGGATCATATCTCAGAGAACATGGAGTAGTTAATTTTGACCAGAATGTAAGATTTGTGAAAACCGTGGTAGTTTAGTGCTTATGTGTTAGACTGCTAACCAAAAGGCTGGCAGTTCAAATCCACCACCTGCTCCTTGAAGACTCTATGGGGAAGTACTACTCTGTCCTATAGAGTCGCTGTGAGTCAGAATGGACTCAATGGCAAAGGGTTTAGTTTCAGTTTTTTTTTTTTTTTTTTAAATGAGATTTGTGTAGGCAAATAATACTGGCAGACTTTTAATGTAACACTCTTCTTTCTGTCTGGCCCAATCTCATTATCCCCTTAACTTTTGTCTCATTTTCTTTATTATCATACCAAGATGGGTTCTGGATTCTTAATTTTTACTACATTTTTATGTTGCACGTTTAATGATGGAACCATGCCTAGAATAGTCTCATAATATTCTAAAAATTTGTCTAATGTATAATTGTTGAAAGAAATAAAAGAGGAAATTTCTAGACTTGAAATGTTTTGACTTAAAACGTCCTTCTTCTATGAACTCTTTTCATTTTTAAGACCACTAATTAATGGCTGCAATTTTTATTTATGAACAGCTAAATTTAAAAAAAGAAAAAAAAAATTTTTTTTAACAGCTGACTCCATAGATACAGCATCAAGGCCATTAACAACTTCCATAGGCAGGTTGAGGTCAGAAGAAACATGGCTGATTTTAGTATACACATTTGTTGTTGTTGTTGTTAGGAGTCGTCAAGTTGGTTATGACTCATAGTGACCCTATGTACAACAGAACGAAACACTGCCTGGTCCTGCACCATCCTTACAATAGTTGTTACGCTTGAGCACATTGTTGCAGCCACTGTGTCAACCCATCTCGTTAACGGTCTTCCTCTCTCTCACTGACCCTCTACTTTACCAAGCATGACGTCCTTCTCCAGGGACTGATCCCTCCTGCACATGGATCAGAGGAAAAACATCCTTATCATAAACCCTTTTCAATTTTTGTTATTTCTTTATTCATTTAGAAATTTCTTCACTCATCTCTACCTAAAAAAAATGAAACAATGATGTGCAGAACGACAAATACCTTTATAAATCAAGTAAAATATTGTGAGTCAACAAAATTCATGAATGAAGTGAATGTGCTAGCATCCAAGTTAAAATTTTCACTCTAAACACAATTTTGAACTTGGAAAAAAATAATTGAAAAAGTCAAAGAGCAGGAGTTTGATATAATTGGATTATTGAGATGTAAAACTTTCGGCATACCTGGAATCAAATACCTCTGAGCCAAGTGTGAATTCTGGCAAAGACAGTGTCTATCTCCTTAAGAGGTTAACAATTTCAGTGGGGTAAACAAGGGAAGTGTTCTTGACAAATATCGCATGACTCAGGAAGAGACCTTGTTAAAACCTTTAACGTTGGGGTAAATTACAAGAGCCACTATAAAGCAAAGAATTCCCATAAAAACTCACTGAAATAATTGGAGAAGAAAGCTATTTTCTGCTGAGGTGTAAGAGCCCTTCTGGAAATGTATATATTTGTAAAGCTACACTGCCAAGAAAGAAAAAACAATGTCTGGCTATAAGGCAGCTGAGGAGACACCGACTGTTCTTCCTCTCTTTCTCCTCTTCCTTTTCCTTCTCTTATTCCATCAGAGATCTCTTGCTCCTCCCTTCTCTGCACTGGGAAGCATGAGATGATAAGAGGAGGAGAAACTGTCCCATTCTCCAGCGTGTGTCACTAGAAGGTTTCTGAGGCATTTATAGACATTGGAAAGACAATGACAGTTTTGGAAGCAGATACTCCCACTTTCAATAAACTTCCTTAAACCATACCTAAAAAAGCAGCCATAGTAATAAGTAAACAAATGGGTCTGATCATGTCCCAATAAAACTTTATCTACAAAAACAAGTAGAAGACCAGATTTCACCTTCGGGCCTTAAGTTGCCAATCATTGCCTTACACTCTTGAAAAACAATTACTAAGAGAATCTTTACTACAAAAAAAAAAAAAAGAGGACAGACTTCAGTACAAATTTCACTAGACATGTGGTTTAAGAAGGCTTTCTCAGGCCATCCAGTTCATGAAAAATAAATAAATAACCTTCTCATAGTATTTAGTTTGAAATTAATTATAAGAATGCTTATTATAACACATATTTGTATGTTATTTGCATGATTTGGGGGAATAATAAATACACGTCTAAGATCTGAACCCCAATTTTTAGAGCTGCACTTAAGGAAACGTTAGGTACACTCAGGTTGGCTCCAACTCATAACGGCCATATGTACAACAGAACTAAACACTGCCTGGTCCTGTGCAATGCTCACAATTGTTATGCTTGTGCCCATTGTTGAATCCACTGTGTCAATCCATCTCATTGAGGGTCTTCTTTTTTTTCAATGACCCTCTACCAAGAATGATCTCCTTTTATAGGGACTGGTCACTCCTGATAACATGTTCAAAGTAGGTGAGACAAAGTCTCACCATTCTTGCTTCTAAGGACCATTCAGGCTGTCCTTCTTCCAAGACAGATGTATTCTTTTTCTTCTGGCAGTCCATGGTATATTCAATATTCTTGACCAACACCATAATTCAAAACCATCAATTCTTCTTTGGTCTTCTTTATTCATTGTCCAGCTTTCCCATTCATATGAGGTGACTGAAAACACCATGGCTTGGATCAGGTGCACCTTAGTCCTTAAAATGACAGCTGTGCTTTTTAACACTTTGAAGAGGTCTTTTGCAGCAGATTTGCCCAATGCAATGTGCACTTCATATCTTGACTGCTGCTTCCATGGGCATTGACTATGGATCCAAGTAAAATGAAATCCTTGACAACTTCAATTTTTTCTCCCTTTATCATGATGTTGCTTATTGGTATACTGGAGTTTTTCTTTTTTTCCTTTATGTTGAGGTGTAATCCATACTGAAGGCTGAAGTCTTTGATCTTCATCAATTAGTGCTTCAAGTCTTCTTCCCTTTCAGCAAGCAAGGTTGTGTCATCTGCATATTGAAAGCTTTTCAGGAGTCTTCTTCCAATCTTGATGCTATGTTCTTTTTTATACAGTCCAGTTTCTCAGATTATTTGCTCACCATACAGACTGAATAAGTATGGTGAAAGGATACAACCCTAACGCACACCTTTCCTGATTTTAAACCACGCAGTATCCCCTTGTTCTTTTCAAATGGTTGCCTCTTGGTCTATGTACACATTCCATGTGAGACAATTAAGTGTTCTGGAATTCTCATTCTTCCAAATGTTATCCATAATTTGTTATGATCCACACAATCAAATACCTTTACATAGTCAATAAAACACAGGTAAACATCTTTCTGATACTCTGCTTTCAGCCAAGATCCATCTGACATCAGCAATGAAATTCCTTATTTGACATCCTCTTCTGAATTTGGCTTGAATTTCTGGCAATTCTCTGTTGATGTACTGCTGTAGCTGCTTTTGAATGATCTTCAGCAAAATTTTGCTTGTGTGTGATATTAATGATATCTTTTGATAATTTTCTCATTCTGTTGGATCACTTTTCTTTGGAATGGATATATATGTGGATCTCTTCCAGTCAGTTGGCCAGGTAGCTCTCCTCCAAGTTCCTTGGCGTAGATGAGTGAGTACTTCCAATACTGCATCCATTTGTTGAAACATACTTAAACAGCTCAATTGACTGTCACCTTCTAGGAACATTTAACCATAAATCAGGTGTTTCTCCCATCAACCTCCTGTTAAAACACTAGAAGCCAGTCCCCACACTTGCCCAAAACTCTTGGTTCTTGTCTGAAATTTTAAAAGCTTGATTAAGATAAATAAATATGTTTAAATCCTAAGGTAGCTGAAGTGTGGGATACAGTTGCAACTTTTAATAGTTTATCCATTGCTCCTCTAAGCACATATAATTATCATCATATTCTAACTATCATTCATGAAAATACTAGGTTTGTGGCCATTGCATATTGGAAAGGGACAGATTTGTAAATCAGGCTATTGTTAGTAATATTAATAAGCAAAGTTCTGGTGTAAATAGTAAGCATCTAGCCACAAGCATGTGTTTTTGGAGACAAATGGCCAAAGCTGTGTCTCAGTGCAATTGAAATCAGACCTTTATACGTGCAGTGAAACTAGGTCCCATCTTCAGGAGCAGATTAGATTTTAATTTAAAAATAATGATTTATGAGACAATGGGTTTAATCAAGGAAGCACTGGAATCATTAGATACTAGTGAAAAGGATTTGAAACTATATTATAAGGCAAGGGAGTTAAGGTCAAACCATTGTACGAGTGTAAGGCTGTTGGATGAAGGATTTACAGAAAGAGTGTGAGGTTTTTTAGAATCTGAAAACTGGAGGCTTTGAAAATGATCTTCCTTACAGATTGACAAAAAAGCTGTTTGGCTTTAGAATGTACAGTCATTTTAACCTCTGCAGATTTCTACAATAAAAGCATCCACGAAGCCATTCTTCACTATTAAGAAAAAGCCCAGTGATTTCCGAAGATATTTTAAAGAGATTTTTTTAGGTTTATTTGGAACTTCTATTTTTCCACTGTGGAAGCTGGAACATGGCAGTGCGGGGGGTGGGTGGGGGGAGGGTCTCCTAAGGAAAACATGATCTTAAGAACATAAAAACTAATTACCCACTCATCAGGGCTTATTTATTTATTTATTTTCCAGTTAGGGTAGGGCAGCTTTTCTGATTCACCTAGTGGCTATAGAGTTGCTTCAATTAGCTGCTGAAGCCCAGCACCAAAATTCTTGCCAAATGTCGGAAACACATACGCATCTCACACAGCCCTGGAGCAGCTGCACATACTTCCGAGTTATGCACTGTGGTTTTAAAACCCTCCGCTTCTTGCTTTCTATAGCAACCTGCATGAGGAAGAAAAAGTGCATTTTTATAACAGATACCATGACGTGCATAATGTTTTCTCTCTCGTCCTGGTGTCACAGAAGATGTGTTTTTGGTGACATATAGTATACAATGTAAAAGAGCTGTGGAGTAATACATTAAAAAGCTTTTTTTGTATAAAAAGGAACCTCTAATTACTATTTATGGCTCCCCAACTATTACCGAAAGTGACTACTGCTCAAATAATTACGAGTTTCTCCAATGTGTGTGGGGTGCACATTGTTGACTAACAAGAGCTGTAGAGAGCAGTGAGATTTATTCTTAAGGCTGAGTCGTGAAGGTCGGTTTTATCAATGAAGCCTTTTCTGTGCACTGCCAGGTGGACAATGAGAAAGGGCATTTAAAAAATGGCAGCATTGTTCTGCCTTACAGCCCGTTCTTCCTCAGAGAGCATTCCTCAACTCTGTTGCTTTTCTTTAATGCATGATATCAATATCATAAGAAACGGACAGCTATGCTTGCCTAGCCATGTAGTAATTTAAGCATCATGAACGTCTACATTGTATTTGCAATTATGTAATTAATAAATGTATTGAAAACTGCCTATAGGCAAAGCACTATGTTGTAGTCTTGTTAAAATCATAAAAAAAGTGGTCTTTGATGCTAAGAGGGTCATAATCTGGTAAGTGATTCTTTCTTTAGTATACGACCTTATTTCCTAAAACAACAAAGTGGTGGACATTAAATTCATCCAAACTTTTATTGGGCAGCTACTATGTGTTGGCTACTGACTAGACTCTGGCTCTAACAATGAAAGCCCCTGGCCTCTAGATGTTTTCCATCTACTAGAGGACAAAGCGAGTTACCTAAATAACACTACTAGATAGCCAAAGGATGTAAGTGATCTGAGTTCCAAACAATATTGTATAGGAGTAGGAGGAAGGAGATTAAAATTC
The DNA here is from genome assembly GCF_030014295.1 of Loxodonta africana. NCBI lineage: Eukaryota > Metazoa > Chordata > Mammalia > Proboscidea > Elephantidae > Loxodonta > Loxodonta africana. Next base: position 28,204,029 of record NC_087357.1, read on the forward strand.
TCGGTGGAGCTGAGAGGAACACATCTGGGGTAAGGTAGGATATGAGCTGGCTTGAAAGAAATGTTAAGACCTAGGTCTGGTGTAAAAGAGTCTTCCAGACAAAATATTGACTTGATTTGAAAAAATAAAAATTCAAAAGGATAAAACTGGTAGAAGTATAGTTTACACAAAGCTGTAAACCAGACAGAATGACTGTCTGGATAGCTGTTTTATGCCCTGGATGACGGACTGATGTAGAGGTAAAATTAAAAGCCAAAGGACAGTTCTTGTTGTCATGATGCTGATGGTCTAGCTAGAAGGGTGAGAGCATCCTTTTTGCAGGATCACATTTGTTGGTACATAGTTTGTTGTAATGATGAGAACTTGAGTTTTGAAGCCCTATCTACCTCTAAGGGATTTGGGGAGCATAAAGAAGAATGTATTTGGGATTGCTTTATAAACTCTAAAACTTTAAAGCAATGTCAGTGCTCTGGCATAACTTAAAGGGTGTATAAATACCACTTGTCCTTAAATATCACTCTGTTGACTTCTGAGCAACCTGAAGGCATCACATTGGACAAAACTGGTCATTTGGGCTTGACTGGCAATGACAAAAGACTGTCAATATGCCGCTGCCTCTTTGGAAGGCAAGAGAGCATCATATTACACCACTCTGTGAAGCTTAGGTCTTGTTTTTGCAACTGACAGATAGACAGTCCAGGAAGAAAGGTTGCTACCACTTACAGAGATTGAGCGTTAATGCAGTTGCATCTGCCTCTCAGGTGGGGAGCATCAACTCTGCCTCCATCAGCAAGACGTGAGAGGTAGGATGGGTCTGCAAACAGATAAGCAGGGGGAACCACAGAAGTAGCTACACACTAATGGCCAAGAATCCCATGCTTGTGTAGATTGTTGTTACTTCGATCTTGGGGGCATAGAATCTGGTGCCAGTATTGACTTGCGCCATGGACTTTTAGTAGTTCTCTAATGCCGTGCCTTATCCCCATGAGCTCAGGCTGAGCAGGACTGATCAGTAAGACTTCTAAAATGTGGAATTATAAAAGGAAGGATGGTCCCAAGAAATAGAGAAAGGAAAAAAAAAAATTTGCTGTGAGAGACTTGAAACTTCTTTAACTCATTAAGTAAAAGCCAAGTCCTTATTGTGTATTCCAGGCTGATGTACTAAGAAGTCTCCAATTACTTCCTTACCCACCACCCATATTTGATTTTTAAATTTCATTTTTACTTGTTTCTGCATAGGAATCGTTGTATATAATTGCTATACCCCCTTTAGCCCTCAAACAGCTCTGAGAAGGGAATGAACACTGCGTTTGATCTCTCGGACCCATCATAAAATTTTCCATGGTTCCTCATGGCTGAGACTGGTTACATATTGGCATTGTTTTCTGAATGTTTCACTATGACTTTGCTTAGTTCCCTAGATTTTCATATCTCTGTCATTGGACATATCAGCCTAATGTTGGCATTTGTCCATTATATAGAATTTCTAAAATCACTCATTATAATGACCATTGTCATTTACTCCAATTGATTTCTTTATTGACAGTTGCCATAGCATGGGAAAGGAGGCAGGGCAGGAGAAGTGGATTGTTTTTGCCTGCAAAGCCCCAGTAGTTTCTAAGTACTTGGACAGTTGTCAATGTGTCTCTGTGCTTTGCTATGTTTTTCTACTCTTTAGGCAGAATTTATCCAAATTGGTGCATTAGTCTCTGGAGAGGATCAATAAAAGTACCAATGAGATGGGCACACATAACTCACTTACCAGATTGGTAATACTGTGAGACTGGTGAATATTATTTCAAACTTCATCCAACTGCCTTTATCTCATATTTAAAATGATGCAGTTATTCAAGTAATTGGAAAGTCCAATTATCCCAGTTAGATGTGCACGGAGCAGAAGGTCTCAGAGGCCTAACAGAAATCTTCCTATTTGCTCATGTTAAAAGATGCTGCATTTTCCCATTTACCACACTGGTGTATGTATTTTAAGTACTAAAGGACTAAGAAGCTTAAAAGAAAAAAAAAGATTGTTAAGAGCTGACCTGAATAGATAAATAGAAGTGTTAATCTGAGAGAAGAAAGTTTAAATTAGAAATGAGATAATTAGAAGTGAAGATATATAATGGAACAAATAAGTAGATAAGGAAGAAAGGTTTAGGCCCACCGGATGAGCAGTCTTGATAAGTTTGCCATAGTATCTCATTGACCAACTTGGTGCCTACAAACTGTGTATTCTTCTTAGTGGAAACAGCAGTAAGTCCATCAGCGATGCCGTGTAAAATAGAAAAGCAAACCAGCACTCTACTTGATACAAGGTAATGGGACCGATGACCAACGAACCATGACAGTAGAAACCACATTTTTAAATTAATTAATAAACGAATTGCATGGCCTTTAAATGACCCTAGTGTCTTTGTTATTACTTTCATAGCTCTTTACATCTATGCTTTTGATTGTTTTTATCACACAGTTTTCATAATGAGTATTAGTCTGCATTGCTTAATTTGCACACAAAGGGGAGGCTGTCTTTGTAGCAAAGCAGTATGGGAAACAATTCCTTTCCTCTGACATGGTAGCTTTTGCATGAGGTCTGTATATAATTGCTATATCCCCTTTAGCCCTCAAACAGCTCTGAGAAGTGAATGGACACTGCGTTTGATCTCTGGACCCATCATAAAATTTTCCATGGCTCCTCATGGCTGAGACTGGTTACGTATTGACATTGTTTTCTGAATGTTTCACTATGACTTTGCTCAACTTGGGGTATAATTTCTTAGAATTTATGTAATAATATCTATTATTTTGAAATGCCAGCTTTGTGATTATTCCACCTAGTAAGAATAAGATCTTTTTGATGTTATAAATAGTTCATGTTGAAAAGCACACTAAATTGATAAAAAATATTTGCACTAACCTAAAAAAAGTTTCATTCCCTCTTACTGAAAGAAGAGGATTTTCTTCTTTTTTAACATCTTGGAGCATCACCTTTTTGTACCAAGCTACTTAGAAACTAGAATCTTCAATTTCCTGTGTCACAATCGTGTGAAATTTATTTTTCATTAATGTTTTATTTTCAAAACCATTGATAAAAGTGTTTTTCCCAAAATGCTTAAATACTTCTCCAGGGTTTTCAGAGTCATGTACATTTGGATGGTTGTATCATTAGCCTGTTTTGAGTGACCTGAAGTGGGTTACTGAAATGGGCATCCAAAAATAGCCCTTACAAAAATTCTACCCATCTGGTTGATTCAATGAGTGGTATAAAGATACTATCCCTGTTGGGATCTGGCCTATTGTGTCCTACTTCAGGTGACTTGTCCTACAAAGACAAAGTATAGATGGCACCTCCTTCCTGCCTCCCCACACCCAACTTTGAAGCTGTGAGAATGAGGCAGTATCTGTGAAATGTCTTGAGATCTCAGGGTAGAAAAAAACCTAAGAGTTAAGGTACCACTGTTACTACCAATGAAAATATCACAGATGCGAGAGGTAATTCTGGAATCCAGATCATTTTCCAAAACATTGCAGCACCTTTTCCCTCCCTCCACCGATGACCAAACAAAGAGAACACTTTCTTTCTCATAGTAACCACCAAAGTGGATGCAGGGAAAAGCCCTAAAACACTTGTGCCTTGGATATTATATTGTTACAGCAGTCAATAGATTTCCCCAACTGGCTGTATGGAAATGAACAGTTACTTTTGACAGGAGTTCAAAATGTGTTCCACGCAGTCCAACCAACATCCTGTATGGAATGAAATTAGAGAGCAGGCAATTTCTGTCAGCAGGAATATATAATTACAAAGTATTTACCAAATGTATACCTGGGAGTGCTATTAAATTACTATGTAATTAAAAGGCAGTTTGTTCTTTATTCAAGCTGCTACTTTCCCAGCATATGTGAAAGGTTTCTATAGTAGTTAAAGGAATATGGATGTTTTTTCGAACAGTTAAGAACACTGGTGAATAACCTCAAAGCAAGTGGATACATTAACCATGCATCAGGTTTCAATTAATTCCTATTTTATTTCCATTTCAATATTTCAGGCAAAGGAAGACATCTCTCTTTCTTTTTGGCCAAATACATTATGAGTTGGCTTACATGGAATTTAGTTTATTATATCAATAATATTGGTGTTATCCCTCCTCCCCTGCTTTTTCATTTAGCAGGAAGGGTGTAGTACCTTTTGAAAAATCTTTTCCCGAAAATGCTGGATTTATATTGTAGTCTATGTTGGATTCTGTTCCACTTTGAAGATCACAGCTCAGTCGCAAAAGCATAATGGCAACTTGTAAAATTTTTTCTGTATTTAAATAAATATATTAAGGGGAGAAATGGTGGACAGTAGCAAAACGGTGTTCAGTAATCAAATCTAATTGTAGTTTATTAATTTTTTTCTTTCCAGACTTTGTCCTTGGTTACTGCCTAGTGTAACGCAAGTATTGTCAGATCTTTTTAACTATGTTTCAAGGTGTTTATGGCTAAGGGCAATATATTTCAACTGAAAATGCTTAAACAGTCCAAATTTCCAGTCACCCTAGAAAATATTAGGGGAAACAAATGGCTGCAGCAGAAATTTGCAATTCAAATAGCAGCCATTTTCTTTTCTGTGCAGCAAACTGTTTGCTCCCATTCAGAAAAAAAAAACCTCTTCTCATGCTGTGAAGCCCAGCCACACAGAATAAGGTGTTAATTGTTATATAATTTCAATGTGGTTTTTCATGAGAGTTTATTGATCCTTCTCGTGGTACAGTTAATGTTTTAAAACACTTTAGATTTAATCATAATTATCTGGACCTTTCTCCTACTCTTGCAATTCCTGCTGTTAAGGTCTTGTAGGTGATGAGATATTCGTGTGCTGACATTTACTGGGCGTTGTTTCTTTTTGGCTCTTGGACACTCATAATTGGAACTTTAGTAAAGGAAGACAGCAGGAGTATCACATGTGAAATTTCCTCTTGGGGTGGATTTTTGTTGTTGTTGTTCTTTCAGATAAGTTCCCAGAGTTGTACTGTTTTATTTTCTCATGAAAGCGTATTAGCAACACCACATATAGATACTGCTGCAGTGCCTCAAGTCAGTTGAATAAGTGGTGAGTTCAGCCACCTTAAAGACATAAATGAATGAAAAGATAGAGGAGATCTTTGAAGATCCTGTTATAGTTCAACAAACGAGAATCAGAGCCATACCCTGGAATACTGCACATAAGCCAAAATTTATTTTCAAGGCATCTTCCAGGATTCATCCTGTGATGAAAATCGATTTGTCAAGTGCAAAGAAACTTTGGCAGGGAGGGAAATAAGTGCTATATAGAAGATGAAAATGGATGACAGAGGGTCTGGCTAGGTAACTTAGAAGAAGCTTGGAAAGTAAAAATAATGGAAACTGGGTACTGAGGAACATATATTGGGCCAAACTCTAAATTTATTGATCAATTCCCTGAATTTACAAATTACTTTGGGGTTAGACTCAGCCTAAGCAGATTATAAGTGAAAGACATGCCTCGTCTTTTTCCCCAACACACACATGGAGTTATACATGCATACACACACACACATACATTCAAATATGTGCACAGGTATATATATATGATTTACCAGAATATAATTGTATTTGGAATAGTGACTGAAAGGTTTGGGGAAATAGCAAATAATAACATTTTTTTTTTGTCTGTAATTGAGCTCCAATAAGAGGCAACAAATGAAACACTAACCAGTATTTCGCATACATTATTTCAAATTCTAGCATATGTCTATATGCATTTTTTCCTCTGCTAGGATTTATCTCTTTCTTTCTTTTCCCCCCTTCTTACTGTTGTAAATTTATTACTTTTACTTCCTAAAAATCAATCAGTGAAAATCCTATGGATCATAACAGTCTGATCTGTAGCCGATCATGGGGATGGTACAGGACTGGGCAGTGTTTTGTTACATTGTACATGGGGTTGCCATTAGTTGGGGGTTTACTCCATGACAGATAACAATAATGATAATTAAGGTTCAAAACAAAACAAAAGCTACCATCACTAAGAGTTCAAAGTGATCATGGTACAATTGTAGTTTTAGGTTCGGGGGAACCTTACTATAGCCCCTAGCGGTACACTCCCTAAGACCTCTAATCTAGGAAAGAGGATGAGAAGCACAAATTGTGCAGGTAGCTCACTGGGAGTGATGGTGAGAGAGATCAGTACTGCTTCTACAATTTGGCTCCTAGGCCTGTGTAGTCTAACTATTGGAGACTCAGCAAAATGCATTGACTATTGTCTTATTGCATATACTGCATTCTGGAAGACAGCAACCTAAACTGGTTGAGTGTCATCCCTGAGCCTCAGGGGAGCCTTTAATGAGCCACTCTAACATTTTATTAGGCTGACTGATTCCAGGTGGTGTAGCATATGGTAAGATCAGTGAGTTATGTGGTAACGTAACAATTGTTACTCCTCTTTTGCTGCAAACTTGGCTCATTGCTCTGAGGTTATATTATACATTATTCCATGTGAGTTTATCAGACATTCGATTAGTTTTCCAATAGAGCCTTTCAGATAAGGGAAGGAAAACCCTTATCTAGAATAGATGTCAATTCTAATAAGAATTGCCTAGTCCAGCGTGGAACGAATCCAAAGTTTTCAACTTACTACCAAGTCGCAATCTGGTCTCATCAAGGAATTTTACTATATTGAAGTAAAAGTTTTCGTGAAAAAAATTAACTTACATGAATATGGTCCCCCAAATGGGAGGGGAGTTCCAAAATGAGGTAAAAACAACATGTGAAATGATAACGAGATATTCAGAAAGTAGTTTCATACCACAAAGAGGAAATCTAAATTAATACTGACTGAATAAAATAGTAATAATGTTCTAAGGGGTTTAAAATATGGGTAAAATTAAAATGTTTCACAACAAAAACACAACAGGTAAGGGTGATAAATGGAGATGAAGTATTTTAGTATCTAATTACTGCCTGGAAAGTAATAAAAGAACAAAGTTTAGGTTTCTCTTAAGAAGGCATGTTATAATTTCTGGGATGCTTTTTTATGGAAAAAAATGGTAAAATAGTATAAATGATAATATAGCATAAATAATTAGCTATTTTAGTCTGGGTTCTCTAGAGGAGCAAAACCTGTGAGATATACACGCACGCATGCACACATACACGCGCACACACTCGTACATACATAGTGAGATTTATTTCAAGGGAATGGCTTGCACAATTGTGGGGGCTGGGAAGTCCCAAATCTGTAGGTCGCATGGCAGGCTGAAGACCTCTGCTGACTCACAGGTTTGAGGCTGGCAAATCCAAAATCTGCAGGTCAGGCAACAGGCTGGAGACTTCTGCAGGCTTGTGTCCCAGGAACCAGAGAAGAGTGCAGAGTCAACAGGTGAACTTTGCCACAGCATCCACTTATATTCTGGAGGCAGGCTACACCCTCAAGAAACTCACCTTTTAATGAATTGGCAGTCCAGTGTCTGCCAAACCGCTGATAATCATAGCCTAGCCAAGTTGACACAGAACAATAACCGTCACATAAACAGATCTAGGGGATAGTGGATTAGCAAAAAACTTCATTGATCTAAGACAGGAAAAGAAAAGCTAGAAAAAGGAACAAAGATATGATGGAGCAAGTAGAAAGTTATGATAGTAGATATGAAACCACATATATCAGTAATACGTTAAATGTGCATGGGTTAACTTTCCTATTTAAAAAAAAAGAGATTATCAGACTTGATAAAATGTAAAACCCAACAGTATGATATTTTCAAGATACATCATTAATATAAGGGCACAAAAACTTTGAAGTGAATCAAAACAAAACATACCACACAAACATTGACCAAAAAACAAGATAGGCTTTAACGCAAGAAGTATTACTAGAGAGAGAGACATCCATAATGATAAATAGGGCAATTCACCAGAAAATTTGATCAATTCTAAATTTTCAGGCACCTAATAACCAGCTTCAAAACATGGAAGCAAAAGTTACAGAACTAAAAGGGAGCTTTAACACATTTCTCTCCTTAAACTGATAGAAAAAGACGTGTTTGCTTCATTGAATCCAAGCAACTGTACCAAGAACCAGTGTGATTGAAAAATAGCATTGAAATTGGAGACTAGGACCTGGAAAAATCTGCTTACATGATATGAGTGTATTATGAATATTGTCAAATTTTAAATATATTTTGCTTAAGTTAAAGACTAGAATCAAGAGCCCAAGGGTTGGTATAGCCACAAAGCCACTTACACTTGCCATTTTATTTGCTGACTTCAAGAGGGCATTAGAATGATTTTATTCTTCTAGACTAGGAGTCCAAATATGTGCAGTTTCTCTACTGAAGCTCAATGTCTTGACAAGCTACACAATACCATGAATAAAATTATCCAGGAAACTAGTCCTGCTCTTACATTGACCTTGTCTTAGGTGATAGAAAGGACTTAGAGTGCCTGAACCATGGAAATTACTGAATGAATGTTAGTTCTTCATTTGATTTTCTGTCATTTAGTCTGGCAATATCATTAGTAAGTATTTTTATTATCTCACTTTCAAAAATGAAGAGACTGAGGCACAGAGTGAAAACTTGGCAGAAGTCACATAGCTGGTGATGTAAAGCTGAGATTCAACAACAGGCTGTCTGTGAGTAGCCTCTCTTCCTCTCTCTTAATCACTATGCTGCATTGCCTCATAATTATTACTCCAAAGCCAAACATTTATTTTGTGATGCTGATCAGGAGGAGAATAACAGTTAACAAATACTGAATGTTTACATGTGCCAGAATCATGACGATTACTTTACGTATATTGCCTTGTAAGACATAAACAATATTCATTGCTTTTTTTTTTCTGTGTCAATAGCACCATTCTCCTCCCATCAAACATCAATTTAAAATTGTTTTGATTGTAATATCCTAACTCTGTTTATTTTGAAATACTTAATACATATGTAAGAATATATATATATATATATGAGGTATAAAAGATAATAAAGAGCCCACACATATATCCAACACACAGCTTAAAAAATGGAACCCTTTCGAACCAATACCCTATGTCCTTCCTTAAGCACACACTCCCTGCATTCCCCACAGGGATGACCAGTATTTTGAGAATGTGTTTATTGTTCTCTTACTTTATAAAAAACAAGTTATAATATATAGGCAACTATCCCCATATGAAATGCTCTTTAGTTTTGTATGCTTTTGAACTTTATATAAATGATGTTAGACTGTGTGTGTTTTATTGTGACTCCATTTTATCAATCAACATTGTTGATGTGATTCATTCAAGGTGGTGCATGTAGCCATAGTTCATTCATTCCCAGAGTTGTATCAAAATATACCTTAATTTATTCATCCATTCTCCTGTCAGTGGGCATTTGGTTTGTTTCCAGACTTTTGCTCTTATGAATAATGCTGCTATAAACATTTGTTTTTCATGTCTTTGGGTGCACTGATGCAAGGTTTCTAAGAGTGGAAATGATAGTTGGTTGGATATGCACATATTCAACTTTATAAAATACTGTTAACTTATTTTCCAAAATTGTACCAATTTACTTTTCTCTCTGTATTGTACTCTAGTCCCCATTGCATCATATCCTTATCAGTCCCCAAAAATCCAAACCTGTTGCCATTGAGTTGATTCCAATTCATTGCAACCCTACAGGACAGAGTAGAACTGCTCTATAGGGTTTTCAAGGAGCAGCTGGTGGATTCGAACTGCCAACCTTTTAGTTAGCAGCTGAACACTTAACCACTGCACCACCAGGGCTCCATCCTTATCAGTACTTGGTATTATTTCACTACCTGACCACAGAGCCATGTGACCCTTCTGGGAAATTCTTTCTTCATTGCTCCCAAAGTCTTATATGTATATATTCTCTGGAGTCTTTGAGTCCTTTCAAATACCCGAACCTGTGAAATCTTTAGATAGGTAGGTAGTTAGGTGGGTGGGTGGGTGGGAGATGCATGGATGGATGGATGAATGGATAGATGAATAGACAGACAGAGACAGAGATAGAGACATTGATGGAGAGAACGTGAGAGATAGTAGATGAGTAATTGACTCAACACTGTTAGCATTCACTCAGGAAAAATCAAGAATTGTGGGGGAGAGGGAAAGAGGCATTTGAAGGTTTATATAAAAGTTAAGTATCTTGAGCACCATAGTCAGACCATGTGGAAATAAGGAAATACTTCACTGTCAGGGAAAACAGAGATCAAAAGCCTCCAAGAGCCTGAAAAATTGATGGGGAACTGGATGGTTAGTAAGAAAATCCAGCACTGCTCTTGAGAGCTGGTCCTCAGTGTCTTTGCAGCAACCGGAAATCATCAATCCCTGTGATTAGGGACTTTGCATTATTGTAACTCTTTCAATAGTAGAATTAAAACCAAAAAGGCATTCAGAAAGAAGCTGTTTTATTTCTCAAAGGTCACCAGTTTTCATCATAAATTCTTTTACGCAAATATAAATATTAGATGGGACTGTGTATTTTGATTTCCATCAGCTTTTGTCCTAATATATTTTTGTTATAAAGCCACCTTATTAGGTATTTTTCTGCAATATGATTTCACTGCCCACACAATTCTATACTATACTTACATTTAATTTTGGTTCCATCTGTTACCCTATGTTCTTTTTGTCCCCTTCCTCTGTACATTCTGCCCTCATCACCAATACACTCCTTTTGCCTGTTCAGCAGCACAAGACATTGTTCTGGTGTCCCACTCAACCTTTCCTTCGTCCAGCCTCTGAGTTTCCATCATGCTTCCTCCTGGTATTCTGTCAATCAGACCTTTTGCTGGGTCGCAGCCTCATTGGTTACTTACAGTGGGGAGTACTGAGTGCTACTGAATCGATAAGTTATCTTTCATATCTACATTTTTATTCTGCATATTTGGAAAATATGCCTTAAGCTAAAGACCTGTATCATAATGGTATTTCAGGTACTTGACTCTCTTTAAATAACTGTAGGATAAGGTTTACCATCCTCATCGTACACATGGGGCTAGCCCTGTATGTGGGGTTTTATTTTTGAAGAGTAAGTCAAAGATACGTTATCTGGAGATACGTCAGGATATAATGTGGAACAGAAAAGGACTGATCACGAAGGTAAAGCTTTGTGTGTGTGTGTGTGTGTGTGTGTGTGTTTCAGCTTCATTTACTTGCATCTGAATAGCATTGCCACAAATTAGAAGGTGCTGGTGGAATGAGGGGCTTTTAACATGCTTAGGTGAAGTTTAGGTGAAATCGCAATCTATATTTAACTTCTTTATTGTGTAATGAAAGAGACTACTTACACTTGATCCTCTCTTGAAGAAAAATTACCTTAAATATTATTAATGTCATTTTGATGAAACAATCGCCCAACATGGGGGCTGCTCGGCCTTTATTTAGAGGTGAATAGAAAGTACCAACATCCCAAGGTCTCTGAAATACATTTGTTCCTTTCTCAAATTTTTCCTTTTATTAAAAAGGAGCCTTACACACACAAAAAAATGATTGATTTGCAAACCGTGTAGATTAAAAGATTCTAGAAGAATTGGTGATTATTCTGAAGGCTGGAAACTTTTAAGTGGAAGGGAGAACTCAATTATAAAAGTCTTCTTGGGCAACACCAGAATCAGTATCAAAGTCAAAGTGACTCAATGACAAAAGGTACCTGAATAAGTGTACAGATTTTTTTAGCTGCGTTCTGTTACCATTGCCAGAACTGATTTCCCTTGTTGGTCTTGCCATCCATGCCACGCAAAGCCCAGAAATGTTGTTTGGACCAAACCTACCCATTGATGATCCTTATTGACTTGGGTTTTATTTTGTAATATCTTAAAACAGTTTGATGAACCAGCTGCTGCCCCCAACATTATAACATATACAGGCAAAAACAGACTATATGTCTCTATTAAGGAGTATATTTTTTATAAATCACTTAATTTCCCTTCTTTGTCCTACAAATTCTGCAGTAACCTGCATATCATAACCTGTGCTTGGAAAAAGAGAATAAACTACCTGAAATTATGTGTATTAGTGGTCACTGTTTACTGCGAGAGAATGTTAGGTAAAAGGTGATAAACATCAGATAAGCTTCTCCCACTTATACCAATAGCCATGGACAGCTAGGGACTGCCTGGAGGACTTCTGCCCTTACAGAGGTAACATAGGGATGGCTCCCTGGGAGGAGAACGGAACATATTTAAAATGTTACTGCCACCCATTCTCTCTGTGGAAGTGTCTCCACTCAGAAACATTAACCAGTTAAAAACTAGTCAGTTTCAACTCATGTTGACCCCATGTGTGTCAGAGTAGAACTATAAACTACAGGCTTTTCAATGGCTGATTTCTTAGACGTAAATCATCAGCACTTTCTTCCAAAGTGTCTTTGTAAGGACTCAAACTGCCAATCTTTCAATTAGCGGCTGAGCTGTTCACTGTTTACATCACCTGGGACTCCATGACTTACTGAAATTCACAGTTGCAGCCCACGAGGATAAAAGAGATCTAGAGTCTTCTCTAAGATCTTTGTTTTCCCTCTATCCATTTTCCCTTAAGTGAGAGATAAGTTCTGAGTATATGGCTAATTGGTTGGATACTACTAATTTTTTTTTCATTGCATTCTGAAGCACTCTGCCAGGTATGGGTGCTAACTTATTACCTTGACTTTATTCATCATAAATATCATCAAACATAGCAACTCAAACATAGTAATGATTGTGAAGATAGCGCAGGACCAAGCAGAGTTTTGTTCTGTTTTATGTCGGGTCACTATAAGTTGGAACTGACTCAACAGTAGCTAACAACAACATAACAATGTTATCACTTAGTGTTATGGATTGTATTGTATCCCCCAAAAATGTGTGTCACCTTGACTAGGCCATGCTTCAGTATTGTGTGGTTGTTGACCATTTTGTGATCTGATGTGATTATCATATGTGTTGTAAATTCTAACCTCTACAATGTTAAGGAGGCAGGATTCGAGGCGGTTATACTAATGAGGCAGGACTCATCTACAGGATTAGATTGTTTCTTGAGTCTTTCTCTTTTGAGATATAAAAGAGAGAATCGAGCAGAGGGAAGAAATAGGACCTCATGCCACCAAGAAGGAAGTGCTGGGAACAGAGCATGTCCTTTCAACTCAGGGTCCCTGTGCTGAGAAGCTCCTGGACCAGGGGAGATTGATGACAGGACCTTCCCCCAGAACTGACAGAGAAGGCATTCCCTGGGAGCTGGCACTCTGAATTTGGACTTCTAGCCTCCTAGACCATGAGAGAATAAATTTCTGTCTGTTAAAGCCATCACTTGTAGTATTTCTGATATAGCAGCACTAGATAATTAAAATATCTAATATTATTTAGCTGCACTGCAACGACCAGATTATTAAATCCCTAAATCTCTTGATAGCCTCCAATCTCTCCTTGATATACTGACTTTTTCAGTTGAATAATTGTAGGATTGAGTTTAATAAAAAATAATGACAAACAATTGAACCCAACTGACTTGTTTGCATAGGGAATGCCGTGACTTTTTTCAGGTGGTCAACAGGAAATCTAAAGATATACTTTCATTCTGTACAGAAATGTCTGTCTAGGTGCTACCCTTGAACCCTTACATCATATCATCCAGGGTGATTACTAAAATATCAGATCCTTGAACTGTATCTCAGCTTATGGAGTCAGAATCTTAGGGGTTGGGTGAAAAGCCTACATTATATACCAGCTTCTTTCATGACTGTCTTAGTTATCTAGTGCTGCTATAACAGAAATATCACAAGTGGATGGCTTTTACACAGAAGTTTATTCTCTCACAGTCTAATAGGCTAGAAGTCCAAATTCAGGGCATCAGCTCCAGGGTAAGGATTTCTCTGTTGGCTCTGGAGGAAGGTCTTTGTCATCAGTCTTCCCCTGGACTAGGAGCTTCTCGGTGCAGGGACTCTAGGTTCAAAGGACGCATGCTCCTGCTTTTCTTCTTGGTAGTATGAGGTCCCAATTCTCTATTTGCTTCTCTTTCCTTTTACTTCTTATAAGATAAAAGGTGGTGCAGTCCCTACTCCAGGGAAACTTCCTTTACATTGAATCAGGGATGTGACCTTAGTAAGAATGTTACAATCCTACCCTAATCCTCTTTAACATAAAATTACAATCACAAAATGGAGGGCAACCACACAGTATTGGGAATCATAGCCTAACCAAGTTGACACATATTTTGGGGGACAAAATTCAATCCATGACACTCCACCCTTTGGCCCTCCCAAATTCATGTCCTTACCACATGTAAAATACATTCACCCCATCATATAGCAAAAGAATTAAATCAACTCCAAGTTCAAAATCCAAAAATTCCTCTTCATCTGTGAAATCTACAATACAAATTACTGCTTTCAAAGTACAATGGCAAAATGGGCACAAGCTAGACATTTCCATTACAAATGAGAGAAATTGGAGGGAAAGAAGGTGTAGCAGGCACCAAGCAAATCAACAGAACACATTACATTAGGCTTCAAGACTTTGAAGGTAATTCTCTGTTCTCTGAGACCATTTACGCAATGGCCCTGCCCTCCTGTCTCTAGGTATTGGCCACACTCCCCAGATTCTGAGTACAGGACCCTCGACTATGGGCTTCAGCTCTACCTTCTAGGCCCACCAGGATGGCAACTCTGCTCCCTTGGCTCTAGGCGCACCATTCTCCTAGCCTATCTGAGTGGCGACTCCACCCTCGAAAACGTCAGAGGCCATAGATCTACCTTTGAAACCCTAGAGGTCGTGGCCATACCTTTTGAGACTGAGGCAGCTTGGCTTCCTATGTTCCTTGGCCTCTCAGCTCCTCAGGCCTCACGCCTGCATCTGCTCTGCTGGGGCAAGTGTTCCAAAGCTCAGCAGCAGCACTGACAAGTGCCCGGAGGCACCCCACTCCTCCAGGAAGCCTCCTGTGCACAGGCACTCAGCTCTCTCCCTCTGTGGGTCGGCTACAGTGCTGTCTGGTTCCGCTGGTATCAGGTTACTGCTGTTGCCAGTCCTCTGCTGCTGTTTCTCACCATCTGTGCCTTCTCTGCTGTTAACAGTTCTCCTCACTTACTTCTGAGTGTTCCATCCCTTCACAGTTTCAAAACCATGTCCACATTTTGTGTGTCTGTTAGGGCAGCAGAACACTGGTGGTGTAGTGGTGAAGAGCTACAGCTGCTAAACAGAAGGCCTTGCAGTTTGAATCCACCAGGTGCTCCTTGGAAACCCTGTGGGGCAGTTCTACTCTGTCCTTTAGGGTCACTATGAATCAGAATCGACTTGACAGCAACAGGTTTGTTTTTTTCTGGTTAGGGCAGCACCCCACTCTTGGTACAAATTGTCTTAGGCTGGGTTCCCTAGAGAAGCAAAACCAGTAAAGGGTATAAACATATACAGAGAGAGATCTATATCAAAGAAATGGCTCACATGATTCTAGAGGCCGGAACATCCCAAGTCCTGGATCAGAATAGAGGCTTCTCCCAATTCAAGTAGCCACAGGGGCAGGGGACCCCAAGACCAGCAGGTTGGAGAGCAGGGCTCTTGCTCACAGGCTGTGAAGATGGACGAATCCCAAAATTAGCAGAGAAGCTGATAGCTCAAGTCCCAAGAACCAGAGGTCAGATGAACAGGATCCAAAGCAAGCAAAAAGGCAGAATGTCTGCTTATATTCAGATGCAGGCCACATCCCCAAGGAAATTCCCTTTTAGCTGATTGGCTATTCACAGCAGATTCCATCATGGGAGTGATCACATATAAACACTGAGAATCATGGCCCAGCCAATTTGACACACAGTCTTAATCGTCACAATGACTATTTTGCCAATTGACAGATCAGTTATCTGAGGTTGATAAAATTCATACCTTCTTTTTGTCTGAGCACAAGACAGTGCTGGCTATTGTTTCTAGGATGAGTCAACTGCTCTCAATCTGCCATTCTTGAACAGCATTATGTTAGCAGGGATTCTTCTGGTAAAATAGGAAGGAGCTTTGGAATTGAACCTGGTCTTCTAAGTCCTGAGTAGGTCTGTAAGTGAACATACAAAACAGTTGAACTTTCCAGACCTCAGCTGCCTCATCTGAATACAAGGTTAATAATAATGTTTTTCACTTAAAGTAGTTGTTTCAATGGCATTCCTAATGTTGAAACTCCTTTGAGTCCTTTTTTCCTATGATAGCAAAGAACACACATACAGGAAAAACAAAGATTCAATCTAATTTATATTTCCATGAAATCTTTTTTTTTTTTTTTTTTCTTTCTCTATAAAATGGAAGCAAGAGACAAGGAACATTAAAACTTTGAGTCCTGTGCAAAGCTCTGTAATAAAGGTGCTCCCTTTCACAATGAAGGCTAACTTGCAGAGTCATTTCTGTGAAATAGCTTTGAATGTCTCTATAGTGTCTTCTATTGTTGTTGAAGATGTAGTACACAGTGATTTTGCTAATTAGTCATAACATGGTTAACAGATGGTGAAATTCAAATTTGTGGGGGGAAAAATGTGTGCAAGTCTGTATGGTTACCTGGAGCTATATGTGAACCCTCTAAGGATATAAATATGTAAGCACACTTCTATTTCTGAATTTGTCAGGGTGTTATGATTTCAAGAAAAGTAAGAAATATCAGTATAAGACTGCAATATGGAACTTGCAAAATATGTGTGAGTTTATTCACTATGAAAGATAATGCTAATGAAATATATTTGATTCTTTTTTGGCCGAGAACCAGAAATCATATTTTCATAAAATTGAGATTTCTGCTTGGATTATTTGCTGTCCATCTTTTCTGTGTGGTATTAATTTTTGTTGTTGCTTATTACAATGAATATTTCACTCTGAACATGGCTTTAGTAGATGCTAAATGAAAATTCTGTGATTAGAGAGTGTTTTAATAGTTATCAACGTAAAAAAAAGGAATCTGGGCAGATGATACTTTTTTCTTTGTCTCCTTCAATATCTAACGTCATTATTCTCACACACATGCTTTATGATATGCTCTCTTCAGCAGGAAAAGAAAGAGAAAAACCTTACATTCTGCAAATGTTATGCTTACCTCGTTCAATAGGACTGAATTAAACATAGGAGTATTTTGTGACGTAGCTGTGGTGGTGGAAAAAAAGTGGTTGCAAACCACTTGCCTGTGTATTATATTTTTGCTTTCTGTAAATGCCAAGGGGAAAAGTAGTTTAGTGACAAATCCTGTGTAATGTTCCTTTCCTGAGAAACAGTGCATTATATCTTAAAAAGAAACAAAAAAAGAAATGAAAATCAAGAGGTTTTTATGTTTTCTTGGGTGTATTTAGTTAAACATATTTAGTTAAACACTTAGAGTTTGTTATCTGTTTTCTTCTGGGACCCTTGCTTATATACTGGTTTTTCAAAAGAACTATTAAAGGGACTTTTACAAAGCTGTGTGTGTGGTTAATTAAAACCACAGGAGTCACACATCAAGGGATTAGCAACAGAAGAAAGGCCTTACCATCCTGAGGCCTGACAGGGGAAGAGGAGCAAGCTGAGCAACGGGCGCCTGGAGAAAATGTTGAGCCGTGGAAGATGGACCATCCCACAGGAACTGCAAATATTGAGTGCATCTACCAAAAACTGGAAACCCTGGTGGTGTAGTGGTTAAGTGCTAAGGCTGCTAACCAAGAGGTGGGCAGTTCGAATTCGCCAGGCGCTCCTTGGAAACTCTATGGGGCAGTTCTACTCTGTCCTATGGGGTTGCTATGAGTCAAAATCAACTCGACGGCAGTGGATTAGTGGGTTACCAAAAACTACGGTCAGTGAAGGCGTGGAGAAAATAAATATCTCAATCTCTGCCTCCTCTCGCTTCCCACATTACCCTCCCATTAGCCCCATTTAGCTGAAAGGCAGAGGACAAGGAAGCCCAAATGCTATCATCTATAGAGGTCAGCTTCCTAGGGCACAGGTCGGGTAAAAAAATTGCAAAAGATGGGTCTGAGAAGGCAACGGGAGTATAAAAAGAAAAGCATCACTTTGTTACGTGTAGCAAAGATAAAATGAGCAACATCAGATTACTCCTCTTTCCTCCAGGTGACTTGGTTAACTATCAATTTCTATACATGGAAGGAAAAGACGTGAGCAGAAACACAGAGCTGGGAAAATCTGGAGTTTACAAATTATCTATTTCAAATAGACCTATGACATGGTTTTGATAGTGATGTCTAGGTAAGGGATATTTATACTTTGGGTGTTACAATTTTTGTCAGAGTAGTCCAGACTAAGCCAGTTCTATGATATTTTTGTATTAAAATCCAGATGGGAGAGTTGCTTTCCTTTTGTGGCTGGTCTGCCTTTTTTGAGGCTATGGAAGATAGAGAGGTTGTCAAACGATAGATTATTTTATTTATTTCTGACAAGTGGGATCCTCTATTTCAGAGTGTATTATGACTTCTGTTCTTAGAAACAAAGAAAGAGAAATTATTAAGCCATTAAAAAGCCTTTTGAATATTCATAACAATATGCCCATGCCTGGTTATTTAGAAGAGGAAGTCACTATCAGATAAATAAGTTTAAAGTGTATCATTTTTCTTCCTTTACCCTTATTCAGTCAGTTTTTAGGCAACTACTTACAGTTAATCTTCATTATTGCTAAATTATTTTTGCTTTGGAGTCTCTACTAGCAAAAGTGAGTAGACTATGGGGAGCCGTCCACATCAAAATTAGCGCTTGAATAAATAAAGTAATTTAGTTGTTGTATATTAATCATGGATTAATGGGCGATGGAAATACAATTGGCTCAGTAAGTGCTTGAGTTTTTCTTAATCAGAAATGTGCTTGAGGAACACTTTTTTAAGAGAGGAAGACAGATTAATAAACCAAAAAACCAAACCTGTTGCCATCGAACGGATCCCAACTCATAGTGACCCTATAGGACAGAGTAGAACTGCCCCATAGGGTTTCCCAGGAGCGCCTGGTGGATTTGAACTGCCAACCTTTTGGTAACCAGCCATAGCTCTTAATCACTATGCCACCAGAGTTTGTGAGATTAATGACAGACTTCCTAAATATAATGAAAGAAGGATATGCCTAAAGGGTTCGTTAGAATTTTATGGGTTTATAATTTGAAGAGTTGGTCAAGAGAAGTTTCAGCAATAGTTTCCTTGACTCCCAGTGGAGATATCTACAATAGGTCCAAAAGAGTCTACTGGACCAGGCTAAACATGGTAAATTTAATTATATATCCAGTATAAATACACGTAGAAATACTCATATAGCTACAAGTAGAAATACTCATATAGCAGCAGAGGCAACACAAAGAAGACAGGTGGTAGTAATTTACCAATTAAAATAGTGATGTACTTTTTATTTCATGGAAACTCTGGTGGCTTAGTGGTTAAGAGCTACAGCTGCTAACCAAAGGTGGGCAGTTCAAATCCACCAAGCACTTATTTCACGTATCTATATTCAGCATTTAATAGTTTCAAGGTTTTATTTTTTGAAAAATTATTGGTGAAAGTTTTCCCCCAAATTGTGGTTAATGTGCATCTTAGTTTTTTAGGAGTGCCATAACAAAATATCACAAAATGGGAGGCTTTAAAGGAAAGAGATTTGTTGCTTCACAGCTCTGGAGGCTAAAAGTCCAATTCAAAATGTCAGCAGGGCTGTGCTCTCTCTCTGTAGGTTCTAGGGGAATATCCTTTCTTGTTTCTTTTCAATTTTTGGAAACACTGGGCGTGTCTTGGTATTCCTTAGCTTGCAGAGGGAGCCTCACATGAGTCTTCCCAATGTGTATTTCTGTCTCTGTGTCTCTTCTCCCCTTTTACAAGATACCACTCAGAAGGGATTAGGACCTACCATAGTCCAATATCACCTCATTACTTCACTGATAACATCTGCACAAAAAAAAGAACCCCTATTTTCTCAAATGGAGCCCTGGTAGCCCGGTGGTTAAGAGCTCAGCTGCTGACCAAAAGGTCAGTAGTTTGAATCTGCCAGCCGCTACTCGGAAACGTTATGGGGTACTTGTACTCTGTCCTGTAGAGTCACTGTGGGTCAACATCGACTTGACGCCAATAGGGATTATTTTCCCAAACAAGGTCACATTCACTAGTACAGGGGTTAGGACTTCAATGTATGTTTTTGGGGGACACAATTCAATCAATAATAGCATGCAAATATATTTTATTGTAGTACTTTGATGGCTGTCCTTGTATATCTCACTATTCAGTGCTACATTGTGACCCCCTTGACGCCAATGAAAACTCCTCAGTGTTTATCATGGATTCGGGATCATACAAAGTACTTTAAAATCTTGGAATGAATAAATACATAAATATTTGGAATGTCAAAGCTTGTCAATAAATGTTGAATGAGTTCATGAATTTACGATGTACCAAGTTTTGACTCAAAGCAAAAGGAAGTAATATACATCATACATGACTGTTTATTTTCTGATTGACAACCTACTAGTATAGGAGGCTTTGCTAGCTTATGAACATCCTTTTATAATATAGCTTCCCTTTGGCAAAATGAAAACTCAGTAGGATTTATGTTATTCGTTGTCAGTGAGAAATGTGCTAGGTTCTAAATAACAACGAGAAAAACTTGGATTATCACAGCTGAAACAAATTGGAGGGTCATTTATTTACTTATTCATTCATTCATTTCTGTTAAAGAAAATGAAATTAAGAAGTATGTTGATTGAGGCATCTTCTACTCTGCCATGCTTGGGGAGGGGGGCATGTTGCCTCATATTTATTAGACCTAGCACAGTGTTAGCCATCATATACATGTTCAAAGTAGGAAAATGAGAGAAAAAGGCAGGGACAGCTGCATCCGTATCTACATTCTTTAATCATGAGAGGAAAAGTTTTCTCAGAAATCACCCCAGAAAGTTTTGGTTTAGTTTGCACCAGCTAAAATTGGATAATTGGGTTACTTGGGCATGTTTTAATTAGAGTGTGAAAATTCTGATGGGCTAAGCCAAGAGTTGTTTATCTCAGAGTTCTAAGTTTCTCTTTGCAGACATTGCCAGGTGTCTACCTAATAGCCATCCCTGACTCCTAATTCTCCCTTCCTAACAGAATCCTCGATTGTTTCATCAGGAGATGTCAGGGATGGCCCAGCCAATGAATCAGTATGATAAGATGGAATAAACACTGACTTGGATGTCAGAATATCTGTGTTCTGCTACCAATATTTTCAACAACTAGCCTATTAAAAATCAGTCCTCTTTTGGCCGTTAATTCAGGCCAAACTAAAAACGTTGGAAAAGACTGGTAGATTTCAAACTGTTTTTAGAACTGAAGTTCTGCAGAAATATCTAGTGCTCTCCATGGAATTTCTGGTGCTCTCCAAGAAAAGGAAGGGCCAAGGCTGCCACTTATAACAGATGGGAGTGTAATTGCTCTGGTTTACTTGTTGAGATCTCACGAAGGTTACATTTGACAAAAAAAAGAAAAAAAGAGTCTCCTATTAAAAGTGCTTCAAAAAAGTTAAGCAAATTGTTCTTTTAGGTCACTTCCATCTGTAAGATGCTTAATAGGCTGTATTTTAACATATAAAATAGAAAATAAATGAAACTTTATCTCTGATCAAATCCAGAGCTTTAAGCCACTCTACATTCATTTGTTATCAAAACACCTGAGGAAATCATAGAAATGATACTATTTGGATATGAGTTCTTATATTTAGAAAATTTATTGTTAGAAGTGTGAGTAGGTTCTCAAGGAGGACAATTCAAACTCCTGTACAGTAATTGTTATTGGAGTCTAAGTTAAGATTCAGCTCCGTATCTAAAGTAGCTAAAATTTAATGCAGGGAATAGAATAGATTCTACAGAGGATGAGTTACAAATGGTTAGGATATCCAAGGGTATCTGTCTATATACATGTATAGAAATAGAGAATAAGATTGTTGTTAGGTGCCGTGGAGTCTGTTCCAACTAACAGTGACTCTGTGTACAACAGAACGAAACATTGCCCAGTCCTGTGCCACTCTCACAATCGTTGCTATGTTTCAGCCCATTGTTGTAGCCACTGTGTCAATCCATCTCATTGAAGGCCTTCCCCTTTTTCGTTGACCCCCTACTCTACCAAGCATGATGTCCTTTTCCAGGGACTGGTCCCTGTTCTAAAATATGTGAGACAAAGTTTTGGCATCCTCACTTCTAATGAGCATTCTGGCTATACTTTACAAAGACAGTTTCGTTCATTCTTCTGGCAGTCCAAGATATATTTAGTATTCTTTGCTAACACTGTAATTCAAAGGCATTGATTCTTCTTAGGCCTTTCTTATTCATTTTCCAGATTTCCCATGCATATGAGGTGATTGAAAACACCATGGCTTGGGTCAGGCACACCTTAGTCCTTGAAGCGGCATCTTTGCTTTTTAACACTTTAAAGAGATCTTTCCAAGCAGATTTGCCTAGTGCAACGCATCATTTGATTTCTTGACTGTTGCTTCCATGGGTGTTGATTGTGGATCCAAATAAAATGAAATCCTTGAAAAGTATTAGAACAAGTCCACAAGAGCCAAAGGACAACCTTGAGTATATCCCACCTGAATTTAGAGACTATTTCAAGAATAGATTTGACTCATTGAATACTAATAATCAAAGACCAGACGAGTTGTAGAGTCACATCTAGGACATCATACATGAAGGAAGCAAGAAGTCATTAAAAAGGATAAGATTAGAGTCCATAAAATTAGGAAAAGGGCTAATAGAAAGAATATAGCTGAGGCAATGAAGGAACTTAGTTTCAAGGCAAATCAAATAAAGATCTACTTTATGCAAATAGGAAACCCTGGTGGAATAGTGGTTAAGAGTTCGGCAGCTAACCAAAATGTCAACAGTTTGAATCTACCAGGCGCTCCTTGGAAACCCTAAGGGGCAGTTCTTCTCTGTCCTATAGGATCACTATGAGTCGGAATCCACTTGATGGCAATTTTTTTTTTTAATGCAAATAGGTGGAAAATCAAGTAGAATCAAATGCCTTTAAGCTTTGCAAATATTACAGGGGTGGTATAGGTCTATGCTGTTCATAAAGTCATGATACACCCATAACAGAAGACAAAGGGAACTTAGTGTCTTGACATTGCTCTGAAAAAAAAAATATATATATATGTGTGTGTGTGTGTATAAATAATATGTTGATATATATGTATATATTTATATAGATATAATATATGTTGGTAGTCATTGACTCCCTCCTTCCTATAAAAAATTCTTGGTATTAGAAACCCAAATAGAAGAGAGTAGTTAAAAGACCATGAGACTGACCCAAAAATATATTTTCAAAGTTCTTGTAGATTAAAGTATTTTTAAAATACTTATTCTGTAAAATTCTCCATGCTGAGTACAGTGAAATGTACAAAGAAATAAAAGTTACAATCCTACCTTTATGGATGCTTAAAAATCAGGTTAAGCAGTTAAAATATAGAAAAATACATAGAAATTCATGTTAAGACCTTGGCACAAAACCTGAAACACTGGAAGTACCCGATAAATTTTAGCTATCTCATGTAATTCTTACAGAAACCATACAACACAGGTGTTACTATTATTATCCCCATTTTGCAGATGACGCTGCTGAGGTTTGGGGAGTGTTAAGTAACTTTCCCAGAATTATAAAGCATAAATAGTATGTCAGATTTGAAAGGGTGCCATATCTCTCTCTTACTAAGTTCATGCTTATCCTTTTTATAATGATTTTATTCACTTTATTCAGAAATATTTATTTAGCACCTGCTTTTTTTTTTATTGTCAGACAATATTAAGTTTATAATTTTGAAGCAAAGAGATGCAGAATATTACCTTTCTTCAAGATCACAAGCTAGTGGGGCAGAGAGACATTGAAACTATCCTAAGAATAAATATGTATGAGAACTAGTGAGAGAACTGGTCTTAAAGAAATCACACTTGAGTTGAGATATGAAGGATGAATAAATACAAGTATCTCCCCTGATAGTCTTTGAACTTTGAGCAGACCAAGGCTTCACGTGATTTGCTTGTCTATCTTCTGTAGCTCCTAGCTCTGCATTTCACATTATAAACAAGAAGTATTTGTTGAATGAAAGCATCTAAATATTGCTCACTGCAGTGAAGACCATAGCTCTGGAAGAGCACTACGAGGGCTGGGCTAACATCAGAGCGTGCCTTCCAGCTCACGTAAATAAGAGGTTTTGAGTATGTACTATGGCAACAGCACCTGTTTCTAATTAACCTGGGCATTTTCTTTGTAGTTGGTGGGGCTGATGGTGACCCATGCTGTGTTCTAGCAAACCATGTCATCTTAGCTGACACAACTGAGGTGGATACAATGATACAGATGTCACTTTAAATCATCAGCCCAAAGGATTTTTTTCTTCAGGAAGCTAAAGAAGCTGGTACTTCAATGCCTAAGACACACAACCAAGCAGTTCTTGTCAGGAAAATGAAATGTTGCCACAAAGTAGTAGGTCTCCGCTGCTCCCTAACTGCCATGATCTTGATTTTCACTAATCTTATAGTGGTATTGTTTTCTTTCATGTAAGACAGCTGATACAGATATAATCACTCAAGTTCTTAAATGCTATTTATCAGAAATGATTCAAGGGGTTGCCCTCAAGGGCAGGGTCTAAATCCATAAATGGACACCAAACAGGTTTTCATCCCAAATGCACACTTGTACCAAAAAATTGTTGCTGCTTGGTGTACTCTTTTGAGAGAATTTTAAGTATGTGCCAGTCTCTGCAAAAAGGTGGCTTTGATTGATTAGGAAATTGGGGAGGGGCAATATGTAGGGGCCTGGCCCTGATGTTGTATTTTTTAAAATACACCTACATCTATACTGTGTTTCTGTCTATATCCATCTGTCTATCTGTCTCTATCAATCTGTCTACCTAATTTTCTGGACTTTACCAATCTACTATATTTTATACAAATAATGCATGCATTGTAATTTTTTGCTGACTGCACAACCCCCCACCTTACACTATTTTCCTAAGAGCGCAATGCCACATGTTGTACAGATGGGCGCATTATTTTAGAAAAATGCGGTAAATGTTTTGGCAAGACATGTAAGTTGTCACCCAGAATTACTTTTTCTCTCAAATATCAAACTCCGTTATCCTATCTCTCTCTGCTAGCTTCAACCCCCTCATTTCCTTGTTTGTTTTGTTTTATTTCATCTAGATCCTCCTTCTCTTATATCTCGTTTCGATTTCTTAATCCTAGCTTCATTTAACACTATCCTTAACATCCCATTGGCTTCGAGTTGATTTTGACTCATAGCGACCCTATAGGACACAGGAGAGCTGCCCCAT
The DNA here is from genome assembly GCF_030014295.1 of Loxodonta africana. Lineage (NCBI taxonomy): Eukaryota > Metazoa > Chordata > Mammalia > Proboscidea > Elephantidae > Loxodonta > Loxodonta africana. The sequence continues at coordinate 28,229,277 of NC_087357.1, forward strand.
AGAGTTTCCAAGGAGCACCTGGTGGGTTCAAACTGTAGACCTTTTGGTTAGCAGCTTAACCACTACACCACCAGGGTTTCCATCTTTAACATAGACCTTGAATAATCCCCCACACCAACTGCTTTCTTATTTTCAACTCCACTGCCACTTTATCTTCCTATCACCCCTGCTCACTCCAGATCCCCAAAAAGATACATACAGTCATCTATCTGGCTTAACTATGATCACCTACGCATTGCTCATCTAGGATGAGAGTAAAATTCCCATCACTCACAAAAGACAAAAACAAATTTTAAATAAGTATGACAAGAAAAATGTATAAAGTGTCTACAATATACAAGGCACTATTTTACACCCTGACTAAAGACAGATATGAATAAAACAGAGTATAAGTGCCCAGAAACCACAACTTCTTGGTGGTTGAATATATTCTTTGTCTTACAGTGTTTGGCAAGTGTCACTGATGAGTCAATATGATGTGAAGTCAACCTACATTCCAAATAAATAAAGAAAATGTTCCTGGAGCTAGTAGATCATTATGTGAACTTTCAAAGAGACAAAACTGAAGCTGAGTTTCCTGAACTGGAAACTTCCCTAGACCCTTTGAATCTAAACCCCTAAACTCTTGTGATTCGGGCTGCCCAATGCGAAAGATTAAATAGTATTTCTAATTGGCAATTGCCTTGGATTTAATATGGCTGTGATTTTACCCCCAGGGGTGGCTAGATCTTTCCATTTTGAGATTTGTAGGAGAGAGAGAGAGAGAGAAAAAGAGAAAGACTCGTTTAAAATCCTGGTAGACTTAAGAAAAATTTATTTGATCATATATTCTTGGTTATGTCTTTTCGAGAAAGTTGCTTTCAGTAAGAGAAGGAGCTATCATAATTGTCCAGAGTTTAACTTTAAGCATCGGCTAACCTAGTATCATTCAACTTGCTGGAACTTTTATGTAATGCTATGCAAATATGCTAGAAGTGAAATGACCCTAATTTTTTAAGACATCACAATAAAAAGAACCTCAGATGAATATTGTGGGTTTATTACTTTTCATTCTAAGTGTTCATCAAATTTGATTTCCTAAAATTTTTCAAGTTAGAGGTGGATGAATATTTTAACTCGTTTGGAGTTTAAAGTTGGGTTTTAAAGAGACACATTCATACACAGAATCTTTTTAACCTGGGATGCCAGGATCAGAGAATTTGTCTGGTGTATTTTAGAAAAGATGAAGAAACATAAAGAAAGAGATTAACCTCGTAGAAGATCTATAACTGATTACTCTATACGGTGAAATCTAGATATTGAAGTTTACAGATTATGGAGATAGTTTTGTCAAATGAAATGATGTGGTATTAAAGAAACCATATGAATTGGCCTGATATTGTTCAAACACTTTGGAAATGCAAGTCTTTAGTGAGAACAAAATCCAAGACAGAAATTTGACCAGATTCTGCTGTACAAACAGCAGAACAGTTCTTTCTGTGTCTTCTATTGACATTTTGGTTATAATACTCTGCACATTTATACCAGTAGAGCTAGATTACCAGTTCACTGTCAGAACTCTCATGATCCTGCATTTAGAAGAGTGGAGAATGGCTAGCAAAGTGTTCCATTCCGAATTTCACTAGGTTTCAGGCATCATGGTGTTATATCATCTACTGGAGTCCTGGTGACGTAGTGATTAAGAGCTCGGCTGCTAACCAAAAGGTGGGCAGTTCAACTCCACCAGCCACTCCTTGGAAATCCTATGAGGCAGTTCTACTCTGTCCTATAGGTTCACTCTGAGTTGGAATCAACTCGATGATACATTGTCTGTTAGGCATCTTAAACAGCACATTCTACCTTGGTTTCATCATTTCATTAAAGTTTCAAGAAGAACTATGACAGTATATCCATGTAAAATGTTTGGAGATTTTCAGTATAAAGGTTCAATAAAAATGCAAACAAATTTTAAAGGCTACCAAAAATGGCTTGGGTGGTTATCAACAATTCCTGCTAAAATTTCATCTACTTCTATCATTTTGAATAATAGATTTTACATTATTCAACACCTTTTATCTACATGTATGGAAAGGCTCTACAACCTCCAATTCCTCAACCTCCTTGTGGTTTTGTTTTTTCTTTTTTTTAAATTTCACAAATGGGGAAACTGGGGGAGGTTAATTGACTTTCCACTGCAATGCAGGATGAGTCAGTGACAGACCCAGAAATAGACACCAGGGCTTCATCTTCCCTCACCCTGGTTCACATCATTAGAAAGAGCTTTCTGCTTATAAATACATTTAATGACATGGTTCCTGGAACTATTAATTAGGAGAGTTTTCAAAACCTACCCGGTTTCAGACTTAGATAGAAACTTCCAAAGTTGGGCATGTTTTGATGGAAAGTTGGGGAGATTTGTGCCACTTTGTTGAGACTTAGAAGCCTTATGATTAACTTAGGAAAACTTAAAAATAATAAAATGAGCATGTAGTTTCCTCCCACATATACTTATTAAGTGTGTTCCACCCTGTTCTAGCACTGAGGGAGTTGCAAAAGTTGTGGTTACAACTTCCACACCAGTAAAGAGTACATTTGTTTAGTTGAGAACATGCACACATGGAAGATACACGCATGTAAAATGAAGAGAAAAGTGTAAAAAAGTGAATATAATCAGGATTGGGCTAGCCTGCCTTAGTGACATTTTGATGCTTACTGAGAGTTTCTATTAATAATGAATTTATAGGGACAGTGAACTGACAGATATCATTAGAGGACAATGGCTGTCAATAGCAATAATAATAATAATAATGTTATTCCTTTGTTGTTAGTAGTTGCCATTGAGTAAGTTTTGACTCTTGTCGACCCCATGTGCAACAGAACAAAAGATTACTCAGTCCTGCACCATCTTCATGATAATTGGTATGTTTGAGTCCATTGTTGTTGTGTTGTATCCCTTGAGTCAATTCTGACTCACAGTGACCCTATAGGACAGAGTAGAACAGCCCCATAGAGCTTCCTGAGCTCCAGTCTTTACGGGAGCAGATTGCCAAGTCTATTTCTTCAGCGTAGCCATTGGTGGGTTTGAAACACTAACCTTTTGATTAGCAGCCTAGTGCTTATCCACTGTGCCACCAGGGCTCCTTTGAGAGCCTTCTAATCTATGAGACTGTTTTTCCAACACTATATTGGACAATATTCTCTTGTGATCCATAGGGTTTTCTCTGGGTGGTACAAATGGTTAAGTGTTTGGCTACTTAGTCAAGAGGTTGGCAGTTTGAAATCATCAATAGGTGCGTTGGAAGACAGGCCTGTCAATCTGTTCCCAAAAGGTCACTGACTTGAAAACCCTATGGAGCAGTTCTACTCTGCATGCATGGGGTTACCCGTAAGTTGAAATTGACTCCATGGCAATTAACAACAAGAGTTTTCAGTAGGGTCCTTCACCAGGCCTCTCTTCCTGGTCTGTCTTATTCTTGAAGCTCCACTGAAACCTGTCTACCATGAGTGACCCTGCTGGTATTTGAAATACTGGTGGCATAGCTTCCAGCATCATAGGAACATGCAACCCACCACAGTATGACAAACTGACAAACAGGTGGTGGAAATGTTACCCTAAAACCAAAAACACCAAACCCATTGCTGTCGAGGTTGATTCTGACTCACATTGACCCTATCCTTTATTAAATGCAACTATGGGGAAATATTTCCTCAACTCCACTGGGTAGAAAAAACTTAATTACTGAACCAGTTTAGTAATTAGCTAATATCATTTCTTAAGAGATAAAGCAATGGGTCATGGTTTATCAGCTAATAGCCAGGGCAGAGAAGGGTTTGAAAATCATTGATTAAAATTAGAAGACATTAAACTTGGAGAAGAAAAATTCATGAGAGTATTCATATTTTATGGGATAGTGTATAGAAAGGGCATTAGGCTCATCCATATGGCACCAAGGGAGAGAACCAAATATGGTGGGCGGAGGCTACAATGGCATAAATTTTGACTCTAAATCGGGAAGTTTCCTAATAGAAATTTGTAAAAAAAAAAAAAGATAGCCTTTCTGTGGGTGAACAAGCCTGTGATCTAGTGTTGGGGGGATTCAAGCATCAGATGAGTTGTTGATTTAGTTGGAATAAGTTTCCTACAAGCACAGAGAGTCCATTATTCTTATTGACAAGATGTATAGTGAAGCAATAACTTCTATGGGGAAATCAGAACACAGAAAGGAAGAAATCACTACGGAGAGAATGGGAGAGCCGAAATGTAAGTGTGAGTTAGAGTTTTCATGGATAAAAAGGAAGAGTCCCAGGTCATTAAAGGTCAGTAAGAGAAATGGGAAGAAATGGGAAATTGTCAAAAGAGCAGCTTTGGGAGAGGGGAACTTATGTTTTAGAAATTGTTTGCCAATATTTAATGGCAAGAAAGGCCTAAGACCTAAATGCTAAGAATATTTTTTTTAATGTAATTTGACAAATAATATGCTGTGAAGTGAAAAGAATATGGACTTTGGAACCAGGAATATCCAGATTCAAATCAAGGTCTTGTCATATCCTGGTTAAATAATCCCCAAAACCTGTGTTTAAACTATCTTAAAATTCAGTTTACTGCTATGTAATAATTTTGCATTCTTGTTAGGAGTATTAAGTGAGGTCTTAACTATAGAAAGTATCACATGGATGAAAATATCAAAAATATTTTCATTTGTTTCCATTTTCTCCCCTAACCTGTGGTGAGTATTATCCAGAGAAATATAGGTATTGGTTACATTAAATTACATTTCATGTGTGTGGTGTTTTTTGCTTTGTGGTGGTGGTAAATTTTAGTTTCTAAGGCAAAAATTGCTTATAGTCAGAAATACCATTGAAAATCATTTTAATTTTGTATAGAGTACAAAACAATGTCTTTCCCAGGAATTATATACACAATTATTTTATTCTTCAGCATTTAACACATTGTTATTACTTTGGTTGAATAGTATTAGAGCAGTTGGCTTATGTGTAACAGTCAAGTTATATGGAAAATGTAAACTTGATCTTCAAATGCACAGGGCTGTGATTAGTCACACAATGAGAGAAGAAACCAAGGCTGTTTGAGGCAACAGTATATTTATACAGTTAGCCCTCCATAGCCATGGGTTCCACATCCACAGATTCAACCAACCATGGATTGAAAATATTCCAAAAAAAAAAGAAGAAAGTTCCAAAAAGCAAAACTTGAATTTGCCAAGAGCTGAGCACTGTGCTGAATTCACTCAAATGACGTGATGTGTCGGCATACCCTGCTGTAGCCTCCCAGCATCTCACAGATCCTCAGTCTCTCTCTAGCGCTTGTTGTTTGTGTATTATTCACCTTCCATCTTGTCATTATTCCCTAAATAATACAGTACTGTATAACAACTATTTACATATCACTTACATTTTATTAGGTATTATAAGCAATCTAGAGATGATTTAAAGTGTATAGGAAGATGTGCATAGGTTATATGCAAATACTACACCATTTTATATAAGGGACTCGACAATCAGCAGATTTTGGTAACCCTGGAGGTCCTGGAACCAATTCGCTGTGGAAATGGGGGGATGGCTTTATCTCTAGTTGCATGCTTGCCCTGAGTCAGTGGTTTTCAAACTCTTTGTGCAGCAATATTACCTTGAGGGCTTGTTAAAACACAGCTTACTGAATCCCACTCCCAGTGTTTCTGATTCAGTAAACGTTGCCCCACCAGGGCTCCTTTATTTATTTCTTCTTAAATGAAATCACACACGTTAGTTAAATGGCTTGATAAGACCCTATTGTACCTACTGTACCCAACTCCTAAATAAGTAAAATTCAAAAAACTATTTCTGGAAAAGCAAATGAAATGAATAAAACAGAAATAAAATGAGCCTGCAGCCTTGATGGATGAAGAATTTCTGGGCCATTTGGGAAGGATCCCACCAATTCCACATTCCATTCCCAGTCAAAGGTAATCTGTCTGATTAAAATCTGTCTCCTGTTGGTTGATATCATCATCATAGTTCAAGCAGTGCCCGCTCTGGTATTGCTGATAGGAATTGCACTGCAGTGATAGCTGGGCTTGAACTAGGGGATAAAGAGTCTCTTCTTGGACTAAACTGTAGAGGTCACATTATATATGCTAAGGATCCTTTCCCGATATTTACTTTCTAATATCATAATGTGTATGGGTTTAAAAAATATCCTCTTCCTTTAATGGTCACATTATTTAGTAAATAAAGCCAAGGCACTAGCCTGCTTAACCCTGCAGTAAATTTGAGGATTAAAAAAAATCCCATCTCATCTCTTTAAGGAAGAGATCAGAAACTGAAACAATATGGGACAAGCTTAATTTATATCTGCTGATATCCTTTTTTTGTGTGTGAACACTATATTCATTTTTCTAACTACTTTATTCAATTTGTTTCTGTAAAATTCAGTTAAATCTCTTGTTTTAAATTGCTTTTAGTATATAGTGCCCCAAATTGTTTACTCAGTTCCATTTTATTTAGAGCTTTGCTTTTCCTTTCAGGCCTTTTCATTCTTCTATCCCTTATGCACATTCTCCTGAAAAGAATGCTATTGTGGGAAGGTTATTACCACGTCTCTGGTAACAGTGTAGTTAAGGTTGCATCAAAAGTGTACTTGATGTTAGAATAAACTACTCTTTTCTAGGGTTTTCTGAAATCAAAGTAGTTATTCCCAGTTACACCGGGATTATGGTGAATCTATTCTACGTGGAAATTGAGAATATTTAAACTCACTGTTGGAGTGAACTGGGCCTAGTCAAGTAATAGAAAAAATGTTGCATCTTATCTTAAATTTACAGTTAGCTACATTCTAAAACATCTAAGGAAGCGGAAGAGGATTAGCTTCGAGATTTCCAGAAAGATAAATTGTCTTTCTTGAATTTCATGTTTGTGCATTAAGTAGCAATTAATGAATTATTTCAATAGATCTAGGATGGCAGATTAAAAAGGATAAAGAGAGTAAAAATAAGGATGACTTTTTCAGACTTTCGGGAGGGGCTATGAACCCCAGATTTCTGTATCCTCATCTTGTTATTGAGTACATTAAGAGCGTCCTTAATTGAGCAAAACATGGTGAAAGGGGCACTTCTTTACACTAAATTGTACCACGATAATTGCTTTCTGTATTACAGTGTGAGACGTAACTCCTTGCTTGGAAGGGAAAGCAACAGTAGGAATGTTATTGTACTATTTCCACGTCCAAATAACACAGAACAAGCCTATCAATGTCACAGACGTAAGGGAGTAATTAACTAATGTCATAGATGCTTAATGTTATATGCGCGTGCGCACACACACGCATCTCAAGTCCTGATTCTACTGAGGTGAATGGAAGTGAATATAGAATGGCTGGTTCTGGGGTTTATGCAGATGGTAATGATAAAACCCAGGCAAAATGAGAATGCCTGCCCATTTCTTAAGAAAGTAGAATTGATTAGGTTGACAAGGATTCAGTTTTAACATTTCCTGCTCCCATAATGAAAGTTACCGCTATCAGAGAACTGAAGGGACTCAACATTCCCAGTAAAGTCTACATGAATTGTGGTCTTTGTCTAACAATTTCCATACAATTTCTTTCTTGTAATATGAATATCCGTATTTTTCAGTCTGAAGTCACAAAACACTTGATTATTTGGGTGTAGAATAGTCACTTGAGTAAACTTTTAAAAAAATATACTGCATTAATACCTCCTGCCTAACAGGCACAGCTAACAATGAAGTGAAAGACATCAAAACAGAAGACCATGCTGTTATGGAGTGCTTCATATTTTTCAAATAACGTTGTGGATGTAATCAGTCCAGTTCAATCCAACGTCCAGTTCAATCCAACAAGTGCATTTTGAGTCCCAGTGATTGTAGTGGTAGAGAGCTAGAGTGAACGACAAGAATTACAGCACACCTTTGGCTTCAGGGAGCACACAGTCTAGTAGGCAGACACAATTCAGGCTCTTTATGTTGGTTAATGTCTGAAATGCTTATTTTGAAATTCTGTCAAAGCGGTTTACAGGAAAATATTATAACTAAGAGACATTCAAGAAAATGTTTGTGAAAGGTTTGATACTTGAGTCCACCTTAAAAGGTGGGTAGCTCATTGCTGGGGCCTCCTGACCTTTGAGGAATGCCATCTCTTATTCCTGGCCTGTGAAAGACATAGAAGGAGCATGCAATGAGTACATGGGGAACTGTGCAATTGTAAGGGGTGTGACAGAAGTGTAATTGGAAAGGTACTTGGAAAAGCAGGCTGGGGGAATAAAAATGTAGTTTAGTTTAATCTTATTTTTACAACAACTCTGTGGATCAGTTATCCCAGACATCAGTATCTCTGTTTTATCAATGAGGAAACAAAGAATAGAAGAGTTTAGATCTAAGTCAATTATGAAAGTTGGTTAAATAGTCTATTTAAAAAAAAAAAAAACTTGCCATCAAGTCAATTCCAACTAATGTGTCGCAGTTGAACTGAAAAATCAGCAATTGATTTTTCAGAAGTAGGTTGCCAGGCCTCACTTCCAAGCGTCTCTGTGAGGACTCAAAACTACAACCTTTTCTTTTTTTAAATTGTGTTTTAGGTGAACGTTTACAGCACAAATTAGTTTCTTATTCAAAAATTTATACACAAATTGTTTTGTGACATTGGTTGTAATCTCCAGAATGTGTCAGCACTCTCCCAATTTCTCTTTATACCATGGGTTCTCTGTGTCCTTTTGTCCAGGTTTCCTGTCCCTTCCTGCCTTTGCTTTTGAGCAGGTGTTGACCATTTGGTCTTGTATACTTGATTGAACTAAGAAGCATGTTCCTCAAGTGTGTTATTGTTTGTTTTATAGACCTGTCTAATCTTTGTCTGAAAGGTGGACTTTGGGAGTGGCTTCAGTTCTATATGACCATTGAATCAATTCGATGGCAAGAGGTTTGGTTTGGTTTTTCAGTTCTGAGTTAGGAGGGTGTCTCGGGGTCATAGTCTTGGGGATTGCTCCAGCCTGTCAGACCAGTAAGCCTGGTCTTCTTTTGTGAATCTGAATTTTGTTCTACATTTTTCTCCCTCTGTGTCCGAAGAATTGACACAGTAGTTGCAACAGTGGTCTGAAACATAACAATGATTGTGAGGATCGCGCAGGACCGGGCAGTGTTTTGTTCTGTTGTACATACGGTCACTGTGAGTCAGAACCAACTCCATGGCACCTAACAACAACAACAACTATCTTTGAGATATTAAGTTATTGTTTTCTGTATTGATTGATTGTGTGTTCATTTGTTTCATTCTGCTTCTTTGTTTTGTTTTGATATGTCAGGGAAGGCGGGCCAGGTGTGCTTTGCTGCTTCCTCATCTGTGGGCACAGTAGCTTTCACCACCTTGTCTGGGTTGGCAGGGCAACAGCATGCAGGCCAAGCCCACTTCACTGTACACTGGTTCAAACCTCCAACCTTTTGGTTAGCAGCCAAACATGTTAACCGTTTGCATCACCCAGTGACTCCAAACAATCTTTATAAGTCTGTTTTCTCTTGCACTGAAGTCAGCAGGCTAGCAGTCAGGAAGGGGAGATGGGCATGAAGTGGGGGATTACAGGCTCAAATCTGAATCTGCAAGGACTGTGTCTGTTTCTCACCTCCCTCAGACTCACTGATGGTGATGAGTTATAAGATAAACTGGTACCTATGCCACTAAACTGCACTTGCAGCTGTCCCGGGATTCAGAGAGGCAAAGGAGGAAATCTAACAGGAGCTGGAGGAAATGTGAGCCCATCTACTGCCTCACTTCACAAAGTCAACCAGCAGATCAGTGACAACACAGGTGAGTTGTAATAGCACCTGACCTACCATTACCTTCGGAGCATAAATCATGGTTAATACTTTATTTCTGCCTCCAAATCTCATGAAAATTTCTCTTCTGGCCAACACTAACTCAGTCTATATACGGAAGGGTATTCTGGAAAAGCAGCCCCAGTTTAGCTAAGTCAACGTGTACAAAGCCATTACAGTTGTAGAAGCTTTTAATGCTGTTATATTCCTCTGAAGAGAGGTTTCTGTTCTAGGAGGTAACTCATATGACTGGGCTTCAACTCCACACTCTGTCTCCTGGGCTGTGGGCTGCAGATGAAATCTCCATTTAGCTTGTCAGCTGGTCTCATAGGTCTTCCCAGTCCTCTGTATTATTCAGCTCTCAGGTTTAAGTAGATTTTGTATGCGTTCTTTCTGCATCTCTGATCCTTCCTGGATCTTCTCCCTGACTTTTACTCTGTTCTGTTGTTGTTAGCTGCCTTTGAGTCATCCCTGACTTATGGCAGCCCCATGCACAAGGGATTGAGACTCTGCCCAGTCCTGCATCATCCTCGTGATCAGACCATTGTGATCCTAAGATTTTCATTGGCTGATTTTTGGAAGTAGCTCGCCAGATCTTTCTTCCTGGTCTGCCTTACTTTGCCATACCAGCCTTAGGTTACTATCTTTTGAAACTTTAGGCCAGTAAGAGTATAGCTTTCTGTTGCCCCAAAGATGCATACAGTTTGGGGAATATCCTCATTAAAAAAAAAAAAAGCATCCAACAGACCACTCTCATTGTATACAATTCGGTCTTCCAGGAGTAGACTCCACTTTAGTGTTTGCCTGCTTTTGGTTACTCTCCTGTTCCTTCAAATAGTGTGTTACAGTTTTTTTGCCAGATTTTATAATTATTATCTCTGGGAATGTTAATTTTATCAAACTACTCCACCATTATCAGAAGCCTAAGGTTTACTTCATTATGTTTGGCTGCTATTTGGTGTAATGAAATGTGCAAAAGACCTGGAGATAGAAAACCAAAAGGGAAGAACACGCTCGGCATTTCTCAAGCTGAAAGAACTGAAGAAAAATTTCAAGCCTTGACTTGCAATATTGAAGAAATCTATGGGAAATATATTGAATGATACAGGAAACATCAAAAAAGATGGAAGGAATACACAGAGTCACTGCACAAAAGAGAATTGGTTGACAGTCAATTATTTCAAGAGGTAGCATATGATCAAGAATCAATGGTACTGAAGGAAGGGGTCCAAGCTGCACTGAAGGCATTGGCGCAAAACAAGGCTTCAGGAATTGACGGAATAACAATTGAGATATTTCAACAAATGGATGCTGTGCTATAAGTACACATTCATATATGGCAAGAAATTTGGAAGAGAGCTAGCTACGTGGCCAACCAAAAGGAAGAGATCTATATTTATATCTATTCCAAAGGAAGGTGATCCAAAAGAATGTGGGAATTATTGAAGAATATCATTAATATTACACACAAGTAAAATTTTGCTGAAGATCATTCAGAAGTGGTTGCAGCAAAACATTTACAGGGAATGGCCAGAAATTCAAGCCAGATTCCAAAGAGGACGTGAAACGAGGGATATCATTGCTGGTGTCAGATGGATCCTGGCTGAAAATAGAGAATACGAGAAAGATGTTTACTTGTGTTTTATTGATTATGCAAAGGCATTCAACTGTGTAGATCGTAACAAATTATGGATAACGTTGCAAAGAATGAGATTTCCAGAATACTTAATTGTGCTCATGAGGAAACTATACACAGACCAAGAAGCAGTCATTCCAATATTGAGTGGTTTAAAGTCAAGAAAGGTGTGCGTCAGGGTTGTATTCTTTCACCATACTTATTCAATCTGTATGCTGAGCAAATAGTCCAAGAAGCTGGACTATATGAAAAAGAATGTGGCATCAGGTTTGGAGGAAGACTCATTAAAAACCTGCAAAATGTAGATGACATAACCTTCTTTGCTGAAACTGAACAGGACTTGAAGCACTTACTGATGGAGGTCAAAGGCCACAGCCTTCACTATGGACTGCGCCTCAACATAAAGAAAACAAAAATCCTCATAACTGGATCAGTAAGCAACATCATGATTAATGGAGAAAAGATTGAAGTTGTTAAGGGTTTCATTTTACTTGGAATGAAACCCATGGAAGCAGCAGCCTAGAAATCAAATATGCATTGCATTGGACAAATTTGCTGCAAAAGATCTCTTTAAAGTGTAAAAAGTAAAGATGTCGTTTTAAGGACGAAGGTGTGCCATGGTATTTTTCAATTGCCTCATATGCATGTGAAAGCTGGACAGTGAATAAGGAGCAACAAAGAAGAATTGACACTTTTGAATTGTGATGTTGATGAAGAATGTTGAATAGACCATGGACTGCCAAAAAAATCAACAAATATGTCTTGTAAGAAGTACAGCCAGAAGGTTCATTAGAAGCACCGATGGTGAGATGAACATATTATCAGGAGGGACCAGTCCCTGGCGAAGGACATCATACTTGGTAAAGTAGAGGGTCAGTGAAAAAAAAGAAGACCCTTGAGAAGAAGGATGGACGCAGCGACTGTAACAACGGGCTCAAGCATAGCAATGATTGTGAGGATGGCACAGGACAGGGCAACGTTTCCTTCTGTTATACATAGCCTAGCTATGAGCAGAACCAATTCAGCGGTATCTAACGACAACAACAATAAGGCTTAAATTTCTTGATAGTAATATTACTAAGTTAAAAAATAATTTTAAAAGCAATAAATGATGCATAAACATATTTGTATATGCAGAGAAATAAAGATCTGGAAGATTCTGAAGCAAAATATTAAGATTGTGTTACAATGGTGAGCTTATGGGTATTTTTTTTTTCTATTTGCTTGTCATATTTTCTATGTTTTTTGTTTTGTTTTACATTTATTATGCAATGTGTATTTTAAATTTAAAAATAAAACAAGCTGGAAAAAAGAAAAAACAATGTTGACATGACAATGCATGTTTGTACCTTGATTTAAAACTAACTAAAATCAAATTAAGATTTTTGTTTTTATTGTTAATTTATGTAGTACTTAGTGTCTTCATTCCCTTTTAAAAATTAATAATTGGATCTAAAGCCAGCAATTCTGGTGGTACACTCTGGATATTAAAAAGTGCTAGAATCAGCCTGAGTCTTTTATTTATTTTATAGTCATGAAAAATACATATATATAAAAATATTAAATAATCTTTCTCAAATCAGTTTACTATAGCAGTGTGTTTTGATATTTTTAATTTTCTTCTTAAGAAATGAAATCTCCATTTATCTAATTAAATGGCTAATGAACTTTCTCTCTCCCTTCTTCCCCTCCTCTTTTCTTTCTCATTTTTTCCCTCTTTACCCCCTCACAATATTTGCTGATTGTATAGATGGGTGGATAGATAGGTAGATAGACAGACAGATAGCTTCCAATGATTCAACTCTTACTCACGGTGACCTAATATACAACAGAATGAAATATTGCCCCATCACATGTCATTCTCACAGTCACCAACATGCTCAAGTGCATCGTTGCACCTATTTTGCCAATCCATTTCATGAAGGGTCTTCCTTGCCCACTCTCACCCTGTACTTCACCAAACGTGATGTTGTCCTTTGGTGGTTTGATCCCTTCTGATGTTGTGTCCAAAGTGATTAAGTTGGACAATGTTCTGTTGCAATCCATAAGGGTTTCATTGGCTAATATTTGGAAGTAGATTGCCAGGCCTTTCTTCCTAGTCTGCCTTAGTGTGGAAGCTCTGCTAAAACCTGTCCACCATGGGTGACCCTGCTGGGATTTGAAATACTGGCGGCATAGCTTCCAACATCATAGCAACATGTAAGCTACTGCAGTAAGGCAAACTGACTGACTGGTGGAAGGCTGTATGTATGCCAAGTAGAAGGCTGGGCCCTGGAGATATAGAGTTAAATAAACTCTGGTCTCTTCTCTGAAGGGGTCTATTTGGGAAGACAGGCAAGCACATATGCTATTGCAGAGTGGTGTGATGACTACTAAGACAGGCATGCAGCACAGGGGGCTGAGGGTGGCCCAGTGGAGGCACTGAGCACCTCAATAAAAAAAGAACAAAAGCTCATCACTTCTGAATGGTTTTCATAAGAAAAGATATGAAAAGCACACTCAAGTAGTTTATCTTCTTTCTCTCCTTTATAGGTTCATATTTAAATTATGATTTTTTTTGTTTTTGTTTTTTAAGTTCTTTGCTAGTAAAAAAATAGGTGGAGACAAAGGAGAACTGTTGTATATCAAGTAATAGTTTTTACAGTAATCATAATTTATGTTCTAGAGCTTTTTCTGTTTACTTTGAAGGTGCTAACAGAACCCTTACATATATTTAAGGGTTGATTCAGTCATGATTAGGACTAAAGTGACAGAATCTCATTTATCTTACGATCTAAAGAACCTACGTGAAAGCTGAAGGAAATGGTTGGCTTTTAGCAGAGAAGAAATTTATTTAGTATCAAAATGACTTCAGTCTTAGCATTTGGATCAGGTCTCATTTAAAAAGACGTAAAAATAAAGTTTTGCACAGTAGTTTTAAGCCACTTCTGACGAAGGTGATTGATCTCCTCCATTAGGCAGACAAAACTGAAGTTCCCCAGGGAAACACTTAGCATGAATAAAAAAACAGGAATATTAATACACCCATCTACGGGTCCTGCGTATTTTCTTTCTTTCATAGTTCAGATAATGATCTCTGACAACATAGTGCCTTCACGCAAATTCGAAGTAAAACTCCCCTCTGACTTCAGTGGGTAAAATGTGCAGGCTAACCAACGCACTTAGCCTTTCAATGAACCCAACTCATTAAACATGATGGGTGTTTTAAAACTAGTGATGGGCAGACCTCAGGGATTTGAGGAGCTTGGTGCAAGCTTGAACACTTTATCTGAAGTTAATGTGAACTATTTGATTCAGTGCTATGGAGTTGAAAGTCTCCAAGGGACAGGAATTAGCACATTCAGCAACATTGCAAGATGATAGAACTTAACATTTGTTGGGCAGATGAATTTTTGGTGTCAAACATAAAAATAGGGTTTTGTTTATTTTTTATTTTTCCTCTAGAGACCCATGAGGGACCATAAATCTGAAATATTGTGAATTTTGAAAACAGAATGTCAGAGATGAATTACTTCTAAGAGAACAGCGCGGGCCTTTTGCCTGATTCACGTCGACAGGGAGGAGATTATGTTTTGTAATTTGAAAGGGGAAAAAATGTGTATTTCTTTCCATATAGTCAGGAGAAAAATCTTGAAAAATAAAGTTATCATCCCGTTTGATTTAAAATTTTTTAAAGCATATTTATCTTTTGGAAAAATAAATAAATATGTCTTTTTCTCCCCTTCTGCCTGTTTTAAATGATGATACGGGAAATTCAAGTAATTAACTTTTCATTTGTCAAATGTGCTAATTCTCTGTACTGTTACGCTTCCACAGCACCAACTATCTCAAAATGCAAACAAGACAAAGTGCCTCTGAGAAATTTCTGGACCAATAAGACAAAGTTACATTTATTTCAGCATCTTGATATTCTGGTGTCACCAGAATCTATGAATTAGTTGAAACTGGAAAGTGACCAGGATATGAGATAAGAAGTTGAACTCAATTCTCACCGAGAATATTTATTCTAACAGTAATCGCTTCCACAATATTGCTTTCTCAGCAGGGATGAGGGCATTTGCCACAATGCCTGTAAGGTCTTTGTCTTGGTTCATCCCCAGGTGTTTATTACAAGATTATAATCTGGGTTTTAAGGAATATCTGAGGATTCTTAAACCAAGAAGGGTTTAGCTTATATGGCAGCAGGGCAACTGTGAGCCACTAGAGGAAGGCCGGAGATTCCTGTACCCCAAAATACGTTGTTGTTGTTGTTCGTTGCTGTTGAGTCAGCTCCAACTCACGGCAACCCCATGTACAACAGAACAAAACAGCCTGGTCATGCAACGTCTTCATGATCGTTGGTCTGCTCAAGTCTATTGTTGCAGCCACTGTGTTTTTTGAGTGCCTTTCAACATAAAGAAAAAAAAAAAATTTTTTTTTTTTTCAACATAGGGGGCTCATTTTTTTTTTTTTTTTAATTTTTTTAAATTGTACTTCAGATAAAAGTTTATGGAACAGACTAGTTTCTCATTAAACGGTTAGTACACGTATTGTTTTATGACATTGGTTAACAACCCGACGACATGTCAACACTCTCCCTAGTCAACCTTAGGTTCCCTATTACTAGTTTTCCTGTCCCCTCCTGCCTTCTAGTCCTTGCCCCTGGGCTAGTGTTCCCTTTAGTCTCATTTTGTTTTATGGGCCTAATCTTTGGCTGAAGGGTAAACCTTGGGAGTGACTTCATTACTGAGCTAAAATGGTATCCAGTGGCCATACTCTCGGGGTTTCTCCAGTCTCTGTCAGGCTGGTAAGTCTGGTCTTTTTTGCGAGTTAGAATTTTCTTCTACATTTTTCTCCAGCTCTGTCTGGGACCCTCTATTGTGATTCCTGTTAGAGCAGTCAGTAGTGTTAGCTGGACACTATCTAGTTGTACTGGACTCAGTCTGGTGGAGGCCATGGTAGATGTGGTCCATTAGACCTTTCCTTCGGACTAATCTTTCCCTTATATCTTCAATTTTCTTCGTTCTTCCTTACTCCTGAAGGGTAAGACCAGTGTAGTATCTTAGATGGCCGCTGACAAGCTTTTAAGACCCCTGACTACGCACCAAAGTAGAATGTAGAATGTTTTTTTTTTATGAACTATGTTATGCCAGTTGAACTAGATGTTCCCCAAGACCATGATCGACACAGCCCTCAGCCTAGCAATTCAGTCCTTCAGGGAGTTTGGATGTGTCTGTGGAACTTCCGTGACCTTGCCTTGTACAAGTTGTACTGGCTTCTAGGGAGCTCATTTCTGAGCACCATATGGGACAATTTTTTTTTTGTTTTTTTATATGGGACAATATTCTGTTGTGATCCACAGGGTTTTCGTTGGCTAATTTTTGGAAGTGGTTCACCAGGCCTTTCTTCCTAGTCTGTCTTAATCTGGAAGCTCTGCTGAAACCTCTCCATCACAGGTAACCTTGCTGGTATTTGAAATCCCAGTGGCATAGCATCTGTGATGCTGGATGCTATGCCAACTGGTATTTCAAATACCACACAAGCTACCACAGTGTAACAAACCGATGGGTGGTGAGCCCCACAGTATAGTGCTTACCAACTACACAGTCAGTTTGGAAAACCGCCTGCATTTTAAAGGACTGTTTAACCTAAGTGGAGCACGAAGTAGAATAGGAAACCACAGGAGGGGAGGCTGATCATGTTTGGCTTTGGTCCTGCTCAAGAATGTTCTTTGTAGAATGTTTTTGGTGGGCTCAGGTGGGGAAATGGAAAGGAAGAAGAATTAGAGTAGAGATGAAGGGAATAGCTAGGTGGAATGATTAAGAGCTTAAACTTTGGAAGAATGCTGCCCAAACATGACTGTCTGTTCTACCACTCCACACAAGTGGAACTGGGCACATTCCATAACCTTTCTAAGTTCTACGATTTTATTTTCCCATCTGTACACTTGGCACGTTTATTGTATCTGTTTCGTATGATTACTGTGAGATTTAAAATGAAATAACAATAGTAATAATCAAACTGCACTACAGCACTTAATAAATATATATTTAACATCGTTATCACAGTTCTAGGCAAATATTATCTTTAAGATCATTATTTTTATTAGGGCATTATTCTGATTTTTATATAAGCTCTGCTTTTATCTTTGCAATACTGGCTAGATGAGTCTCTCTAATTCTCCAGACCTTCATTTCCTCATCTAAGAAATGGCATGGATGAATCAAGTAGTCTCTGGGGCCCCATCTAACTCTAAGAATCTATGACTCAATCTACTTTTACAGACTGCCCTTCTGAGAGTCACCAGCTATATACACATATTTGCATGGAGTTCCAAATTGGGAGACTTTATATGGGGAATACAAATTAAAAAAAAAAAATCCAAGAAAATAATTACAGAAAGAACGTATTGATAGAAATGGCCCATAAAAATACCTGCCTATTTCCAAATTCTGTTTTTACACATAGGCATTCCCCCATGAGACTGCCCGAAATACCATTTAGAGAGACACTGAATTGGACTCAGAGAGTTGAGTGTTTTATGAATTTTTGTCTCTAAGTGACATACGCCTTTCTGCAAAATCAGAAAATAGATTTGTTCAGTGCATGGAGTGGAGTATTACTGATGTAATTGGGTAAGGCTGGCAAAATGTGTTCAGTTTTAGTTGATGACACTGGATAAATCTCCCTCCAGGAATAAATTGAGTATTCATGAAAGCTCCGGTGTATCTATGAACACAGACTAGCAAAGAAATCTGAGAGTTTGATCAGATTTTCTTATATAAATTCAAAAGCATTATGAAAATGGACTCAAATGTAGAGGAAAATGCAACTGTTGAAACCCAACAGAGCTGTGATTCAGTTCATAAGTTAACAGCTGCTTCCTAGAAATGAAAGGGTAGTGTGTTCGAAATGTATATGAGCTGGTATGCGATGCTGTGACACAACAGTGTACACTGAGCTGCCTTTCCTTTGGATCTCATATTAAACCTAGCTTAAGAAATTTACAACTAGAATGGAAGTTGCTACTATCCAGAAGATGGGAAGGAACTTTCAAAGCTCTAAATCTATTGTCTGCAACTTGTAGTTATCACTAGCTACCTGACTGACTACAGTGGATGGCATTTACACTTGTAACCTTGACCACATTTTTTGAATCCCACAAAATAACGAACTCAGAGAGACAGCAGACTAAATACACAAGCTAAATATTAAAGAGATTTCTGGCGTTGCTTGCCCAAAGTGACAGCACTTCTAATGTATTTGAATTTACATTTTTAAAGGGTGATGTGGTCCAAATTTCGTCTTCACAGACTCCCAGCAAACAGGATTGAGGATGAACTAGACTTGTGATTGAAATATACTAGTCATTAGCACTTAAAACGTTGTTATAACACCTCAGAAAAGATCCAAGTGGATGTGTTGATGCCAAGGAGTAGGAATGAGTGACAGAAGAAGTTATGTTGGGAAGAAGTAAAGCCAATAAAGGAATTTGTTACCCAGGTGGTCACTACTGTAGACAACTTCTGCTTGTTCTTCCAGACATTGTAAACAGGCTGTCTAAGGCTGGATTCTCTAGAGAAGTGAAACTAGTGAAGTGTATAAGTATCTATATAGAGAGATTTATATCAAGGAAATGGCTCACACAGTTGTAGAGGCTGGAAAGTCCCAAGTCTGTGTGTCAGGCTGAAGACTTTTCCTGATTCACGTAGCTTAAGGAACTCGTGAACCCAAGATCAGCAGGTCAGACGGCAGGCCTCTTGCTCACAGGCTGTGGAGACGGACAAATCCCAAGATCAGCAGTTAGCTGCTTGCTTAAGTCCCAAGAACCAGAGGTCAGAAGAACAGAAGCCAGCTGCAGAATCCAGGGTAGGTAAGAACCAATGAGCTTTGCTAGGAAGTCCACCAATATTGGATGCAGGCCACACCCCCAAGGAAACGCCCTTTCAACTGATTGGCTCCTCATAACAGATCTCATCATGGATATTACATTATTACATAGCTACCAAACTACATCATAATTGCCAAACCAACGAGAATCATGTCCTAGCCAAGTTGACACACAACCTTAACCATCACATACCCGTTGAAAAACCCACTCACATTGGCTTATAAAATTCATCTCAAGGTTGTCCACTTGGAACAAAAAGGAGAAAACTTTATCCAATGACTCCTATTCCTCACTGGTCAATTGTATCCCCACTGACGTTATTTACCCTTACTTCTGAGTGATATATGTTTGAGTACTAGGGGAGTTCACACTGGCATCCCATGGTACTGTGTCAAACCACTGGAGGAAGCAAGAGGCACATTGCTCAGTCTCCAGGTGAGACAGTAGCAGGCTGCACCTGCAGAAAGCTGGTCAAAACCTGAATGGAACTGTTCACAGCAACAGTGCCTACAATAAGAGGGGAGGCTGAGAATATTCGAGATAGTGCACAGAAGGTGTTCAATACACTAGAGTTTTCTCTTTCACTGAGTGGTAGTTGTGTTCATTTTCTAGGGTTGCCATGACAAAGTACCATAAATGATGGTGGCTTGAAACAACAGAAATTTATTGTCTCAGTTTCAGATGATAGTATTCCTAATTCAAGGTGCTGGCAGAGCCATTCTCTCGGGGAGGATTCTGTCTTATCTTTCTCAGCTTCTGGTAGCCCCAGGCTTTCCTTGGCTTGCAGCTGCAGCATAACTCTGCTATCACGTACCATCTTCCCTCTGTATGTGTCTCTGTACCTCTTCTCTTTTGCAGGACACTACTCGGATTAGCTTAGAAACCACCCTACTCCGGTACGATCTCTTATTAACTGATAACATCTTCAATGACCCTGTTTCCAAACAAGGTCATGTTCATAGCTACCAGGGGTTAGGACTTCAATGTAAGTTTTGGGGGGACACAATTCAACCCATAACAGTAGTCTTTCCAACCTACACAAAAGAAGTTTGCTAACTAATTTCACTATTGAAATCAAATGTCAGCTTGATGATAGCTGATTAAAAATCTTCCCCTATTCCCAATCTCTTTGGTCCTCTGAGCCAATTAACTTTTTCCACTCTTGCAGTGTCTTGAATGTATGTTACCACAGTTTGCTGTTGAGGTGCCAGTCTTCTCCAACAATTCCTTCTCCTTTTTAAAACTGTATTTCTTCTCAGGGATTGAAACATTATAAGTGTTGTTTGCTAGGTAGATTAACAGAGTATAAGGAAAACCTCTGGAGATATGAAGAATTTCAAATTCTATCAGTGAGTGGCTTTGAGTATGTTTGTTATTTGTGTATCACATCTGCAAAAATGGTAGTATCACATCCACAGGGATGGTAGTATCGTCAGAGGGGTTCTCTCTAGAGAACACTACCTTGAGGAAAGTTTATGATATAACGAGACAGGGAGCTAGACCAACAGCTCTGAGACAATGCTCTTGGTTTTCCGTGGCCTCTCCACGAGGTATAAGGAATCCAGAAATTATCTGGTGCCCCAAGGAAGGTTTATGGAAGTGCTAAGAATACAGGTGAACTCAAAGAGGCCTGAGGTCAGCAGAGACTTTCCAATCAGAGCCAAAGTAACCAAGACCATAGACTTCAGCAATGGGTGCTAGTTCAACATACCAAAAAGATACATGGGGCCGGTTGCCCCTCAGCAAACCTAGGTCTCAATTTAGATTAGCAACACATAGAAGAAGACAGTTTAGCATCTTTCATTTACTTCCTAAGACTCCTTCTTTCCTATTAACTATACAAGGTAAAACAAAAAAACATATTGCCATTGAGTCAATTCTGACTCATATTGAACCTATAGAGTAGAACTGCCCCCACAGGATTTCCAAGGCTGTAATCTTTACAGAAGCAGGCTGCCACATTTTTCTCCCTTGGGCAGGCTGATGGATTCCGGCCCCCAACCTTTAGGTTAGCGGCTGAGCGCTTAAGTCACCAGGGCTCCTTGCACAAGGTAAAGCGACTCCAATAACCCACAACCCAAACACCCAGACACCATCTTTGAAAGAAGAACTCTTAAGAACGGAAAACAATTTACTCAAGAGAGATTAATATATTTGAGTTAGACTGTTGTAGAGGAAGACTGTGAGGTACTGTTATTTGGCAACTTGAAATGCCCTTCCCCAACCACCTCGCAACACACATACCTAGCAGGTTGAGGTCTCATAAAGAAGATTTTTTCAGTTTTAGAAAATGAAGATGCTGTGTTATCTTTGTGTGTATGTGTAGTAACATACATTTTTTTCCTTATCACATAGACTAGCAAAATGGAACTGAGTTCCAAGCTGGGTAGCTGGGGCAGGGGAGAGAGGTAGGAAAACCCTAGCATTAATAAGTACCCACCGGGAACTCTCAAAAAATGTACTTACATGAGAAGCTGTGGATGACTTGGAAGTTGGAGCTAGGAAAGGCCATGTAGTAGATGGAACATAGTTATGTATTCAATTCCTCCTTTATCTCTTTGAGAAAAAATACCATACTTATTGGTATACCCCTCTGGGCAATGAGGGAATTTTAACATACTGAGTGTGCCATAGAGTAACATGAATTTTATTTCATTGGTACACAGCATAATTGTTGCTTTCTAACCAGCCTGAATGGCAACATATTTTCTTTCCTCTAAAAGTTAGGGTAAATCTAAAAGTATATTTATGCTAGTTTCTGAATTTCTCAACCAACAAGAGCTTCCCGATAACATTATCTGCTTTAAAAATATTTCATTGTAAGCATCCTTCATATTAGCCCATTTGATGCACCGTGAATGTATGTCTTATTGTCAGGGAATTTGGGCTTCAGGTTTTATGAAACACAATAAATTATACATACAACATATTTCATATCCCTATAGCCAGAAAGTAAACCTGTCACCATCCAATTGAAAATAGGCCCCTGATTGATATAAGACTTTGCCAAGTAGCCTCTGTGAAGTGGCTGACCCTCCTGTGATTTAAAAATCCCTGCATCTCAGCAGCGATTATTCATCTGTCCACGCATTCTTTTTATATGGCTTTATTGTTTTGGGGTTTGATTTAATTCAAGAAACCTATATTGAAAATTTTCTGTGCATCTGAAACTGTGCTTTGCTCTGGGGAGAAGAGATTAAGAAAACATTTTTCCTGTCCTTTCCTGTCCTGTCTTTCTAGTGAAAGAATCAAAGGTGTAGAAAATTTTTATCGTAAAAGCAGACTTATGACAGAGATAAATAAGAAATTTCAAGAAAGCAAACCACAGGATAAGCAAATTTGCCTGAAGATGGGGGGATACGGGGATATACTGCAGAAGAAGAAAGAGAGGACATAACACCGAACTGAGTATCGAAGATTGTGTAGGAGTTTTCCAAGTGAAGCTAAGACAGGTAGAGAGAAGGAGAATCCGATTCGTCTTAGACACAATAATATAGGAATAAATGCACCAAGAAGTGAAATGACCTAATGTATTTGAGTAATGGCAAGTGCTGCTACAGAACAAAGGAGAAAAACTGAGAATGAAAAGGAAGGAAGAAACCTGGTTATAAAGAGCAATGAAGTCCATGCCAAGGTATTTAGAAATTTCCCATGAGATATCAGGGGACACTTTAGAAATAACACCTTGCCAGCCATGCATGCCAACCATGAGGCTAAAATTAGATGCTTTCTTCCTATAGCCTGCAAAACCTTTCTCAGTATGGCCCCTTGGTCTTCCAAAAGTTCAGGAATAAGCCACAGATCTCTAGATTTGACTCTTGGAAAGATAAAAGAAATGTTACTGTGATAAGAGTAGATTTTTGAATATCAAACTTCCTCATTGACCAGTACCATCTTTGACACTGGAAAAAACAGCAACAATTAATTGGCCCTATCCAGGGGAGTGAGAACAGTTGTCTTAGAGAAGCAAACATTACCTTTAATGGTTTATATACTTATTTTTTATAAAATACAATGGAAAGAAAACTAAAGACACAGCGGAAAGATTAGTCCAAAAGATTAATGGATCACATCTACCATGGCCTCCACCAGACTGAGTCCAGTACAACTAGATGGTGCCCACCTACCACCACTGACTGCTCTGACAGGGATCACAATAGAGGGTCCCGGACAGAGCTGAGGAACAATGTAGAACTAAATTCTAACTCAAGAAGAAAGACCAGACTTGCTGGCCTGCCAGAGACTGCAGAAATACTGAGAGTGTGGCCCTGGACACCCTTTCAGCTCACTAATGAGGCCACTCCTGAGGTTCACCCTTCAGCCAAAGATTGAACAGGCCAATGGAGTGAAACAAGACTGAAGAGGCGTGCCAGCACTGGGGCAGGGACTGGAAGGCAGGAGAAACAGGAAAGCTGGTAATAGGGAACCCGAGGTTGAAAAATGAGAATGTTGACCTGTCATGGGGTTGTTAACCAATGTCATACAATAATGTGTGTACTAACTGTTTGATGAGAAACTAGTTTGTTCTGTAAACCTTCATCTAAAGTTCAATTAAAAAAAAAATATATACATATATATATATAACGGAAATAAAAAGATTCCAGCACTTAGAAATGTATACACTGGCCCTAACTCTGGCTCTTGAAGGAAGAAGTGAGCCTGTAAGCAGATGTCCCCAGAAGGCGTAGGAGAGAGAAGGAAAATGAAGACATAAAATCAGTAAACAAATACATGAGCTCTGCCAAAGGATTTTGTTTCCCCTTCGATGCTATATCTGCATTAAATGGGCATTGATGACGAATGGAATGCCTCCATTTGCTGGCAGGTCGATCCAGACAACCCACAATTTCTGATGTATAGCTCCAATTTCCATACTCTGAGAAAACTTTCTTCTCTTTACAAAGCTCTTTAGAACTCTCCCTTGGGGTTTTGCTGCCTACAATGATCAAAAGACAGGCAAAAAGGGAAGCATCAAATGGAACCAAAATGAGGAATATAAACATAAAGGGAGTTTCCAAGGGCTATTTGTTGCTAAATGAGTACAGTCATGTGCTATTCTACATATGTCGTACCATCCAGGTTCAGCCTATTTCCGGAGATCAATATGCATTACCAATCAAAATGGCATGTGAATCATCATGCCACAATCTCCTAAGAGATCACAAGTGGCTTTCATTGTAGTTTTCAACATTGACAGCTACATACATTTTATTAAAATGCTTCAAAGATGGAAACTGGTGAACAATTCTCAAGTAGTGTTGGGTAATGTTCTTGTTTTCCAAACTAATATTTCCATGTGCAGAGACTCCCCAATGGTGATACAAATGGCCCATCACCTCACTCTTACTTCATTCCTCCCCATATAACTACTCATTGTGGGTGAACACTGGGACATCTTTCTAAGCTGGAAAGAATTTATCTCTTATAAGGCACTGAGCACTGGGGATTGAGTTCTCTTCTTCCCTTTTTTCTCTGAACCATCGGAGGATAGTGATTCAGAATCTGGTCTGAAGAACTCACATTTTTCCTCAAGTAGGCTATTCCAAAACTAGTTTGGGGGAGAGGGAGATATTAATGATTGAGGTCAGGGGATGAGGGAGTTTTAGAAAGCTCATTTGGCCCTTAAACCTAAGCCACGTTCCCCAACCAGCATTATTTATTGTACAGATAACATTTCATTTTTCATTTTCTGGACTCTTCCATTGAATCCAAACAAGTGCTGAATTCAACTATTAGTTATAGAAGATATGTTGTTGTTAGTTGCCATTGATCGGCTCCAACTCATGGTGGCCTTATATATAACAGAATGAACAGATGTGCAGCCCTATGCCGTCTTCATGGTTGTTGGTCTGTTTGAACCCATTACTGTGGCTGTTGTGTCCATCCATCTCACTGAGGGTTTCCTCATTTTCACTGACCATCCACTTTACCAAACATGATGTCCTTTTCTAGGGATTGGTCTTTCCTAATGATCCATCTCATTGAGGGTTTCCTCATTTTCGCTGACCATCCACTTTACCAAACATGATGTCCTTTTCTAGGGATTGGTCTTTCCTAATGATGTGTCCAAAGTAAGCAAGCCAAAGTCTCGCCATCCGTGTTTCTAAGGAGCATTCTAGTTCCATTTCTACTAAGACTGATTTGTTTGTTCTTCCAGCCATCTTTGGTATACATATTCAAGATTCTTTGTCAATACCACAGTAGTAGGGAGTTTTTCTTTTCATGTTTACAGCTATATCTCCAACACCTAGAACAAAGCCTGGCACAGTCTAGGAACTTAATCATATCTTTTGAATTTGTTAAATGATTTGGAATATTTTCCCATACTCACTCAATTTCATATCAATTCTTACCCCCATTACCACCAGGATAACAAGAGGTCTTCTCAGGTCAGAAAGCAGGTGGTTACTGAGACCTTGGCCCCACATTCATGCCTTGATTAATTGCCTTAAAATTCTTAAAATATTACGATATTCAGCATCACTTAACAACCTAAGAAAAATATAAACCTTAGACTGATCTTACATATTGGCTAAGAGAAAAATTAAAGATAAAGTCAATAATAAAAGGGAGGGCAGATTATCACAATGACAATCCAGGGGAGAAAAAGTAATCTGTAATCATTAATCTGATATTACTCAACATGTTAAGTGCTTCAGTAGATATGTTTAGAATATTTTGGGGATTGAAGCCATTCTAACAGGGAAACACTGTAACTTGCATATTGTTGTTGTTAGGTGCCACTGTGTGGGTTCCGACTCTCAGTGACCCTATGTATAAAAGGAAACACTGCCTGGTCCTGAGCACTCCTCACAATCATTGCTGTGTTTCAACCCATTGTTGCAGCCACTGTGTCAGTCTATCTTGTTGAGGGTCTTCCTCTTTTTCCCTGACCCTCTGCTTTACCAAGCATAATGTCCTTCTCCAGGGCCTGGTTCCTTCTGAAGATATGTTGAAAGTACATAAGACGAATTCTCACCATTCTCACCTTCAAGGAGCATTCTGGATGTGCTTCTTCTAAGACAGATCTGTTCCTTCTTCTGGCAGTCCGTGGTATATTCAATATTCTTCACCAACACCATAAAACTTAAAGGCATTAATTCTTCTTTGGTCTTCCTTATTAATTGCCCAGCTTTTATACGTATATGAGGTTATTGAAAACACCATGGGTTGGGTCAGGTGCATATTAGTTCTCAAAATGATATGCTTGCTTTTTAACACTTTAAAGAGGTCTTTTGTAGCAGATTTGCCAAATGCAATACATCATTTGATTTCTTGTTGGCTGCTTCCATGGGCATTGATTGTGGATCCATGTAAAATGAAATCCTTGACAATTTCAATATTTTCTCCATTTATCATGGTATTGCTTATTGGCCCAGTTATGGATCTTTGTTTTCTTCATGTTGAGGTGTAATTCATCCTGCTGACTGGTCTTCGATCTTCACCAGTAAGTGCCTCAAGTCCTCTTCACTTTCAGCAATCAAGGTTATGTCATCTGCATATCATAATTTGTTAATGAGTCTTCCTCCAATCCTAATGCTACATTCTTCTTCATATGATCCAGCTCCTGGGATTATTTTCTCAGTATACAGATTGAATAAGTATGGTGAAAGATACAACCCTGACACACACCTTTCCTGATTTTAAAACACACAACATCCCCTTGTTCTGTTTGAATGACCATCTCTTGGTCTTTGTACAGGTTCCTCATGAGCACAATTAAGAGTCCTGGAATTCCCGTTCTTTGTAATGTTGTCCATAATTTGTTATGATCCACACAGATGAATGCCTTTGCATTGTCAATAAAACACAAGTAAACATTTCTGGTATTCTCTGCTTTCAGCCAAGATCCATCTGACCTCAGCAATGATAGCCCTCATTCCATGTCCTTTTCTGAATCCAGTTTGAATTTCTGGCAGTTACCTGTGATGTATTGCTGCCACTGTTTTTGAATTATCTTTAGCAAAAAACTTGCACACAGTCGGGTCTTAATATCTGGGGAACAATCTCACAGAGCTAAGAGAAGGTTGGATTTGAGGTGAAGTGTATGTTCAATACTAGGTATAAAGGACAATTCTGGGGCAGGGCAGTATGTGCAAACACAGAACAATTGTACTGTGATGTACTTACAGGTGTGGTCCTCAGGCTGTTGTCCCAGACCAGCAGTGTCAGCATCACTTAAGAACTGGTTAGAAATGCAAGTTCTTAGGCCCCACCCCAGACTTCCTGAATCAGAAACTCTTCAAGTGTGTCCCAGGAATCCATTTATTAGCAGGCTCTTCAGAGGATTCCAATGAACACTGACGTTTGAGAACCCCTAGGTTTGCTATTGGCTGCTAACCAAAAGGTTGGCATTTGAACATATGCAGCAGCTCTGCAGAAGAAGGTCATGGCAATCTCTTTCCATAAAGATTACAGCCAAGAAAATCCTATGGAGCAGTTCTACTCTGTAACGTATGGGGTTGTCATGAGTCACGGACCAACTTGAAAGCCTCTAACAACAGTAACAAACATAACAGCAAAACTTTGGGAGATAAGCCTTCACAGAAAGATTAGGGGCAGGTTGTAGAGGGATTTGTAGACAGCACAAGAAGCCTGGTCTTTTACCTAGGCAGTTGTATAGGGCAGTGATCAACATATAATATCTGCTGTTGGGGAGTCTGTTGTGGAGATCCAGTGTAACCTTAGGTGGGCCTCCTAATTTTTTTTTTTAATGTTTGATGTGTTTCTTTTAATTTGGTATTCTTTCTTTAATAAACTACTCATGTGTGTTAATTCATTATATTTCTGTAAAATTGCATCTTTGTTATAGATCTTTGCTGTTTTAATTTGGAGTTGGTAAAAATCTGAGCTATTACTAACAATAATATTCATCTTAATGAGCTCACATTTTGGAGACGTTATCTAATATTTCTGTTTCAGAAATTAAAAAGTATTTCATTGGATTAAAAATCTTTTTTGCCCATGTTTCTCTGTGAGCTGCATTCTTTTGTATTTTCAATCATTTCATCATGTCTTTTTCTCCAGAAATGGATTTCCTCAATACTTTGTCTAGAAATTATCCACGTGAACTTTATTAGCTTTTTTTTTTTTTTAGGATTAAGTCCAATCCATCTTTCAGTACACAAAAATCAAAGTGTTTTGGTTTTAATTTGCTCTCATTTTTCTTATTTCTTCAAAATGTTTCTCTGTTTCAGTCTCTCATTACTTCCTCTCTGTTGGGAACTCCAGTTACAAACATGTTGACCTCCAATATTGTTCCTCAGCTCTTGGGTGCTGTGTTTAGTGTTTGTTCTCTCTCTTCCTTTCAGATTGAGTAATTTGTATTGACTTATTTTCTAGTTCCCATTGCTATTGAGTTGAATCCAACTCATAGTGACCCTGTAGGACAGAGTAGGGCTGTTGCATAGGGTTTCCACGGACTGGCTGGTGGATTCAAACTGCTGAGTTTTTGGTTAGCATCTGAGCTCTTAACCACTGTGCCATCGAGAAGCTATGGTGCCTCAGTGGTTAAGAGCTTGGCTGCTAACTAAAAGGTCGGCAGTTCGAATATACTAGCTACTCCTTAGAAACTCTATAGGGCAGTTCTACTGTGTCCTAAAGGGTTACCACGAGTCTGAATCAACTTAATGGCAATGGGTTATTTTCTAGTTCACTGTTTTTCCATCAGAAACCCTGGTGGCCTAGTGGTTCAGAGCTACAGCTGCTAACCAAAAAATCAGCAGTTCGAATCCACCATGTGCTCCTTGGAAACCCTATGGGGCAGTTCTACTCTGTCCTACCAGGTCGCTATGAGTCGGAATTGACTTGATGGCAACAGGTTTGGTTTTTTGGGTTTTTCCATCAGCTATGCTGTCTCCCAGTGAAACTTTTCACCTCTGATATGATTTATTTTTATTAATAATATTTCCATTGGACTCTTTGTTTTAGTTTCTATCTCTCTGATGAAATTCCTCATACACTCAAGTATATTGTCCACCTTTTTCACTAGATCCTTTAAAAATTAATAATCATTATTTTAAAGTGGCTGCCAGACAGTTTTAAGATCTAGGTCTTTGAGTCTGGCCCTTTCATTGTGTTATTAACAATTATTTTTCTCTTGCTTTCTTCTGTGTCTTTTAATTTTTAATTGAATGCCAGATACGATAACATCATGTACATTATATTAGAGACTGAAATATATGGTATTTTTGTGTGAAAATCTGTCTATCTCTTCTCAGCCATTAGTGTAGTGATTGTCAATATCATCAGGAATTTAGCTGGGTAGGTTTTATTGTTGCTTTGTTTGCCTTCAGTGAACCACCAGCTTCAAACTCCTCTAACGATGCCTGGTGCTTATGAAGGGAGCTATAATTGCTAAAGAGCTTTTCCACAGTGTTTATGCCCCACCCTCACTTTTCAGCCATTGCTGTACCTCTGTGCAATAGAGGCTGTCTCTATGCTCTTGGTCTTCTCAGACCAGTAGACTCCTATTGCTTGTTATTCAGTGCTTACTAGGCTGATGGTGGGAGATAGTGGCAGTTTTGTCTTGGTTCAGTTGCAGTCTTAGGTAGGTGCTGTGTGCCTGGGCCTTGGAGTTTCTTTCAGTATTCCTGCCTCTTCTCCTCATGGCAGGATGCTAATCTCTACCTCGTATCAGTAGTGAGTCCTGTGCAGAAGAGTTCTCTACCCTGCACCCCACACAGTGGTATGAGACACCAGTTGACATTAGTAGAAGATATTGGGCTCAGTACATTTCCTGTCATTTTTGTAAAGGAGTTAATACTTTAGCAATGTCAAATGGGTTTTATTCTATGCAACAGGTGTTTTTCTGATACATCTTCATACAGTTCATTCCACTTTTAAGTCCTTTGGAAAGCACATAGAATGAAAATTGTTCAGAAATATAGAAATTGAAATCATTTTAACCAGGTGCCTATTTCCCCTTTTATCTTACAGCTGACAGTCAGCATTTTACATTTTCTCCTATTTCTAGCTTTCTAATTTCCCTGAATCAACTTTCTGGAGTCTGGACATCATTTCTAAATTTTATATGGAGAACTACTTTGTGCTTAATTTAATCCCACTTTGCCTAAGAGTGGTTAATTATCAGAACAACCACCTTGATAGGCAATTCCCTGGAGTCTTTCTAATGTTTTCTAAATCACATATGTGAATGGCTTGCTCTTTGTGTGGCAAGAGAAGTCAATCAGACAGAACTATGTATGTGGATAATTTAGAAATTATATATAAGAAAGAAGGATCTATACACAACTACAATTCACGGTCTTCCTGTCAAGGGTGCAGGTCTAATCAATCATCGCTCCTGAGGTCACATAGTCTATTTTTTGTGCTAAAGTGTTGAAAGCTAAGATTAATGATGGCAATGGGGAGTGTAACTTTTGCAAAAGATGGTGACAAGATATCCTTGGAGAATCTTCACTGCGTTATCCAAAGTTTTCTTCTATACTGGGATAAAAGTAAAAACATTTTGGTTACTGAACTTTCTAATTTGGGTGTACATGTTAAAATTATTTAAACAATCCAGACAGATTAAGTCTAGTTTTATTTTCCCATTAGTGGAATGGTTCATTAATTTATACTTAATCTGCATTTTTTGACACTATTGCATTGTCTATAACAAATTCAATTGACTTTTTCTGGCCATCGTCACAATCTTTCATTGCAATTTGCTCCATCCTGTATACAATAAAAATTTTAGCTGACATTAAGAGCTAAGATACCAAAAAACAAAAACCTGTTGCCGTCGAGTTGATTCCCATAGTGACCCCATAGGACAGAATAGAACTGCTACTCTGGGTTTCCAAGGAGGGCTGGTAGACCCAAAACTGCTGACTTTTTGGTTAGCGGCTATAGCGCACTCTAGCTCTTAACCACTGTGCCGCCAGGGCTCCAAATGCTGAGATACCGAAAAAACAAAACAAAAAAACAAACCCGTTGCCATGGAGTCAATTCATACTCATAGCGACCTTATAGGACAGAGTAGAACTGCCCCACAGAGTTTCCAAGGAGCACCTGGTGGATTAGAACTGCTGGCCTTTTGGTTAGCAGCCATAGCTCTTAACCACTACACCACCAGGGTTTCCAAGGCTAAGATGACGGGTAATAAGTAGTGATCATGATAAACACTCTTGTGTTATGGCTGTTTTGACTGGCCTGGTTTGTTTATAGAAGGGCACTGGTCAGGTTAAACTCATCAACCCAATCTCCATTTGAGTAATACAAAGGGAAATACAAACCAAAATAAAACGTATGTGTTTTTTTGTCCTGTATTTTTTTATATGCTTTTGCATGGCCAGCCATAATATGTACATCTGGGAGGAATGAAAGAGATATTGACAGTATTTTAAAAAATATTTTCCTATCCACCGTTATCTGTGGGATAAGAGTTCAACTTATTAGTATGCACGGCATAGAAAATGCCCATAGGAATCTTACCCCGGTTTATCTCTCTAGAGTCACCACATGTTTCCTTCTGAATGTGGAAAACCCTGAACTTATGACTGATCCCAAGCATTTGGTGCCTTTTCAGAACTCTGTACCCAGGTATATGCTACTCTCTGTCCTTGGAATATCCATCCTTCTCCTGCCCACTACTCATCCATAAGGTCCCATTCAAATGCCACTTTGTGTTGCTGCCTTTTCTTCTTCTACAGTTTCTAATACAGAATCCATCCTACTGTATTATAATTTTCAATTTATATTTCCCCAACTAGTCTAACTATTGGAGATGGAGAATTATAATTTTTATACTCTCAATGTCTTAGGATAGAACTTCTCATCTAGTATGTATTCATTGAGTAATGAATGACTAATTTACGTATTTAATGACTGATTGAATAAATAAGAATGAATTTGGTTAGTAGTGGTAGTAGTAATTAGTTGATTCTAAGGAAAGGTATGACAGCATCAGCACAATTTCATTTATACTTGAGAAAGAAAAGTTTAAAATACATTGTCATTTGGCAATGACCCTCTACTTTATCTGTAGAAAGCTCTTTTGGAGAATTGAAGGAAAAAGGAAAGATAGACACCCCAATCCACAGAGCTTCTCTATTTTGCAAAGTTCAAGCATTATATCATGATATTGTTGTTCTTAGTATTATTAAATAGCATTATTTAGACCGTGCTGTTTGGAAGCATTTAATCTTTACAACAGCCTATGATCATAATTTTATTAATCTGATAAATATTGAATAGTTAGTAAATGTCAGATCCTAATTGGCTTGTGCTAATGGTTCTTAAGCCTACCTGGCTCTACTGATGCCTCCACTCCTCAGAATTTCAGAGTTGCTTGAATTTAGAGATGCTGACTCAGGCCAACGGTATTGTCTGCCTGATTAGTACTGTCTGTAATTATGTCAAAATCAAAGTATCAGAAGTATGCTTGGTGATCAGAATCAGATAAAGGGAAAATTGAAATTATAATATGGATCATGTAATTAATGGCATTGGGTTCTGATGGGCCTGTCACACAGTCTAGCTATTAACATCTGTTGGACAGCGCATCCTCTCCTTCTGGCCAATTTGAATACATGTTGCCAATGTTTTGTCACTCACTTTTTCTATACCTATTCTTTCATTGATGATCTATTCTCTCCTTATGACTGACACAGTCTTCCTCCCCACTAATATCTTCAGTTAGGTTACCAATATATTTTCCTGCTCAAGAGTCTCTTTAAGACGGTCAACTTTGAGTATCTCTATTCCTTTTTTTAAAAATAATATTTTATTGTGTTTTAGGTGAAAGTTTACACAGTAAATTAGGTTCCCCTTTAACAATTTTTACATAAATTGTTCCATGCGAATGGTTACAATTTTTACAATGTGTCAGCATTCTCATTATTTCCATTCTGCTTGTCCTGTTTCCGTTGATCTAGCTTCCCTTCTCCTTCTTACCTTCCCATCTTTGCTTTTGGGTAACTGTTGATTCTTTGGTATCGTATAGTTAACTGTTTAAGGGAACACATTACTCATGGGTGGTATTTTTGGATATCTCTTCTTAACCATTACAACAACAGTGGGCTGATATTTATTGTAGATACAAGCCAGTAAATGTACCAAATGTTTTTCACAGTTTACTTAATTTTCACATCAGCACTTGAAATAAATACTTTTTTTTTTTTTTTTGGTTTATCTCTGTTTTAGACATGAGGGAACTGAGTCTTGAAGAATTCAAGTAACCTCGTCAAGAACGCTAAGTGTTATATGGAGGAGTTAGGATAGGAATCCAGCTCTGTCTGTGTCTAGAGCCTGAGATCTTAACTTTTAGATGATCATGAGCTGATTTCATTATTCAACTCTCAGTGGGCAATTTTATTTTCACTTCCATGTTCTTGAGGACATGTCATTGTTACTACCACGTGTTGTTTACAGCAGTTATTTATTAGACCTTTTAACAGTGATATCTAGAGAGATTAGGTGAGCTACCCAGAGTTACACAGCTAGGAAATGATATAAAAGACTTTAGGCTCTATGCTTTCCTGGCCTCAAAATCATTGATCCTTTTACTCCATCATGCTGGTGAAAGTTTGCCTGCCTACTCAAATTAACCAGGTCAGTAGAACAGTTTTGAGTCCTCAGTTGGAGAGGGGTTATCTTCCAGTAGCTGGGTTGTTTACGGGTTATGTTACCCTAACTCTTAGCACTTGGAACTTTGACATTGTGTGACCTGATTTTCTCACCCGCCTTAGAATCTGACATTTAAGCACTTAAATGCTTCAGGGGAAAGTAACATAATAAACAGGGCAGGGTAGGCAAAATTCATTGAGAAAATAAAATAAAACATAATATACTATAACATAATATATAAATACAATGACTTTGTGAAAATATTAGCAGCACTGAAATAGAGTGAAAAGATCTCCTTTACCCCTTCCCCAAAAAATTATAGTTCCTCCCCACAGGAGTTCCCGGGTAGTACAAACAGTTAAGCACTCCAATACTAGCTGAAAGGTTCGAACCCACACAGAGGCGCCTTGGAAGACAGGCCCGGCAAATTAATTCCTGTGGAGCAGTTCCACTCTGTGCGCACGGGGTTGCCATGAGGTGGCATCGACTCGGCAGCAATGAACAACAACAACCCCATAGGTAACAGATTTCTACTAGGCTTATCTATGCATAGCATAGACATGAAGAAGATTATGTTTTTTGCCAGCCCAAATTATCTAAATATTTCCAAATCTTTAAGGTCCACAGATAACTTCATTGGTTAAAGAGCAATTATAAATAACCTTGCCTGCATGCGTTGTTTTTCACTGAGCTTTCAAATCTTCAAAATAGTTAGGAAAATAGTATTGCTTCTTTGGACCCAGCAGTAGTATAGCAGGGGAGAAAAACACATTAGTTAGAGAGTTGGGTGCCTTAATTTTCGTTCTAGTAACAACAGGAGCATATATAGCTAACAGATCTAACACCATCACAGCAACAGCCACGTAACAGTTATGACTTATTAAGTTCCAATTATATATCAGGGAAAGTGGCTTTTAATCTTCACAGTAGTCCCACAGGTGGCTATTATTAGCTCTGTTTGTAAAACGAGGGAGGAAATAAGACTGAGACATAACCTCCTTGAATAATTTGCTAGAAACCATGCAGGTAGTGTATCAGGCATGATCCCACTAGGAACAGATTAAACAGACAATGGAAGGACAGTGAGGCAGCTCAGAGATTAGCAGTATCCTAGCCATCCTCAGCCCTAAACTAGAGGGACAAAGAAAGGAGGATGTGTTATACCTGAGCTGGAAGCTGAAACTACAGGAGGCCTGACTGTGAGGAGCTGGTGCCACGCATTGCAGCTGATGCTCAGGATGTTGTCCAGGGTAGAGACAGT
The DNA here is from genome assembly GCF_030014295.1 of Loxodonta africana. Lineage (NCBI taxonomy): Eukaryota > Metazoa > Chordata > Mammalia > Proboscidea > Elephantidae > Loxodonta > Loxodonta africana. The sequence goes on from NC_087357.1 coordinate 28,264,410, forward strand.
GGGAAAGATTTACTTTGGCTCTGAGGGCAAGTAGATCCAGCAGAATAAGGACTGGTAGACAGTTGGGAGTGGCTAGTTCTAAAGCCTGTATTTTTTGTACCCTGTCCAGGTCACCATTGCTAATTCTATGTATTGTCAGAATGCCTACTTTGTGATTTGGAACAAAAGGTTTAACTCTCTGGCCTTTACTTCCCGGTTCTGAAGAACTTTTGTGCTAACTGGTGACAGAACTGGCCTAGGACTCAAGACTCTTGAAACTGTCTGCACAGGGTCTTCTTGCTGCACCAGTTTAATCTATGGCTTTAAGAGAGCTAAGGATTTGGATTTTAATTGAAACAATTTTCTTCCCATTGTGTCTGTTTTCTGCTTGAACGGTATCTTGTAATATGGGAGGTAGATGTGTGCAAGATTCAAAAAAAAAATTCAATTGCACTTAGAGGCTGAGAGTTGGAGGCTTTATAATGGTTTGTTAATCTTAAAAGACTGGTATATTAGTTCAGTCAGAGCTATATCCCCAAGGAAAAATGCCTGTCCCATTGAGATTACATTCACCAGGGGCTGAGCTATAGAACTAGGATGATGACATCTTAGCTCATGACAGTGCTAAAGACCCTGCAAACTTTGGTAGCTGGGAAAGCATCCAAAACATAGAGTAACTATATCCCAGGACAAGCATGATCTGCATGGTCTGCTTCAAGTTCTTTTCAAGGATGTTGCTGAACCATAGTTGACCAGCAAGCTTGGGAGTACTATGCGTGGCCAGGCAGAATTCAGGTATGTTTGACTTCCTGCAGGAGTCAGGGAGGAACAAACTATAGATGGCTTTCTGCCAACACTAGGTCATGTGAAACCCTTGAATACTAAGTTGATTTGAATGCCAGGGAACATGAGTATTCAGAGTTTGGAGATCCATTCTAAACCTAATCTTTATTCTAAGTGAAAGTTTCTTCACTCAGGGGAGATGACTGGCAATAGCTTCTTGACAGGAGGCTTGCTAAAAAAGTAACCTTGACAAGCAGAGTTGTGAAAACTAGACAACAGACAATTGATATTCAAGGAGGAGCAGTTAGCAGCTGCTTGGCTGTCCATTCCAATCTGAATCCACAGACCTCCTCCTATGGCAAGCATATTAGGAAGACCCAAGTGTCCCAAGAAGCAAACCACACTAAGTCACAGAATGTTTTTCTCCTGGTGAGTCATAGAGTAGAAAGCAGGATGCAGAATGTAGAATATCCAGAGGGAAAGAGAAAAACCACTCAATGCAATTTTCTTTGGCAAGTTATTAATGCATCAGTGCAGAGGAAAGACAGGTCATTGATGAGATACGATAATATCAAAAGAGATAAGAATGAACAATGTGCTGGAATCTGTCTGAAAGTCTATCAGCAATGCACATTTATCATTGATACATATCTAATAAAGAATGTATGAAAGGCATCTTGATAACTCATTTCCAATAAAGTTTTGCCATGTGGCTCTTATCCATTTCTGGATGTGTAATTAGGGTGATCTGACCTAAGACCCTTTGGTGAATTGGATTCTGCAATAGTTAGAGGCATGGGAAGGGGCTACTTGTTCCAGCGGCTTTGCATGGGTATGGACAGTGGGTCTGCTCATTCTTGCCTGTTTGGTTTTCGTTATAGGGCCTAAAATAAGTGCTATGCCTTTTCTGCCTGCATAAAAGGAAAATTAGACCAAAAGATGACTAGATCTTACCATAATTTTAACATCAATACACTTTATTGGCCTTTTTCTTTTAGTAACTCTCCAATTTTTATTTGATGCCAGATGGATAAACGAAGGCTCTTCTGTCTGGAACTGGTAGAGCTAATGCATTAAAGAAGCTATTTTGGAACTCTATTATAAGTGGGAAAACAAAGAAACAAACAAAAAATACCAATTCATTTAGGGGGATAATTTGTTTTGTTTTTACCACATTAAAATAATTTAATCTCACTCAACATTTTTGTTTTTAAATATTTGTTAGAAAGGTATTTATGGACTTTTAAAATCTATGGTCTTTTACGTCTTAGATTTCTAATACATTCCACAATTCTATTGACAGAATATGAGAACCATGAGAGACTTTGGGAACCTGGTCTAATCTCATCATTTGTTGATCCAGGGAAGGGAGATTCCTTCTCCGAAGTTATCGAACAATTATGGATCAAGAGAATTTTTACATGTCTATGAGTTCTGAGATGTTGATCTGGTAGAAACTTTATCACTGATAAGCCTTACAATCTCCAGAAAGATTAATATGAGAGAAGAGAAACTAGTAATACCACTAGAGTATGAGAAAAATTGGGCAGGTCCTGAGGGCTTAATGGTGACTCAGGTGAGTAATATACAGAGGGATTTGCCAGTCCATCAGAATGCATAAGGTACCACCATATTCTGCCTCCCATATCTAAACCAAAACCACACCCATTGCCATCAAATCAAATCCTACTCATAGCGACCCACTGAGAAACTGCCTGTTTGGCCTCATCTTCTCCCTGCTATGACCCTAAACTCCTGCCTTTGACCTCCAATGTTCCTGATTGCTCATTCTTCCCAAAGCCTGATTTGTAGAATTCTGAGCCCAGATATTTTCATTTGATAGTTTGGGCAAGGTCAAAAAATTCAAACAAAACTATTCATCTCATCCCTAGAGTTAACAGGAAGATACTGACCATTAGCCAATTTTCTTTCTCCTAGGCTGACCAAACATTTTCCCAGTTACATGCTGCCTGTGAGGAATTCTGCAGTATATTAGCTCCTCTGTGAAACTTACCTTGGGAGGATGGTTTCTTTTTGGAGACAATAGATAGAACTGACATTTGGAAATTCTGAGTGTCCAGAATAGTGGTCAACCTTTGGTCCTTTCCAGTCCTAACTGGGCATTCAGTCAGATGAACTGCATGACTCCATTCATTATCCTGCCCTTTGAGCCTCTGCAATCCCAGACTGATCACTGGCCAGGAAATAAAGCTTCTCTCTTCCCTTCTAATAACAGCAAACTATTATGTTTATACTTCCAAATGGAATGATACTTCAACTATCCATCAGATGAAAACCAAATGTGAAGTTCACCCAAAAGCAAAACAGGCAGTTAGCTAGGCAATTGTTTCATTTTCAAAAGTTCTGCATTAAATTCAAATGTTATTCCAGGTTCACTGTCATTCAGATTAAATTGACATTTAGAAAGAAAATATGCATTCTTTCCTAACCTTTAGAAATAACATAGGATTTAGACATTTCAATCTTGTTTCTTTCTCCCTTACTTGTGTTTCTTACCAGTTTATTCAGTGCCCAGGCAATTATTTCTTAACCTTTGAGAGGAAGTGATGAGCTGGTCTAAGAAAAGCAACTATTAGAGACATTTCAGTATTTGCAATAGGGCTGGTAAGAGCATTTTATCTCATTTTCTCTTTAAAATTATTTATCCTGGTTTTTGAAATTCAACTAAAATGTAAAAAAAAATTAATGAGGTTTTTTTTTTTTTTCTTTTGGGAGATGGGGTTAATGATGCTCTTAAAATAGACAAATATTTTCCGTCTAATAAAACAAAGAGTTTTAACATGTATATTATCAAATTATTCTCCCCAGAATTTAACCTGGGTAAAATCAGGGCTACCTTCTTCTACTTGACATCTTAATAATTGCTCAGAATACTTCTCGTGGAAAAAGGGTGAGGCTGTGAAATTAATAGTGGAGAAATTTGGCCAAGTCTTTCTTCCAGAATGAGCATGGAGTGCACAGAGGGTCAGGGGTCAGGCCTCATGTGAAGTTCATTCATGGATTATTCATGCCCAAGAAAGGGAACATCGGAATTTGATGGCCAAGGAAATTAAAAGGAGAAAGGAATGTCTGCTCTTTAAGAGTTAGTTATAAGGTAATTGTGCAACTCTAAAGCTGAGACAGACATGTACAATGACCAAGAGTCATTTTAGTCATTACACATGAGTTAGAAGCATATACACATACGATTTAAAGGCATAATTTAAAAGTGTTGGAGTAGATTGTTTGATGTAAAAGGTCTCTAAACCAAAAAAACCTAACCTGTTGCCGTCTGTGTATCTATAGGTGAAATTCTCTGGCCAAAAGTGTGAGCGGAAGTGGTCATACTGACACAATACTAGAGAGTGGAGTATAAGTGACCTGAGTTACAATCCTTGTCCTGTCATTGACTGTGAGCCCTTTAGCAAATTATTTAAAAAGAGGCTAAATCCAGCACCCAAGTCTTGGTTTCTAATACTGTTTTCCAATAAAAGGAACAAGGGTTCTTTGGAGAAATGGGTATAAGGTTTGGGGCAGGAAATGTACAAGATGAACCTGAAATATCTTGTAGTGACAGTACTCAAAAGCTAAAACAATGGGTTAAGTCAAATGGACACAGGAACCAACTGAAAGAGCTCATACTGTTCAAAGCTGGAACAATTTGAGTAATAAAATAGTAGTATTATACTATAACCCAAAGTATAAAGTAAAAATCTATGAGTCCTCACTGATATAAATAAATGATTGAATAAATTTAAACATGGAGGAGAAGAGACCAACCTCCCATATGGACAAATTCCAAATAATTTTTGTAGATATTCTCTCCTCCACGAAGTGGAGCAGAACTCCTCATCCCTTAAGTGTGGAGTATGCTTAGTGACTTGCTTCCGGAGAGCACAGTATGGAAAAGGGGAAGAAGCGGGAGTAACTTTATAGTTAAGAAACATCACAAACACTTAACCACATGATCAAATTTATCATCATCAGTAATGAGTCATGTTGATAGTATGTACCGTTGACATAATGAGAATGGCACTTTACTTCTGTTGTCTTCCTCCCATAACTCATAACCTGTCTAACCTCAAACAAATATCAGATAAACCCAAATTGAGGGACATTCTACAAAATATCTGACCTTTGCTCTAAAAATTGTCAAGGTCATGGAAAATATGGAATGTCTGAAAAACTATCACAGCCCAGAGGACCTAAAGCAACACAACAATTAAATGTAATGTTTTATCCTGAATGGGATACTGCAACAGAAAAGGATATTAGGGAAAAACTAATGAAATCTGAATGAAGTATAGAGTTTAGTTAATAATAACTAGCAAATTGTTGTAACAAATGTGCCATAGTAATGTGAGATTTTAACAATAGTGGAAACTGGGTGCTAGGTACACAGAAACTCTCTGTAATGTTTTTGTAACTTTTCAGTATTTTATTCTAATATAAAAAATGCAGTTAAGTATTTTAAACAGTGCCTACACTGCGTGTCTTTTAAGACTCCTCCCAGTTCTGATACGCCATGATAGTCTGAAATGCCTACTTTGCTTTGCCGATAATCATGACACTTACTTAGAAAAGTATTTGAATTTCAACAGGGTGTTTCTCTAGATACATCATATATTTGCATCAAACAAGAAAAAAATTATTTTATTTCTTAAAAATATACTGAAATAAATATGTAACAAAATTAGGACATTTTTAAATAACTTACACTCATTGTTCTAAAACTGTACTTATACTTTCGTATGTAACTTTTCATACACATGTATGTCCATTTTACATAGAGGCAAGCACAGTGTATGCGTGATATATATGATCTGATATGTATATGTCATACACACATGCAAACATGCACGAAGACTCATACACAAATGCATATATTCTTTTTTTTTTTTAACTTTTATTGAGCTTCAAGTGAACGTTTACAAATCAAGTCAGACTGTCACATATAAGTTTATATACATCTTACTCCGTACTCCCACTTGCTCTCCCCCTAATGAGTCAGCCCTTCCAGTCTCTCCTTTCGTGACAATTTTGCCAGCTTCCAACTCCCTCTATCCTCCCATCCCCCCTCCAGACAGGAGATGCCAACACAGTCTCAAGTGTCCACCTGATATAATTAGCTCATTCTTCATCAGCATCTCTCTCCTACCCACTGTCCAGTCCCTTCCATGTCTGATGAGTTGTCTTCGGGAATGGTTCCTGTCCTGGGCCAACAGAAGGTATGGGGACCATGACCGCCAGGATTCCTCTAGTCTCAGTCAGACAGTTAAGTCTGGTCTTTTTGTGAGAATTTGGGGTCTGCATCCCACTGATCTCCTGCTCCCTCAGGGGTTCTCTGTTGTGCTCCCTGTCAGGGCAGTCGTCGATTGTGGCCGGGCACCAACTAGTTCTTCTGGTCTCAGGAGGATGTAAGTCTCTGGTTCATGTGGCCCTTTCTGTCTCTTGGGCTCTTAGTTATCATGTGACCTTGGTGTTCTTCATTCTCCTTTGATCCAGGTGGGTTGAGACCAATTGATGCATCTTAGATGGCTGCTTGTGAGCATTTAAGACCCCAGACGCCACATTTCAAAAGAAGCTGGCTGTTTTCATTTAAACAATGTCATAACATGTCCTCATGCTTCAAGAATTTTTCATATTGTAATTCTAATGTTGATGAACCTCAGTAGATTGAAACTTAGATTAATTCCTAAGTTTTTTTCCTTTGTAGGTATCAATTCAATAAACACTGTAGTTAATAGATATTTTTCCTTCTGCTAAATTAACTCCAAAGCAGTGGAAACACTGGATCAATGAGTATGAACATTTTTACGACTTTTGCTATATACGGAGACATTTTTTCTAAATGACTTGCATTAATTTTCAATGTCAGCAATGCTGAAAATATGTAGAAATTGCATCCAAAAATTGCCAGTGTTAAACTTTATCTTTTAAAATAAATATTAATAAAAATAATTAAAAGTTTTTAAATGGTAAAAAAGATTGACAATAATATGTTCGGAAGGGATTGCAGAAATTGTTACTCCAGTGTCACTATGAGTTGAAATCAAACTGATGGCAGCAGGTTTGGGATTTTTTTTTTTTTTTTTTTTTTTGGTTGTACATCACTGGTAGGAGTCAAAATTGGTATAACTACTTAGGAAATCGTATTTGGTAGTATTGACTACAGTTGGATGTACATGTACCCTATGTATATTTATGTATATTTCTAGCAGAAATGTGTGTACACCTACTCATCACTTGTGGACTATCTCCTTATCTGACATTTCCGATTTAAAACAGTAGAAAAAAAAATCTGCTATCCCACTATTTTTCCCATTAACAAGGAGCGGAGGCAAAAGGGAAAGAAGAGGAGGGCGAAGGAGGAAGGCATGGTTTGTGAGAAGCAGCGAGGCCACGCAGGCCACAGCCAGTTGGTGTTACCCAGGTCGGGCAGAGGAGCGTGGCCTTGCCCACGGCAAGCGCAGGGCAGGCTGTAGGCTCACAGCAGGCAAGGGTGGCTGGGCCGCGAGGAGGCTCTGGTAGCTGGGCCACAGGAGTCGGGCAAGGGGCTTGGAAGTCTCCGCAGCCTCTGCTGGGCCCAGGTGGCCAGGCATCACCTGCTGGCAGGTCCAGAACCGCCCACCGCCGACACCGTCTCGGAGGATGGCAGAGCAGGAAGGTGGAGAGGTGAGACGTTGGGGTCAGCACGGAGGCCTGGAGCAGGGCCAGGTGATGGTGGGCCCCTGCTGCTCCAGAGGCAATAGGCAACCCCCTACCACCACCACCACCCGCGCAACCCCCGTGGGCTCCGCGGTGGTGGAGAAGGCCGTGGTGGTGGGTAAGGCCGCAGTTTTAGGTGGTGGGGGGACACTGGCACCCAAGATGGGTTGCAGCCCAACTCTCTCACATTTTTGAATAACAACTTGGTCTTTGGAACCTAACCACATAAGTGAGGAGTGGGTGTATTTATGCCCTAAAAGATATGTGTAAAGATATGTATAGTACTGTTCTATATAATAGCCCCAAATAGAAGGTAATCTAAATGTCCATCAACAGTAGAATGGTTATATACATTTTCAAATATTTATTTCATGAAGATTCATATAACAACAAAAATGAATAATTACTATTATATGCAGTTGCATGGATGAATCACACAGACATTAAAAGAAGCAGGACACAAAATATACATATTGCAAGATTTATCATTCATTTAGGTTTTGGGGTATAGCAAGAGTAGGGAAGTAATCATGGGGTATTAATCAAGGGGCTTCTAGAGTGTTGATAATTTCTCTTACTGACTTCAATGTTTGTTCAAGGCTGCGTTCACTTCATGATAATTTGTCAGAATATAACACCAATTTATTCACTTTTCTGAATATTAAAGAGAACACAGTTTAAAAAAAAAGTTTTAATCTTGGCTTAAATACTTACCGTATGGCCTTGGGTAAGTTACTTCTCTGTCCTTCACTTCTCCCATGTATAATATGAGGATAATTTTAATATTTTCCTGACAGGATTATCATGAAAATTAATCAGATAGTGTGAAAAAAGTGCTTAGATGCTTAGAATGAGACTTTCTGTGTAATAAATAATGGCTATTATGACTGTTATGGAAATCCTGGTGTTGTAAGTGGTTAAGTGCTACAGCTGCTAACCAAAAGGTCAGCGGTTCGAATCCACCAGGTGCTCCCTGAAAACTGTATCGGGCAGTTCTACTGTGTCCTGTAGGGTTGCTCTAAGTCAGAATCAGCTTGATGGCAACAGGTTTGATTTTTTTGGTCTTATGACTATTATAATATTCCAAAACAAAACAAAAACAAACAAACCCATTGCTGTTGAGTCGATTCTGACTCATTGTGATCCTATAGGACAAAGTAGAACTCCCCCATAGGGTTTCCAAGTTAAATTTGAAATCTTCTGTATTCTTTCTCCCAGTTTAATTATTCCCTTTTCCTCCAGATGAAACCACGATCATAAATTTGGTATAAACCATTCTAGGTCATGTTTTAATATCTTTACTATATATTTATATGGTGAACATGATATATGTGATGGTTAAGACTGTGTGTCAACTTGGCCGGGCCGTGATTCTCAGTGTTCATATGTAATCACCCTCATGATGGGATCTGCTGTGAGTAGCCAATTATTTTAAAGGAAGTTTCCTTGGATGTGTGTCCTGCATCCGAATATAAGGGGATGTTCTGGTGTTTGCCTGCTCAGGATTCTGTAGCTGCCTTCTCTTCCTCTGACCTCCAGTTGTTGGGTCTTGAGCTAGCAGCTTACCTGCTGGCCTCAGGATTTGTTCATCTGTATAGCCTGTGAGCAAGAACCCTGCTCTCTGACCTGCTGATCTTGGGTTTGCCAGCCCGTGCAGCTACATGAATCAGGAGAAGTCTTGCTGTCTTGCCTGCTGATCTTGGGATTCGTTGATCTTCATGGGCTGTGAGCAAGAGCCCTGCTCTCCAACCTGCCAGTCTTGGGTTTGCCAGCACCTGCGGCTATGTGAAGCAGGAGAAGCGTCTTTCCTGACCCACTTACTTGGGATATTCTAGCCTCTACAATCACATGAGCTGTTCCCTTGATATAAATCTCTCTTTATATATTTATATGCTTTACTGGTTTTGCTTCTCTAGAGAACCCAGCCTAAGACAATATAGTGTAGCAATGAATACATCATTCTCTGTGTATGTTCAAGATCCATATTTCCCCTCATAAACTTTGCCCTAGGTGGTAAAAACTGTCAAAATGCTCGGTTGTTAAACAAAAGATTGACGGTTTTAGTTCACCCAGAGGTGCCTGGGAAAAAAGGCCTGGAGATCTACTTTTGAAAAATCAGCCATTGAAAACCTTATGGAGAGCAGTCCTACTCTGACATACATGAGGCTGCCATAAATTTTAGTCAACTCCATGGCAACTGTTTTTTTTCTTTTTTTTTCTTTTTTTAATCTTGATATTTCTCTTTTGAATTTGGACATTTCTTTATTAAAAAATTTTTTTTATTTCTTTATAGGTTGTATATATTAATTATTAACTATTTTATATGCTTGATGGAAACATTTTTTCTAATCTGCTATTGTCCTTATGCTTTAGTCTTTTGGTTTGAATTTAGAGAGATTTTTAAATGTTATATATTAAATATGTCAACCTTTCTCTTTGAGATTTTCCCATTTATCTCAAATATTTTTATTCTTCTGCAGCTTTGATAAATATCCTATTCTATATTCTAATAAATTTTATAACTCAACTTCTTAAAATTAACTTTTCAATCTTTATGGATATTTTATGGGTTTTAGTGTAAGATATGACATCAAATCTCATAATTTATTTACCATAATTTTTCCTAGTTATTATTTTTTTTAGTTTGTGTTTAATTAGTCAACCCAAATTTCAATGACCTGTCTCAATTTCCCAGAAACTGGGTTTTTTTATTATTCACTTTATAGCTTTTGAGAATGGAAAAACTGCACTGATGGTTATAATTTGGAGTGGGAAATGATTTATATACATGTATAATGATTTGTTTATACTTGACTAGAATTTTATGGGCAAAGACTTCAACTATGACTTTCAACTATGGTGTTTTCATAGTGTTTGAGAGCTTTGTCACAAGTACAAATATGCAAGAATGCATGATCCTCATTGATAGGCCAATGGTTTTCTCATCAAAGTTGGTTTAGGAAGGAAATTACTAGATAAGTAACTTCCAGAAGTCCCTTAACCTTTAGGATGGGGGTCAGGGGAACAACCCCAAATATTTTTGCTCTCCTGGGACTCAATTACTATCATACACTGATTTAGTTTTAGGTCTAGTCAGGATTAGTATTATGGATTGAATTGTGTCCCCAAAAAATGTATGTTATAAATTCTAACTTCTATGCCTGTGGTTATAATCCCATTTGGCAATGTGTTGTATTTATTATGTTAATGAAACAAGATTAGTGTAGGGTATGAGATTAAACTAGCAAGCTAAAGACTCAGAGATAGAATAAGATAGATGTCAAGACACATGGAGATCTCCAAGGAATCGGGAAGCAGAAGTTGTACAGAAAAGGACCTTTCTCCAGAGCCAACAGAGAAAGAAAGCCTTCCCCTAGAGCTAATGCTCTGAATTTGGACCTCTAGCCTCCTAAACTGTGAGAAAATAAATTTCTGTTTGTTAAAGCCACCCATTTGTGCTATTTCTATTATAGCAGCACTAGATAACTAAGTCAATTGAATTTTCTGAATCCAATTAAGAAACTATGTAAATGTAAATTAATCCACACTTTCATTTTCTCCTTCCAGTCTTCATGTGAAGAGAAATAGCAAAGTATAGAAATTAGACATGTGTTTTTAAAATTAAAATATCTGCATATCCTCTAAAGCCTCATTTTAAATTAGGTGTTGCTTATAAAACTTCGTGTATACACACACACACACACACACACACACACACATAGAGTATAGACCAAACTTCACATTAAAAAGAATCTCACACATGTATTTGATATAATCTTTAGAGAGTAATGGTTAATTAAAAGCATTAAAAATATACGTAAAGCTTCTGGATTGGTGGTTTAACAGGCATTGGAATCTTTTCATTTTAAATGTAGTCTAAATCATGCCTACCACTCATTTGAAAATAACATAATTATCAGGGCTGATCTAAGGCTTGCATTCTTCAAAAACAAGAAGAGCTAAGAATAAGGTTTGGGTCACTTATTGACATCCTATCCCCTTCAACTGTGTCCTGAGCTGGGTCTGATTACCCTGTAAGCAAGGTAAACATGGGCTTAGTTGAGTTTACTTACTAATCTGTAGTGATCAATTTGTGATGTGGAACAGAAAACAAATAACTTGAAGGAGTATAATTTATGGCTTAACATACACATATGCAAGCTGTTACATGAGAATTTGTGAAATAGGTCATGACAGATTAGTAATAAGCATAAGCAAGCCCGTGCTTACCTTGCCTACTGGGTAATCCATTCCTGTCAGGGACTGTAAATTTGAAAAGAGGCTTTGATTCTGTAGGAAGGCGCTGTGGAATTGGGAGAGAGACAGATGCCATCTATACCTAGAAGCAGTATTTCTGATGTGGTGAAAAAATGTGAAATTGTTCACTACAGATGATCTGGTAAGCACTGTGCTTAGGTTTCTTATTGGATAATCCATTCTTAGTTCTGAGCCATGCCAACTCTCTCTGATGGCATACCTGCAAAATGCATCATTTTGGATAAAGCAATGTGTGCCATAAGCCAGGAGACCTACTTTATGATAGATTGTTTTCTGGATGGTTGAGGAAAACCTTTTACCATAGACAATGTGGTAGCAAACAGTTATTAACTTCCATGTACTGGGCAACATGCCACCTGCTATGGTCATATGGATGGATGAAATATGCCCTGTCGTTGAAGAAAATAGAGTACAGAGGGAGAGAGGGAGCAGTAAACAAATTCTTGAAAGAGAGCATAATTCATGGTTTAACATACAGATATGCAAACTGTAACCGAGAATCCCTGTAAACTCATTGCTATGGAGTTGATTCCAACTCATGGTGACCCCATGTGTTACACAGAACTGCTCCATAGGATTTTCTAGGTTGTATTCTTTACAAAAACAAATCTCCAGGCCTTTCTCCCCAGGCACCTTGGAATGGGTTCGAACCCTAACCTTTAGGTTAGTAGATGAGGGTTTGCACCACCCAGAGACCTTCAAAACATGAATATAGAGGAAGTCATAACAATTCTATGTGAGAAAATTCAAGAATTCATGAGGAAGTAATAGCTGATATTGAAAAAGGAACGAAAGTTTAACTGAGAGAAAAAGTCTATAGGAGTAACACACACACATACCCATTGCCGTTGAGTTGATTCTGACTCATAGCAACCCTATAGGACAGACTAGAACTGCCACATAGGGTTTCCAAGGAGCAACTGGTGGATTTGAACTGCAGACCTTTTGGTTAGCTGCCGAGTTCTTAACCACTGAACCAGCAAGGCTCCATAGTAGTAATAGTCTAGTAAAAAGCCTGGAGTTTTGAACATTCATATGGAGTCTCAGTGGGTAATTCAATATGATTGGTGGAGTTTGGGAGGAAAAAAGATGAAGCTAGGATGCTGATTGTAAATGAATTGTGAGGAGCTGTGCATATATATCAAGATTAGGGATATGGGCTCTGTCCTAAAGGTAGCAGGGAGTTATTGAAAGTTTTTAGTCTAGAAAGAAGGATTTTTTGTTGTTGTTATTATTTTAAAAAGATAAAGTTGGATACACTGTGAAGAATGGATTGCAGGAGGGGGGAAAAAAAAAGCAAGGTAATAAGTTGGATGTTGTAGTCATCCAGGCTAGAAAAGATGGTGACCTGAACAGTGGCAGTGGGGATAGAGAAGAAAGGATCATATATCTAAGGAAATGTTCTGGAAATTAATCTGCTGGGATTACACTCTGATTTATTGTGAGAAAGATGTAAAGAATCTGTTTGGAGCTAGGAATAATGATACAGAGGAAACGAGAAATGGATGAAAGAGAGTTCATTCAGTTGCAGAAGGATTGCATTTGAAACTCGGAAGAAATATCTACATGAAAATATATTCTAGGCAGTTAGAAATGTGGGTGTGGAACCAAACCTGGGACCTGGAGGTAGATTGAATGTTATTGGTTAATAGGTACCCAGTGAAGGAAAGGATATTCCCCAGGGAGAACAGAAAGAAGACCATCATCAGTGTGGCTTGGATCAGGAAGCCCAGATTTGAGTGCCAGGTTCTGTCATTAACCAGCCCTGTGACCCTGGCCTCATATTTTTCATAAAACCGTTGACATTGAGTCAATTCCGACTCATAGAGACCCTATAGGACAGAGTAGAATTGTCCCATAGAGCTTCCAAGGAGCAGTTGGTGAATTCAAACTGCTGACCATTTAGTTGGCAGACAAGTTCTTAACCACGGCACCACCAGGGCTCCATATTGGTCATAAAAAAAAATCATAGGCATCTGTAAAATAGAATCTACAATAGCTGCCTCCCTGGCCACTCAGGGTTACTTAAAACATGCAATGACATAACATGCAAGTGTGCTTTGGAAATCTTTACAGCATTTTCTATACTTTTGATTTTGATATATTCTCAGACAGCACCTATGTATTAAGATGTTCACTGCAGCATTTCAATGAAAAACTGGAAATGGCCTGAATAACTGTAGCTAGGGATTACTTACATTAAAAAAAAAAAATCAATTTGCATGCAATTACTTACTTAAAAAAATAATACATCAGGAATTTGTGTTGCTACAGAGATTGTAAAAACACAGTAATTGCTTATACTACTGCATAAAGTAAATGAAGGTAACACTATTGTATATAAAACATATTCATTACTACCTAAAAATCTATACAGAAAAGAGAGAAGCTTTAAAGGTGTTTTCTAAAATCTTAGCAATGGTTGCTTTGGGGAAGTGATACTATGAGTGACATCTTTCCACCTTAAAAAAAAAAAATTCTGTAATAAAATGCTAGTATAATCATTGAGGAAACCCTGGTGGCATAGTGGTTAAGAGCTATGGTTGCTGACCAAAAGGTCGGCAGTTCAAATCCACCAGGCGCTCCTTGGAAACTCTATGGGGCAGTTCTACTCTGTCCTATAGGGTCGCTGTGAGTCGTGGGTTTGGGTTTTTTTGGTTTTTACTGGTAGCATATGGAATCTTAACTACACCTGATAGCATTTAAAATCTTAACTCTGAAAGAAAATTTTTAAAAATCATCACTCTGGCCCAATCTACATCAATTACAGAGAGATAATTTTAAGCCCCAAGAAATGAACTGCTCCTTTGAGTCACAGATTTTGTGGCAGAGCTGGGCTCAGACCCCAGGAATTCTGGACTCCTGTTGCAGAACCAAAGCAGTTTAGATCAGTAGCTTCCAAATTTGGCTCCTTCTGCTAAGAAAAGCTGTTAGCAGCTTTCAACTGGTTTCTGAGTAGACAGGAGAAGTGCAACCGAGAAGTACTCCACGAGGTATGAGTCAGGATTTAATTCCACAGAAAAGTTATGAGTTCAAGCAGATCAGAGGGAAGAAGCAAGACACAATATGTAGAGAATTTTTCAAAGTGGTTCTTTCTTCCGGGGCACCTTGTGGAAAGACATGTTCTCTTCTGCAGTATCTCTGGCAGGGGGCGATTTTATTTTGAAGCTGTTGAAAGGATTTGAACAGCTCAAGAAAATGGCATTTGGTTTAAAGCCCTGAATCTGTTACTCATTTGCTGTGTGGACTTGGGCAAGATATTAAACTTGTTTATGCTTCAGTTTCATCATTTATCTATAAATTGATGATAATAGTAATATGTGCTTTGCTGAGATTTCAAACACCGCACATTTAAAGCCCTGAACACAGGTGAGTATTGTGATCATGTGGTGGTAAAGAGGAGGAAGAGGAGGAGAAACAGTAGGAAGAGGAAGAAGAAAAGGGCAACAATAATGGTGACGATGACGAGGATGAGGATGATGATGACAACAGCAATGATGATGAGAATGGTGACAAGGACAATGAAGAGGAGGATGGAGAGCCTTTTCAGGTCACCCACTTGAAACGTGATCATTTTCTCTTGGAATTCTTAAACGAATCTTTCAGAGCTAACCTTGCGTTTTACTTACATGTATATGTAGCTCTTGTCATCTGCTTGACTATAAACATCATAACACAAGGCCTTTTCTTGTTCTTTGAGTCTTGTCTATGCTTGCTGACAAATGAACCAACTGCAGCAACCCACAACTGCTTGTGTGTATTATAGCAGATGAAGGAAAGACGTTGCTTTTTGTGAGAGGCCGCTTCACTTTCTCCTGCAGGGGACAGATGGGGAAAACACTGCATTTAATTTAGCTGGCTGCTTCTGATTTCTTTTTCATGGATTTTTTTTTTTTTTTCTTGAAGGGAAAACTGGTTTTCTTTCACATGTCTTTGATGGATTCATTCTGGTGTTCGCTTTAAGGTTTTTAAACTTGTTTTTTGATACAGTAGAATTGCCCTCCAGATATTTTATGGGAGTTGACAAATAAGGTCTGGGAGCAGCTACCATTCTGTACCTTGACGGAAACTGACAGATCTTTCGTAGGTATGATGGGCAATGGTCAGAAGATTAATTTTAAAGAACACATTTGAGGTGCTTTTGGCAACATGCATGATGTATGTTACGACAGCCTTGTTCCAGGAGTGTGTTTGTAGAACTTAATTTATGGGGAGGTATGGGATGCCTGTTTTCATATTCACAGATCTGTAAGGACATAGAAACCATACAAATTGCATCTATAATTATTGTGTAATTTGTTATTCTGGCTGTAGCTGGAGAGAGATTGGTGTTCAGTAAAGTAAAATTTACTGCAAGAAATGTAATTCCAGTCCTACTGCTGTTCTTATACTGATGCGTGAAAGGCAAAAAGGGATCTGGGTTGCGAATTCCTACATTGGTACCCATGAGGGGTATGGGTTTACTGCAGTAGAAAAGTCCATACGTGGGTACTGTACTTCAAAGCAGCACTTTTACTACAGTAGCTCTTGGTTTATATGACTTAAGTCACACCACAAAACAGAAAATTGGATAATAGAACAGCAGGTCTCAAATCTTATACTTTAAACATTTAGAGGTGACAACTTTAGGGGGGAAAACTCTCAATACCATGCAGTCTCAAGAAAAATAGCACTATTCCTAGCATCCCTTCAAGGTAAAGTGAAATAGCCATTCCCATTATACAGGTGAAAAAAACTGAGGAACTAACTACTATCTACTTAGAATTGTAATTTGGAAGATTAAGTCTCAGTTCCTATGATCCACAGTAATTTAAGAATTTTCTCCATTATTTCAGAATTCTATGGATATATTGCTTCTTATTTTATTCATTCAGTCAGACAAGTAATTATTGAGATCTTCCTATGTGCAAATTACTTAGCCTTCTAGGGGAGTTGGATATTTATAATCTTACTGATAGCCTAATTTACAAGCCTCATTATTGTTTTATATTTAAATGTTATGGTTAAAATAATATGTTTGTTGTAAAAAATGCAAGTAGTACATGAGGATAAAATTTAAAAATAACAACTCTCTACTTATCTCTATTCCCACGAGTAATCTTTATTAAAATGTTATATAATTGTCTTTACAATAATAAATCGTTTGAAGCATACCACTTTGCCTCTTACTTTTCTTCTCTCAATAGTAAATCTGAAATAGTAAATATAAATATCTTTACATGTCAGGAAATATCGGTGAAATTCCCCTGTAGTTTTTATTGGCTGATTATTATTCCTTCTTATGATATTACCTACATGTATTTTCAAGGTCCCTTGTTGATGAACATTGGGTTTTTTTTTTTTTGGTACTTTTACAATTTAATTCCTCTATATAGGGTCGCTATGAGTCAGAATCAACTCGACGGCAGTGGGTTTGGGTATCCTTCTTCCCCTCTTCTTATCCCCTAGTTTAGACCAGCATTATTTCAGAACCAGATTATTTCACATATATATAGACTGCAAATTTTCCTGCTGATCTACTGAGCTCTGATGTCTTGCTCTCTATCCTACCTGCTCAAAACTACCAAGATCATTGTATTATAGTACCAGGCTAATCAATGGCCCCTTATTAGCCATTAAGTAAAATCCACACCCTTAGTATAAGATTCAGCACCTTCTGTATTCAACTCTTACCAGTTCGAGGTTCCATCACTTTTCCTTGTAAGCTTCAGTGAAGCCAGTCTACTTCCACATTTTCATATCATTATCATTCTGTCCACCAAATCTGATCTCTTTATTTTGAACACTCTATTCATATGCTGAAATCTTTATTGTATTTTTACGCAAATAATGCATGTCTTCTACACTTTTCAACCACGCCCTCCTCTCCCCACCCTTGAAGTATTTTGGTAAGTGTGCTATGCTGATTTTTTTACAGCAACACATAAAAAAAAAAAAGATGTAGTGGCACTTATGAAAATACTTCACAGGAGGAGGGTGAGGTTGACAAACAAACATAGAAGGCATGAGTTATTTGCATAAAAATACGATATTTCTATCTATAGTTCAAATTCCACGCACTTTAGAAATTCCTTCTTCTCCTAGTCACATCTTATAGTGATAAGCCAAGAAGAACATAGTCTTTACCTTTCTGGGCTATCATAGCAAACCGTTTGGTGATACATAGTCTCTATCTGCACAAAAGAGCGTAACATTTAGTAGAGGAGACTAGACACACTACATGTGACTATGATATGACAACATGCAGAATGTGATATGTGTTTCTCTTATGCCCCATCCCCCCATGTACTTGTGCATGTAAGTAATAAATATTGATAATAATTGAATTTTATTGACTGATTGTTACATGTACTATATATTATATCAAATCCTTTAAATATTCATCTCTTTTAATGCCCACAATGGGTATACAAGATAGTTGCCCAAGGTTACACGGCTACTACATGGCAAAACCAGAATTCCAACCAAGGTTGTCACATTCCTAAACCTTATTATATTTCTTTCATTATCAAAAAACTTTGATAAAAATTTTTAATTGAATCAATAAAATAGTTTTGGAAAAACTAAATTGGTGGAACTTCAGTTTGGCCCATGACATAAGAATATGTATGGAAGCTCCATTCAGGTCCAGCCATGAGGTAACATGATCTTTGAGACTGATTATTAAGTAATCATGACATATTATTTAATAGCTAATAAATAGGCATGTTTTTATAAGATTGAGTAAATTTCCCACTAATTTAATTAAAAGGAATTTTTTTCTAGGCCTCAAAGGTCTACATAGCTTGTCATTTTTTTTTTTCCTGCTGCCCCATTCATTCTGGATTTAAAGTAGCATTGCTCTTCATTGAAGGATATTGACTGCAAATGGGTAATTCATCTTTGTCCAAAGCAAATTATGTTTCATGTCCTTCTGGAAAATTTAATCATTAGAGCAAATTCTGCCTGTATTTACTCTTGCTGGGAAACCTTACATTTGTCAAAATGAATGACCACTTTCCACCAAATATTTCCTTTTGATATGAATTATAGTAGCTTCTTCATTCATCTCTCTGCCTGAAGTTTCACCATCTGTATTAGGTTTCTATGGCTGGTGTAACAAATTACCACAAACTTAGTGGCTTAAAATAATACAAATTTATTATCTTACAATTCCGTAGGTTAAAAGTCCAACACAGGTCTCACTGGGCTAAAATCAAGATATTGGCAAGGCTATCTATGGTTCTTTCTGTAGGTTCTAAGGGAGAATCCATTTCCTTGCCTTTTCAAACATCTAGACACCAACCACAGTCCTTGGCTCCTAGCCCTCTTTCTTCATTTTCAAAGCCAGCAATCAGGAGTCTAGTTCTTCTCACATTTGTTATTACTCCGACCTCCTCTTTCGTCTCCTTCCTCCACTTTTAATGATCCTTCTGATGTCATTGGGCCTATCAGGATAGCGGAAGATAATTTCTTCATCTCAAGGTCCTTAATTTAATGCAAAGTCCATTTCTCCATATAAGAGAACATATTAACAGGTTCAAGGGATTAAGACATGGACATCTTTGGTGGGCCATTATTATGCCTCCCACCCTATTTCTGATTCCCATCTATTCTTCAAACTGCTATCAGAGTAAACTTTCTCAGATGCATACATCGATAGTCACATACATTTGCAAAATTTCCCAATAGCTGATCCTTGCATGCCCAACAAAGAGAACACTTCATAATTTGGCTTTTGCTTACCTTGGCTTCATATGCAACTACTCTTAACTAAATGAAATCTTTCCATGAGCCTACCCTGAGTGCTCTGTACACATAAAGACTAGGGATACAAATAAGTGGTTTCTCCTGCTGTACTCACACTAGGGAGTGCTGGTGACTGAGTCACAGTTGACTTGGGCAGTCTATATCCAAAGACCTACAGGGAAGATATGATCTCGTCCAGTGCCTAGGGTGATTAGCTGTGACTACAAGAGAGATATTTACTGACAAAGATAGCAGCTCATCAGGACTGTATCTAACAAAGTCATCTTGGCTTATCTACTACTGCTCCTGTCCTGACACTATTGGCTCGGTGCCTATTCTAGCTCACCCTCCATTCACAACTTATTGCAGCACTGGGGAGTTGATTTAGAACTGAAGTCAGGGTATGTCTATGTAGACTTTGAGCCCTAGACACCAACTCTTTTTTCCATCTCTTCTAGGGGTCTAGGATCTTTTCTTTTTGGACCCTTAAATACTAAGGACCGTTGCCTTCATGCACTTCCTAACTGCCTTCAGTCTGGAGTTTCCGTTTCTTAAGCTTCAATGTAAAATGGATGATTAGAGTCCATTTGCTAGTCAATAGAGTTGTTTGCCCACACTCCTATGAACAGATATTATTTTACAGCAGCCTTATGACATTCATATACCATTCATAGCTAGCATAAGAGGTTATGGTTTCATTTAAGGCAAAATGATCAAGGCAAATTTCTGGTAACACTCTGACTACAGGAAAAAGAAAGAGACAACAACAACAATAGTAGCAAGCTCAGTCTCTTTTAGGGCTTCTCACTATAATATTAGTTCATTGACTTATATATATGTGTGCTCCTTAAGGCAATATAACTTATTAGTTAGGAATCTTTAGGAGAAAGCAAGATAACTACAATAAAAAATATAGTGAAGAAAAAATATATTAAAAATATAAATAAATTATTTTGAGACAGACAATTAGCTAGTGGATAGAGCCCATAATTCTCTCCCTAGATGATCTTCAGCACTTTCATTGGTTATAATATGTACCCGTCTTGAATGAGAAATGTCCTGATTTGTTGAATTCCACTACTTGGAGCACGTTTCGATTCTAGCTGCCTGTGAATTAAAGTGGTATCTCTGTCTAAGTGCAATCGTAGAAAAATATAGATGAGTTACAATCAAAATTCATATTGAATGGCAAATGGCCAAGAATAGCCAAGATAATCCTGAAGAAGAACAAGGTGGAAGAATAGACTTACTAGATAAGAAGACTTATTATAAAGCTGTAAGAATCAAGACACTTGTGATTGTCACAAGGATAACCAGATAGAGTACGTGCATGTGGAAACTTGATATAAGTTAGAATGTCACTACATTTAAGTAGGGAAGCTATCATCTATGCCGGAGATGATGTTTTTCTAAACGAAAAAAGAAAAAAAGAAAGAAGTTGGATCCATACTTCATATAATACACAAAATTTATTACTTATTGAAGGCTTAAATATAAAAGGGAAACCACAAAATAAAAAAGGAAATAATATCTCTATGAACCTGGAGTATGGAAGGATTTCTTACCAAGGCATTCACACACACACACACACTCTAACCAAAAAAAAAAAAAAAATCAATAAACTATATTTAAACTAAGAATTTCTGTACACCAAAAGTGGAAACGAAGCAACAGCATGAGAGCCCAAGGGACTAAAAGTCAGAATAAAGAACTTCTACAAATTAATAAGAGAAAGATACCAAATCCACTAGAAAATTGGCAAATACGTCATTGCCACAATAATGCTGCATAACGGTTTCAAAATCTCAGTAACATACCACAATGAGCATTTATCTCTACTGGTGTCTGTGGATTAGCTGGGGCATCTCTGTACCTTGTGTCTTATTCTGGAAACCAGGCTGGGAAATAGTAGGCAGTGGCTTCCTGGGTTTTTATCTCATGACATGACTGAAGCACCAGAGGGCCAGTCCAAACACACAAGCATATTTTAAGTCACCATTCATGTCACTTTCATTCATATTACATTAGCCAAAGCAAGTCACATGGCCAAGTTCAAAAGTCAAGAGGAAGGCAAACCAGCCTTCTTATCAAGAAGCCATAGCAAGGATGTGGTTGTATAATATTACTACAAGGGAGAGAAAAATAATGCAAAACAGCAGTCCACTACACAAACAGAAATTTTACAGAAGAACAAACAGATAATGAATAAATACAGAGGAAGTTGTTCAAACTTGTTAGCAATTTGGGAAAATTGAGTACAAAATCACAGTAAGATAGCAATTTGCATCCATCAGTTTGGCAAAAAATTAAGTTAAACAACACCAAGCGCTGACAAAAGTGAAGAGTAATTGGAAGTCTTGTACATTGCTAATAATTGTGGAAAGTGTTTCAATGTTCAGGAAAATAATTTGGTATTATTTACTAACGTTGAGGGTTCACATATCCCATAATTCAGCAGTTATATACCTGGGTGTATATGCTAGAGATAGTCTTGGATATGTGGCCCAGGAAGTATATGTAAGCAATTTTATAGTAGTATAGTAGTTGTGGAGCATATGTGATATAAAATTCTTTATAGAAATTCTCAAACTAGAGAATACTTAACACAGAAATCAAATGAGAACTGGGAAACATCAGAGAAGTGCACATGGGAGACTTTGCCATTTTGATTATGTTCATTAGTTGAGTGGTGGGGATATGGGATGATGATGATGATTATTACAATTGTTTGTATCTTATGTATAAGCCATACACTTGCAAGTATTTTATAATTTAAGAATATGTTGATGATAAACCCGTAAAAAAAACCCATTGTCATTGAGTCAATTCTGACTCATAGAGACCCTATAGGACAGAATAGAACTGCCCCATAGGGTTTCCAAGGAGCGGCTGGTGGATTCAAACTGCTGACCTTTTGGTTAGCAGCCAAACTCTTAATTTCTGTACCACCAAGGCTCCATGTATGGAGTGGTAATTGAGAATGTCTAACTCCATTATCCGTTTAAGGGAAATTTAAAAGTTTTTTTTTTTTAAGAGTTCTTTTGAATTCATTTGTATTTTTACTTATTGTTCCATGTAAGATCCAAAAGCCAATTGAGAGATAAATATACATCTAGTATATTTTTTATATTCATAGTCAGGGAGGTAGACTGGCCATCCCTATTAAAAATAACCAAATACAAACATCAAGCTATGATTCATTACATGTCCCAAGTGATGTATAGCAATTCTTTAATTTGAGTCGTAGTTACTCCTCTGAGTCTCATCACCACAGTTCTCAGTTATAGGATCATCAGAGGTTAAGAGCTCAGGCTGCTAACCAAAAGGTTGGCAGTTCAAACCCACTAGCCATTCCCTGGAAACTCTACGGGGCAGTTCTGCTCCGTCCTGTAGGGTTGCCATGAGCCAGAATCAACTCAATGGCAATGGGTTTAGTTTTGGTTTGGCTTCCCTTTCTTTAATGATCATTTCAGATTTTAGCTCAAACGTGTTCTTTCTTTTCCCAGCAGATAGACATCAGTCCCACAGTGACTGGCTTCCACTGTGTGTACTACACTTTCAGGGGCCTCAATGCTGCTTAATGGGCTTGCAGCATCAGCCATGTCATAAAAGGGGATCAAACTCATTAGAGAAGAGCTCTTCCTACTGCGAGTTTGGTACCCAACATTTATAGAGTCTGCCTTGCAGGTCACAGATCCATCATCTCATATACACATGATCCTCTCTCCCAGAGATTTTTTTTATCCTCCAGGGCATTTTGCTGATAGCTTCATTCTTCTCGAGTGTATTTGTCACACCAGGTCTTGATGTTGGAGTGCAGATCACAAACCACATACAATGTGAGATCTATCTGGAGTCCACTTTTTATTCTTATTGAGTAATCACCATAAATACATGGAAAAGAAAACAGTTAATGGTGTAGTTTGCTTTGCTAAGACAGAAAATAATTGTTCGTACAACTTAACATGGACATGCTGACAGATGAATATCAGTCTATCCAAACAAAGACCTAAAGGAAAGTACTTCCGAGATTTTTCCTTTAGCAGACCTTTCTTTGTAATGACAAACGATTGGCGGCACAAGATGCACCTTGCTTTATTGTGCTGGAACTGACACTTATTTTTTGGAACTGACACTTATTTTGAAGATTTACTGCTTTATAGGCGAGGCTAGAAGGTCCTGAACATGTAAAACAAAAAATTTCATAAAAACGCATTCACAAACATGCATGCTCGTTTCAAAAATGGGAATCACAGCATGGATTTCTAATTTGATGTGCTAGGTCAATTTTTTCAATGAACCAGCAACTGCATCTTGCAAGTTTGTTGTCTGAAAGACTAGCAGGGGGACAAAGAGAATTCTGCACCCGAAAGGAAGAAAGTGCTCCTTTATTGGGAAACCACATAAGCCTGCTTTGGCATATTTATATTGTTCGTGAAGGCCAGATCAATCACAGCCAAAGCACCTACATCTATTCCGCTAAGCAGTGAAAGTGATTATCCCTTCCTGAACATTCTAGGAAAGCCAGTTGGAGTCTTCAGGGTTTAATCAAGTAGTGAAAAAGTTCCATTTCATCCCAGTTACAACAAGGACTGTATTGGTTTGTTACATCTTGGCTTCTGGTCCACACAAAATCAAAGTGGAGCTGGCACAGTGAACTCTAAAATGCAGAGATCATTTGTCAGAAGGTTTGGGTTGAATTACTGACCCCCATTTTAGCTGTGGGACCTCAGGCAATTCATCAGACCTCTACAGGCTTTCTTTTTCTCATGTTTAGAGTGCTGTGTGGATTAAAAGATCTCTGAAGTCCCTTTCAGAACCAAACACGAGGGACATCATTCCTGTGTTCCTAACAAAATGGCACTGGTTCTGACCAGTGGAAACCTCCCCGGTGTTTATCCTTTCACACCTCTGCATTAAATAATTACTGAAAGAATCATTATCCATAAATGATCTACTTTTTAGAAGGACTAGAGCCCCTGCACTGAAGGGACATGAACATTATACAAAAGCAAAACCAGTCAGTTGCCATCAAGTCAGGTCCCGCTCATAGTGACTCCATGTGTGCGGAGTAAGACTGCATCCCATAGGGTTTTCAAAGCTGTGACTTTTTTGATCAGATATCAGGCCTTTCTTTCAAGGCACCTCTGGGAGGGTTCGAACCACCAACCTTTCAGTTAGTATTCGAATGTTTAACTGTTTGTACCACTCAGGGACTCTGACCATTATACAACTACCTTTAAAAGCAGTGTGTGATATTACTCAGATTTCTCGCTATCATCCTTCACTCCTTTTCTTCCTGGGTATTCAGTGGTTCTGTGAATTATTGTCTGTTCATTAAAAAAAAAAAATGCCCATTTTAAGGTTTCAATAAGCTGATACCTTGTTTTGATATAGTAAGCTGAGCTGCCTGTTCAATGTCAATTATCCTTTGGACACAGATTTGAGACATTTATCACCTTTGCTAAGAAGCCATGGTGGCACAGTAGTTAAAGCACTCAGCTGCTAACTGAAAGGTTGGTGGTTCGAACCCATCAGCCACTCTGCAGAAGAAAAATGTGGCAGTTTTCTTCTGTAAAGATTTATAGCCTCTGGGGCAGTTCTACTCTCTCTGTCCTATACGGTTGCTATGATTCAGAATCAACCCGATGGCAGTGAGTTTGGTATGAGTCAGAATCACTCAACGGCATTTTTTTTTTTTTCTTTTTGGCTAAAGTCTGTTAAAACTTTCCAAAAATCACTTGTAGTCCAAACAGGCAGATTAAACGCAACAGGCCAGGTTGTCAAGCTGAAACCAAGATTTATATTTTTCAGTGAAATAATGTCATTGACAATAGCTCTATTTCCTCCTGACTGAAAATATTATGTATTTTCTCTCTCAAAATTTGTGAACTGATTACAAAGAGGGAAGGTCCAATTATCCTCACTCACCTTATGATGTAAGGCTATCCAGCCGGTAGTGAGTATAAGTTCTACTGCTTCTAAAGAAGGCAGTCAAGTAGCACGCAGCTATGGCAAATTTAATTTCCCTTCTGCTGTGTGTGGGGGCTAATGTGGGTCCAGTAATTACTATGGCAATGTTAGAGCATGTTAAATTTATGGAAATTAGAATATGTAAGCACAGTAGATAATGTTTGTTTTTGATCCCGAAGTAAAGGTAATTGGCTTTAATTATCACAGTAAATGTTCTTGTTACTTCAGATAATTATAGGTGGACCCTTCCAGATAAAAGATTTATTATATCTCAGGAGCTCTGCTAAAGCTATGGTTTAGGGAGCAATTTCATTATATATCTCTTGTTATTAGGATATGTATTTTTTTCTGTTCTTTTTAAAAATTTTTCTTAGAAATACTTCAGTCTGAAATATCTTTTTTAATATAGTGCTGAAACTTGGTAATTCTCCTTTAAATTTGCCTAATGAGTAACAGTAGGGAGGGTAGTTTAAGTTTCTGTCATTCCTCTTCTCAAATCTTAGTCCTTAAAGTGCAGAGATTCTAAATTTTATACAGGAAATTGGAACATACTGCTGAATCCTTTTGTTGGTCCACTGGAAGAAAGCAACTTACTGCTACAATTGGTCTTGCTTCTCATTCTCTCATTATAATAGGGACACTTGCATTTTGAGTTAAAAACAGTACAGAAAATATCAAAATCCTTGTACAAAGTTAACATTCTGATTATAGGATTTGGTTGTTTTCACTTTCATTGCTGTGATGCAGACTAATTTGACACTCGAGATATATGACACATTTTGGTGATAAATGAAATTTTAAAAAATAGTTATTTATTTCAATGTATATATTTTTAAAAAAGTAAAACCAGCTCATCAAACACACATTTTCACAGGTATTATTATTTGAGGGGCAGTTTAAAGTAGTATTTTGGTTCCTGTCTTTAGTTATCTAGTGCTGCTATAACAGAAATATCACAAGTGGATGGCTTTAACAGACAGCAATTTATTCTCTCACAGTCTAGGAGGCTAGAAGTTTGGATTGAGGGTGCCAGGTCCAGGGAAAGGCATACTCTCTCTGTCAGTTTTGGGGGGAAGGCCCTTGTCATCAGTCTTCCCTGAACTAGGAGCTTCTCTACACAGGAATGCTGAGTCCAGAGGACATGCTCTGCTTCTCACACCACTTTCTTGGTGGTATGAGGTCCCCTGTTTCTCTGCTTGCTTCTCTCTTTTACTTCTCAAAAGAGATTGATTTAAGACACAACCTAATCTTGTACATTGAGTCCTACCTCTTTAACATAACTTCCTCTAATCCTACCTCATTAGCATTATAGAGGTAGGATTTACAACACATAAGAAAATCACATCAGATGACAAAATGATGGACAATCACACAATACTGGAATCATGGCCTAGCCAAGTTGACACACATTTTTGGGGGACACAATTCAGTCCATGACAGTTCTTTTTTTTTAAGTGAGCTGGTTTAGGGATAAGTGTTAGGCAAATATGAAAAACCCCAAACCAAACTCATTGCCATTATGTTGATTCCAACTCATAGAGACTCTATAGGACAGAATAGAACTGCCCCACAAGGTTTCCAAGGCTGTAATGTTTACAGAAGCAAGCTGCCACATCTTTCTCCTGGGAGCAGCTGGTGGGTTCAAACCACCGACCTTTTGGTTAGCAGCCGAGCACTTAACCATCAAGCCACCAGGACTCCTTCAAACAAATATAGTATATTGCATATGTCCCGTAACCCAAAACCCATTGCCATCGAATCGATTCCGACTTATAGCGACTCTATAGGACAGAGTAGAACTGCCCCATGTGGTTTCCAAGGAGCACCTGGTGGATTCGAACCACTGACCTTTTGGTTAGCAGCTGTAGCTCTTAACCACTATGCTACCAGGGTTTAATGAAGAGAGTTTAACGATGACACCATTTTAAGAAACGTTGGTATAAGGACCCTTTAGTGATCACCTTGTTCTAACCTATTATTTTGTAATAAGAAATACTTGCTCAAATATGTGAAACAAATACTTAAGGTCACAGGGCTAGGAATGGATTATGGAATGAATGAGCAAGCAGCCAAAGGGTTACTAATGCACCCAGTCATATACTCAGGAGAGCAACCAGAGACAAGAGATCTTTGCACCTTGCCTCTTCTTTAGAGGAACTAGTTGATTTGCTTATCTCCAAAAGGCCCCTGCACAACAGGTAAATCTCCCTGCCTAAATAAACCTGGGAAGGAACTCTGGCCATTTCACTTGTTCCTCTTCTACTAGAAGAGTTTATTCA
This sequence comes from Loxodonta africana, assembly GCF_030014295.1. NCBI lineage: Eukaryota > Metazoa > Chordata > Mammalia > Proboscidea > Elephantidae > Loxodonta > Loxodonta africana. Next base: position 28,292,138 of record NC_087357.1, read on the forward strand.
GCAGCTTTGAGTATAGCCTTTGCATTTATAGGTTTTCCCCCCACTGATTAATATTTTCCCTTTCCTCTTGTAGAATATGTCCTTTCGATGATTAATTTAAGGTGCTCATATGTAATCTTAAGTAAGGCAATAGTTCCAAGGAGTTCAACATTTGTATTGCAAGGATATCCTTTAAATCCCTCTTATCAAGGAATGCTGAATTTCCCTCCACAGAGTAAAAATGTAAATGGATGACAGCTCAAGGCCAGAGAGGGTAGTGGGAGCCTGTTTCTGCTACTGGCTCTGAATTTGAGCAAGTCTGGAAACACTAATCTCACAATAGTATAGTATGTGGGGGTGGGGGGGGAGCAACTTAACTCCCCAGACTCCTGTAAAGTTACAAAGCTAGTCAAGCAAGTTGCTCCAACTTAGCCTTTGGGATGCAGAAAAAACAAACAAACAAAATCTCTCCAGAGAAGAAGGTTATTGCTTCTAATTAGACCTTACAAATTGGGAGAGCCAGAAACTCTGGGACTAGCTGGCAGTTTTCATATCAGTGATTGTGGACTGCTTCCACGTTGAGCACTAGATTTGTTTTTCCAGTTGCTGTCAAGCCAGCTCGGACTCGTGGCAACTCCGTGTGTGTCAGAGTAGAACTGTGCTCTGTAGGGTTTGCAATGGCTGGTTTTTCAGAAGTAGATCTACCATGGTTTTCTTCCAAGGCACCTCTGGATGGACTCGAACCTCCAACCTTTTGAGTGTGTTAACCGTTTGTACCACCCAGGGACTCCTGAGTACTAAGTAGTAATTTCATAACAAAGCAAGGTATAGTAACCCACCTCCCTGCCAAAAAAAAAAAAAAAAAAACAGGAAAAAGAAAAGCGAAGTAAATATTACAAATTTTAAAACTTTCTAGAATCCTGGCCCGACTGGTCTGCTATAGGCAGAGACCTGTTTAAGCCAGCCATGACTTAGAGAGGGAGTCTTTCCCTGAAGTAAAACCTTTCCCATTACAGGTTACAAAAAGAAAAGGAGATCCCCCCTCCGTTTTTATCACTGTGAAGGACTTTCAAGGACTCCTCTGAGACCAGGAGGATGACTAGAGGACTGGGATGTAATTCCCAGGTGCTCACTGCCACGAGAGCCTTTGTCAACTCCAAGGTTCCAAGCATCTGTGTCAGATAGCCACGTACCGCTTCTGTAGGTCTGAGCTCCCCTCACTCCAGACGGCCCCTCTGATTCTCACGGCCTGGAGAAAGAAAGGAGGGTCATGAAGAGTGGTTTTGTGTACTATGGCATGACGTATATATGAAACAGCTCTCCGTGCTTGATCTCTGGGCTGTGACACACTGATGGGGCACATTGGGTCTCTGGGCTGATCTCCTGCAGAAGCCAGATTGAGACCAAAATGCTTCCCACCAAGGGGCAGGAACACGATTGTCTGCATCAGGGGAGGCTCATTCCAGAGCCAACCCAGTGCTCTCGAGTCGATTCCGACTCATAGCGACCCTGTAGGACAGAGTAGAACTGCCCCACAGAGTTTCCAAGGAGTATCTGGCGGATTCCAACTGTCAGCCCTTTGGTTCGCAGCCGTAGCACTTAACCACTAGGCCACCACAGTTTCTTCATTCCAGAGAGCGGCCTGAATTCACAAGGGTTTTCTCTATTCTACTTCACATTGTCTAAGCCATGCAGTTGTCTGAAACTTATTACTGATAAATATAGAAATAAAATAAACATTAAAAAAAATCTGCTCACTGGGACCAACCATTGCCTTTTTCCCCTATGTGGCTTAATTGAGAAAGGCATAAGGACCATAACAGTTTCTTTAAATGATATTTTTGAGCAATTACGGCATGAAAACATGGAGGAGTATGCAGGCTCTTTAGGCGGCATAGTAATATTGAGTTTCTAAGCAGGAGGTGAACTCACTATATTGTTAAAGTCACCTTTCTCTCGTCTCTTGGCCCCACTTTCATCTCAAAGCAATGTTTTTTAGTCTCTGTGTATTCCTGTGTCTCACTGTGTTTATAAAGTTCAGAGGCTGAGCAGCATGTCTAGTGGGCCAGGCAGTACAGTGCAGATGGGGAGCTGTCTCTAAATGCATGAAATTGAGTCTTGGATGCTACAGCAATGGGAGGATTGACTTCCCCACTCCTGGAAGATGAGTATTTTCAGCAAAACAATACTTTCCCTGGGCTTCTTGGCAACAGACTGGCCTCCTCAGTTAAGATGGATGATGTGATAGGCATAATTAAGTCTCTGGTCACCCAGAGGATCACCTTGATAGGCAACAGTTACTGATATTTCCATGTGCCTGCCTGCTTCTCTCTCTAAGGCATCTATTTTATGTGTATTTGTCTAGTTTTACTGCCCACTAGGTTTGTTTGTGAAATTCATTCACTGTGACTGAGGCAGAATACTATGGGGATCCACAGAAATCAACGTGGAGAAAGAGATTATTGGGTCAAGTTGAGGGACAGCTGGACTCCGTTTCTGTTACTTCTGTTTGGTTTGTTACAAGTCTAAGCTTGTGTCATCCCTCCTCCATCATTTAATTCATTTTATCTCTGTTGCCTGCTCAGGTCATATTCATTCTGGGAAGGAAAAATCCCTGTCAGATCTCAAGTGTGAATGGCACACTTAGGATTTTCTGGTGGGACAGGGATTATCTTTTAAGAGTCTAGGGAGAGAAGGTATTTTTTTTAAAGAAACTATGTAGCATACTTGATTTAGAGGAAGGGCTGGCAAGCTACAGTCCATAGACCGAATTCAGCTTTCCTCCTGATTTTGTAAATAAAGTTTGAGTAGAGATTAACCAAAGCCAAACGCATTGCTGTCCAGTCGATTCCAACTCATAGCAACCCTATAGGACAGAGTAGAACTACCCCATAGAATTTCCAAGGAGCACCTGGTGGATTAGAACTGCTGACCTTTTGGTAGCTCTTAACCACTATGCCATCAGGGTTTCCTGAACAGGGATTAGGGGGTAGAAAAACAATTGCCCCAGAGCTAATACTTGGCTTTGCATGAAAACTCCATCATGATTTGGGATGATAGAATCACTGGATTTTGGAACAGCAGAAGCTCTTAGAGATCATCTGTTTTTACCCTTTCACAGATGTGGTTATCATAATACATCTTTTACATTAAAATTGATCTGAATTCAGGTTTGCCTCAATTTCATATGATCTCGGGAAAATTACACAGCCTCTGTGAACCCCAATCTTCTCATCTATAAAATGAAAAAAAAGAAAAAGAAAATGAGGGTAATGACATATCTCTAAAAAAGTTTAGGAGAGGGAGAAGTTTGGTAAAGTGCTTTGCACAGAATAGGAACTTATTTTATAGCAGGCTTGTCCCGTCTCTCCATCATTACATATGCAATGGGACAGAAACACAATGGACAATGTTAAGTAACTCACCCCATGTCATGAAGCTGAGTAGTTGCAGGAATAGAATGAGGAAGTGGGTTTTCTGGTCCTAAGATGTCATTTGTTCCTCTCCAACATGATGCCTCCCTGCACCAAGTTGCCAGCAAAGTGTCCCTTTTCAGCATCCAGGGCACAATTAGGATTTATTACGTCTCCATAGAACATTAGGAAAAAGGCACCCTTACTTGTGACATTCTAGTGAAGGACAAGTTCTTTAGAGACTTTTGATTACCTAATATAAAAGTAAACCCAGGGTGGCCAAAGTCTCCTGATCCCACACCTCAAGTTTTTTAGTGCTTCTCTATCTTCGCCTTATATTAAAATGGATATGGCGAGGATGCATCTCTATGTGTGTACCTACTTGCTCTGGATCAGATACCTTTCCCCCTCATTTGCAAATGCCAACAAGGAAAGCATAGTGGTGACCTGATGTTTCCTTCTCACAGTTGCTGCTTCTGAAGTGCCAATCTTAGGCACAGAGAATAACTACAAAGATCCACATGGAACAGGGATAACCAGGGTTAGCCGCAACTCACACCATCAATCACTTTTATTGCCCCCCAGACAGTGTTTCCATTATTTATGCTGCTGGGGGATCCACTATATTCATAACACAGCTAGTTGTCATGGCTTTAAAAATATGATGGATTCCTAAATTAATCCAATAGTCCTTGTCTTGGGCTTGAAGCATGGGTAGTCACGAGGGGTACAGAGTTATCTATACTTATGAAGTTAAATGCCCACTGGTTCTGATGAAGAAAAGACTGACCATTACATCCACAATGAGTTTGTGTCAATAATGCTAAATCTCTCTACAGATGCTTACAGATCGAGTGTGAAACAATGATTGACATAGCTGACATTTACTTATTCTATCATTAATCAGATAGTGCACTGATATGTCCAAGAGCCACAGAGAATAAGAACATGAAAAATACACGGTTTTGGCCCTCAACATGTTTTGTGTCCTCTTAGAATTAATATTTGAGAATATGGGACCTGTCTTAGGAGAAATGAAAATAAAGGGCTTGAGATTTTGGAGAATGGAAAGACCACTTGTTGATGAGATTAGGGGTGATGCTAAAGATGACTGTGGTGTTTGGGAAGGCCTGAAGAATAGATAAGGTATTGACAAGAGAGGATGAGAAATAATTCATGTTTAGGGAACGAAATGAGCAAAGGCATAGAAATAGGAGAGAACAATTGAATGGCACACAGAAGTCTATTAAGTTGAAAAGTTGGTTAGGAGCCAGAGTCTGCAAGATCAAGAAAGGAGTTTGGACTTCATTTTAGAAGCAATCACAAGCTACAGATGATGTTTTACAAGGAAAAAAACATGATCATAACTGCACCTTAGGAAAACAGATTTGCCCACAGGGTTAGTATGAAGTGGAATGAGTGAAGGACAGAATTCAGGGAACTTATTGCAGGAATACCAAGAGCAAGAAAGGACACAGTAGGAGTAGGGCTGGAAGATTTTAAATCATGTAGAAAGGAATGATGAAAGCAAGTGTGGCAATGATGGAAATTAAACTTGCTGTTGAAATTTGACCCTGTGTCAAGTAGTTGGAGTCCTTTCTGTGGTCTACGTAGCAGACCATACATGACCTGTGTGATCTGGGCCCCTCTTTTCTTGATAAACAATTAGGACTCTTCCCCCTCTGTTCATTCCACACTGGGCTCCTTACAGTCCTCAAGTGTGGCAGGCATGCTTCAGAATTAGGTTTTGTACTGCATGTTTCCTTTGATTAGAAAGTTCCTCCCTCATTTACCAGAGCTGCTCATTCCTTCACCTCCTTTGAGTCTTTGTTCAAATGTGCTTTCTCAATAAAATTTCCCTGACATTCTATTTAAAATTATAAGCCACCTCACTCACATCCTGCCTTATAAACCAGCATTTTCCATCTCCCAGTCCATTCTTTTCTGTAGTACTTATCATCTCCTAACATATAATACAATTTACCTATTTATCTCGTGTACTGTACTACTTATATCTCCACCTGCCTCAATATATGCTCCACAAGGGCAGTGTAAAAATGGCTTGGGGGCATCATCCAACCTCTTCGTCTAACTTCTTAAGGCGAGAGGAGAGAGAAGCAGCATCAGTATCAGCCCAAGGCTGATTCCAATGAGATGGTAGTCAGATAAGCCTCCTCTTTCCAACCTTTTTACCAATTCTGACACCAGCTGTCCCTCCCATGACACTCTCAACTCTGCTGGGTTCGATAATTCATTGCAATGACCACCCAGAATTCATAGATTATACTCATGATTATGAGGTTTGTTAGGGAAGTAAGAGTTTATAATTCAAAATCAGAATCAGGAAGCATGTAGGCAAAGTCTCCCTTTTTCAGTGCAGGACAGCTCTCTCAGCTCTTCTCAGTTGTGCAGGGCTACATTTCAGCCCCCTCAGGACAGGCTCCTTTCAGACACCTCAGGATAGGATCCCTCTCGCAGCCCTCGGCCTGGCCTCTGCCCTGCCTCTGCCCTGCTTAGTCAAGTGTTACAAAGCTCTTTAGCTCTTCCGATAAGTGCTCGGAGGCACCCCACTCTGCCAGCAAGCCTTGTCCCAGAGGTGCTCAGCTCTCTCGCTCAGTAGGTTGGCAGCCCACTGTAGCTTCCTCTCTCTATGGGATGGGAAGCCCATCATGCCATTTCTTGCCTGTCTCCTGGTTCTGCTGCTGCCATTCCTCTGCCACTTCTTCTCACCATCTCATGCCATCTCTGGCATTACGGCTCTCTTTGTCTCCAGGGTCTAGGAGGTTCTCAGCAGAAGGACCCTGTGTCCAAAGAACATATTCCACTCTTGACTCTTCTTCCTTGATAGTAGTGAGGTCACCTCTATGCTCTAGGATTGGTTCTCTTTTTTAGCCTAGCAGGATGGCAGAACTGATGAATCCCCTCGTTAGGGCTCCATATACCTTATTTTCATGGTCTCACCTTCAAAAGAATGCCATGTACCTTATTTGCATTATTAGCAGGCTTTCTAATCCCTTTGGTGGGCCACAAGCACCTTATTGGCATAGTCCCACCCAATCATTTTGTGGGAGTTACAAGACAATGCATGGCTAGAAGGGCCATATTAAGTAATTTCACTGCACTGCAGTCAGGGATCAAGTACTTTGGTTACTGATGTGTCCCAAGTACTTAAAAGAGTGCCTGGCATAAGGTAAGCAGCCAGTAAATGTTTGTTGGATGAATAAATCAGTGCAGCTGATTTTGTATTTTCCCTATTGGTTACTCTTGAATCCTGTTATGGATTGAATTATGTCCCCCCAAAATATGTGTTGTAAATCCTAACCCCTGTAGTGGCTATAATCCCATTTGGGAATGGGTTTTTTGTTATGTTAATGAGACAATATATGCTGTGCCTTAAGTCAATCTCTTTTAAAATATAAAAGAGATTAAACAAGCAAGTGAGCAATCAGACATGGGGGAAGATAAATACCACAGCACATGAACATCAAGTAACACAGGAACAAGGACCGTCCCCCAGAGCTGACAGAGAGAAAAAGCCTTCCTCTAGCATCTTGAAGTCAGACTTCTAGCCTCCTAAACTGTGAGAAAATAAATTTCTTTTTGTTAAAGCCACTCGCTTGTGGTATTTCTGGTATAGCAGCACTAGATAACTAACACAGATTCCATGGGCCCTCATTATGTTTTACCACTCCATTTTTGTATTTCTACAGAGCACACGGGGCTCTCAATCCACCAGTTTCTTGGATCACTCACAAAAATTCCAAGTTTGACTTCGTTCAGTTTCTAACTAGGACAGGAATGGCTTGCTGCTATAGCTGAACACTCTCTGAGATCATTTCTAAGAAGGATCTGCTTTTCCGTACCCTTGGGAACCTTCCCTGTCCCTTGATGCCTTGTAGGATGTTTTAAAGAAATACTGTCCTGTTGCCTCATCATTCAAGTCTTACACTGCATTTAGAATGCTTTTGAAATTTTACTTAGGAAACCTCTTTGAATTTAGTCCTTGGTAACTAATAACTGTTATTAGAAACTGTTTTCCATTTTCATCATATCTCCTTTATAGAAACTGTTTTCCATTTTCATCATATCTCCTTTAAACCAACCTGGACATATTGGCAGAGATTTGGCCGAGACAAAGTGATATTTAGTGTGACTTGCAGCTAACTCAAGACATTTCTATTTTTCCTTGAGTGTCTTTGCCAGAGTGGGAACACCATTTAACTTGTCATCTCAGAACCTGCTCAGTGCCAATACATCAATACTCTAGACCAGTCAGAATTATGGTCATTTTTAACTGCACAGGCATGTGAGTTAAGAGATGAGAAGCTATGTGTAATAACCACTATGTGGGCTTCCATCGATAGCCTGACCACATGTTCTCTTGGCATATGTTAAACCTTAGGACAATGCCCCTGCTTAAGGTGTAATTGTCAATAACTATGTAAGAAGAAAATAGGAAAAAAAATGGTATAAGAAAAGCCGACATGTTGGAGATTTCAAGCAGACATTTGAGTGTGCTTACCTTCCTTCCATACAATCTGCATGGAAATTCAATAAAGCCAGATAATTGAAAATCAATCAGCATTTGATCTTGAGGACCCAATACATGCCTAACAAAGTAATAAGAAAAATGGTGTTATAAAAATGTCCCCCCTGCTGAAGAAATGAGCACAATGTGATAACTTGTTGTTTTGTTAGTTTTTTATCAAGCCAGTTCTGACTCTAGGGACCCTGTGTACAACAAAATGAAACACTCACTGCCTGGTCCTGTACCATGCTCACAATTGTTATGCTTGAACCCATTGTTATAGCCACTCTGTCAATCCATCTTGTTGAGGGCCTTCCTCTTTTTCACTGACCCCCTGATGACAGCATGATATCATTCTCTAGAGACTGGACCCTCCTAATATCATATCCAAAGTACTTGAGAGGTAGTCTGGCCATCCTCTCTTCTAGGGAGCATTCTGGCTGTACTTCTTCCAAGATAGATTTGTTTGTTCTTTTGGCAGTCTGTGGTATATTCAATATTCTTTGCCAACATCATGATTGAAAAGCATATAATTCTTCTTTGGACTTCTTTATTCATCGTCCAGCTTTCACATGCATATGAGGCAATTGGAAATATCGTGGCTTTGGTCAAGTGCACTTTAGTCTTCAAGGTGACATCTTTGCTTTTTAACACTTTAAAGAGGTCTTTTGCAGTGGTTTGCCCAGTGTAAGATATCGTTCAGTTGCTTGACTACTGCTTCCATGGGCTTTGATTGTGGATCCAAGTAAAATGAAAGCCTTGACAACTTCAGTATTTTCTCTATTTATCATGATGTTGCTTATTGATCCAGTTGTGAGGAATTTTGTTTTCTTTATGTTGAGGTGGAATTCATACTGAAGGCTGTGGTCTTTGATCTTCATCAGTAAGTGCTTTAAGTCCTCTTCATTTTCAGCAAACAAGGTTGTGTCATCCGCATTTCTCAGGTTGTTAATGAGTCTTCCTCCAATCCTGATGCCCCATTCTTCTTCACATAGTCCAGCTTTTGGACTATTTGCTCAGCATACAGATTGAATAAGTATGATGAAAGAATACAACACTGATACACACCTTTCCTGATTTTAAACCATGTAGTATCCCCTTGTCCTTTTTGAGCAACTGACTCTTGGTCTATGTACAGGTTCCACAAGAGCAAATTAAGTGTTGTGGAACTTGCATTCTTCAAAATGTTATCCATAATTAGTTATGATTCACACAGTCTAATGCATTTACATAGTCAATAGAACATAGGTAAACACCTTTCTGGTATTCTCTGCCTTCAGCCAAGATCCATCTGACTTCAAAAATGATATCCCTTGTTCCACGTCCTCTTCTGAATCTGGCTTGATTTTCTCGCAGTTTCCTGTTGATGTACTGCTGCAACAATGTTTGAACTATCTTCAGCAAAATTTTACTTTTGATTGATATTAATGATATTGTTTGATAATTTACACATTCTGTTGGCTCACCTTACTTCGGAATGGGCAGTCAGTTGGTCAGGTAGCTATCTTAAAAACTTCCTGGCATGATGCATGAGCACTTCCTGGGTTGCATCCATTTGTTGAAACATCTCAATTGGTATTCCATCAATTCCTGAAGCATTGTTTTTCATCAATGCCTTCAATGCAGCTTGGACTTCTTCTTTCAGTACCACTGGTATATGATCATATGCTACCTCTTGAAATGGTTGAATTTGACAAATTCTTTTTGGTACAGTGACTCTGTATATTTCTTCCATCTTATTTTTCTTTTTTAACAGTTTCTACATGTACAATTTAGTGACATTGGGTACATTCTTTGAGTTGTGTGCACCATTCTCACCCTCCTTTTCTGAGTTGTTCCTCCCTTATTAACATAAACTCACTGACACCTAAGGTTTTTATCTATCCTTTCTAGTTTCTGTTGTCAATTTGATCGCACATAGATAGTTCTTAAAAGAGCACAACATATGCTCAAGGCAGACCTTTTTTACTAATTAAGCTAAACTACCACTTTTTTTTTATTATTGTTTTTAAGATGACTTTAAGTTTTAAAATTTATCTCAGGGCAGTAGTTTCAGGGGTCCATCCACCCTCCATGGCTCCAGAAAGTCTAGAGTCCATAAGAATTTGAAATTCTATATTTTCCCCTTTTTGATCAGGATTCTTCTATGGAGTCTTCAATCAAAATGTTCATTAATGGTAGCTGGGCACCATCCAATTCTCCTGGTCTTATGGCAAGTGAGGCAGTTTTTCATGGAGGCAATTTGCCACACATTCCATATCCTCCTTCTATTCCTGGCTGTCCTTCTTCCTTTGTTGCTCTAGGAAAAGAGAAAAATTGTTGTAACTTTGATGGCCACCTGCAAGCTTTTAAGTGCCCAGGCACTACACAAGGAACGAGCAAGTAGAACAGAAGCACTAAATATGTTATTAGACCAATCAACTGGGATGTTCCATGAAACTATAACCTTAAACCTCCACACCAAGGAACCAAATCCCATGAGGTGTTTGGTTGTACCTAACCAGCATCAGCCGCTACTCTTTCTTTCCTTTTTTAAAATTTATTGTTGTAAATTTATCACACAACTTTTACCAATTCAACTTTTTACAAGTATACAACTTATTGACAGTAATTTCAATAATTGGCTGTACAATCGTACCTTTAGTCATTGTAATTTTCCAATCATTCTTAACCTTTCTTTTCCCCCTCCCTCCTGCCCATTGGTAACCACTAATAATCTTTGGTCTCTATACATTAGCCTTTTATTGTCTTTTTATATAAGTGAGGTAGTACAGTAGTTTTTCTTTTGTGACTGGCTTATTTCACTTAGCACAATGTCTTCAAGCTCCATCTATAAAAAAAAAAAAATTTTTTTTTTTTTTTTTTTTACTGTAGAGTATATCAAGACTTCATTTCTCCTACTAGCTGAGTAGTATTCCATTGTACGTATGTACTGCATTTTGTTTACCCATTCTGTTCACAGGCATAGAGGTTGCTTTCACCTTTTGGCTATTGTGAATAGTGCTGCAATGAACACTGGTGTATAAGTCTCTTTTTGAGCCTCTTCTACTTTCAATGCTTGTTGCATCATTCAGTTTTTTTATCCATGGAATCCTTCAGTATTGCAACTCAAGGCTTGAACTTTTTTCTTCAGTTCTTTCAGCTTGAGAAATGCTGAACGTATGCTTCCCTTTGCGTTTTCTAACGCCAGGTCTTTGCGCGTTTATTATAATATTTTACTTTGTCTTCTTGAACCCCTCTTTGGAATCTTCTGAACCAAGTTTCAGAGTTTCTTCTGACATCCATTTTAGTCTTTTATTTTTTCCTGTCTTTTTAATGGCCTTTAGCTTTCTTCATGTATGATGTCAACCCACAACTCATCTGGTCTTTGGCCATTCTTGTTTAATGCATCAAATCTATCCTTGAGATGCTCTCTAAATTCAGGTGGGATTTACTCAAGTTTGTATTTTGACTCTTGTGAACTGTTTTAATTTTCTTAAGCTTCAATTTGAACTTGCATATGAGCAATTGATGGTGTGTTCTGACTTTGTTAAGCATCTCCATTGTCTCTTTCCACAGATGTAGTCAGTTTGATTCCTGTGTATTCCATCTGGTGAGGTCTATGTGTATAATCGGCATTTATGATATTGAAAAAGGTATTTGCAATGAATAAGTTGTTGGTGTTGCAAAATTCTACCATGCTATCTTTGGTGGTGTTCCTACTACCAAGGCCATATTTTCCAACTACTTATCTTTCTTCTTTGTTTCCAACTTTCACATTCCAATTACCAGTAATTATCAATGCATCTTGATTGCATGTTTGATCAATTCAGACTGCAGAAGTTAGTAAAAATCTTCAATTTTTTCATCCTTGGCATTAGTGATTCATTCATAAATTTGAATAACTGTCATATTTACTGATCTTCCTTGTAGGCATATGGATATTATCCTATCACTGATGCCATTATACTTCAGGATAGATCTTTTTGACAGTGAATGCGATGCCATTCCTCTTTGTCATTCCCGGCATAGCAGACCACATGATTGTCCTATTCAAAATGTCCAATACCAGTCCATTTCAGCTCACTAATGCCAAGCATTCCATTTCATTTTTGATAACTTCCAATTTTCCTTGATTTATACTTTGTACCTTCTACATTCTGATTATTAATGGATGTTTGCAGCTGTTTCTTCTCATTTTGAGTTGTGCCACATCAGCAAATGAAGGTCCCAAAAGTTTTACCCCATCCACGTCATTAAGGTCAAATCTACTTTGAGGACGCAGCTCTTCCACAGTCATATTTTGTCCACCTTCCAACCTGAGGAGCTCATCTTCCAGCGCTATATCAGACAATGTTCTGCTGCCTTCCATAGGTTTTCACTGGCTAATTTATTCAGAGGTAGATAGCCAGATCCTTCTTCCCAGTTTGTCTTAGTCTGAAAGCTCCACTGAAACCTGTCTACCATGGGTGACCCTGTTGTTATTTGAAATATTGGTGGCATTTCTTCCAGCATCACAGCAACACACAAGCCACCACAGTATGACAAACTGACAGATGAATGGTGGGATAAACAACTAGGGAGCAAGAAATAAGAAATGATGGTAAATAAATAGCTACATTTTATATACAGTTAGGAAAAAATAAAAACAGATACAAGGTGTTCTGGGTTATTGAAATTTCTTGAACATAACTGTATCATAAAAGTAATACATATTAATGATAAAACTTTTAGATATAGATTTAAAAATGAAGAAAAGAAAAATTGCTATTATACCATCTCCCAGAAATATTCAGTTTCAACATTTTGGTGGATAACATTCCAGTACATTGTCTCTCACACTGCTTCTTCCTCTGATAATGTCTTGAATATTTTTCCATGTTCTTTGAATACTTTTGAAAGTAAACAACAACAAAAATATTATCATCTAGAATTTTCTTTGAAATCCTTTTCAGAGATCTCACATTGCTTTCAAGAAGACAAGAATTTGGTATGCTTACTCTGTTGACACCTTTTCAAGAAATTCTAATTACAGGATGTTTGTTTACCTGGAAGTGAATTTTAGAGATAAAAAGGGTATCAATAATTACAGTGTTAAGAAGTCCATCATCATCACCAATGAGAATTTGCTGAGGAGACCGCCACCACATGGAACGTATATACACACACAGTTATGTATAGAGGGTACATGCCTGGGAGTGTAGCCAATAACAGAGTGTAGCACTTGTTGAGAGCCAAATGTATAGTGTAGAATCTCTGGTTCACAGATCACCAGTATCAGCCAAATGCCTGAGAGCTTGTTAGAAATGCAGAAACCCAGGCTCCACCCCAGATTCACTGAGTAAGAAGCTGCATTTTTTCAAGATCCCTAGGTATTTCCTTTGTACTTTAAAGTTTGAAAAGCCATTTCAAATTTATGTCAAGGTTGTTCATTGGAAGGAGCATTCAATGAAGCCAGTGAGGTTAAAGAACTCTAGAAAAACCTCTAGGTGTGCCAGGGATTTCAAGATAAGTCATAAAGAAAATAATAATAATAATAACACCAAACTGCAACAAAACCAAAACTCAGCTCTGAGGTGTGTATACCCCCTCTGGACACCCTCAGTATAGGGTCCGACCATTTAAATACAAATTATGGATAATAAAAAAAATTTTTTTTTTAATAGACTTGCATTTATTTATTTTTCTCCTGCCATTTGGGGGGAAGATAGCCTATAAACAATTTTAAAGGTGTAGCTGGAAATTACCAACAAAGGATCGTCATTTGAGAAACAGTAGGCTATGTCAAGGCTGAAAAGAGCACTCACAAAATTCTTTGCCACAGGGCTTCCAACTGGTTCCCTCCAGTTCAAACTGCTCCTGAAAATTTGCATTTTCAACAAGTTCCCAGGGATGCTACCCTTGCTGGTTAGGGACCAATTCCTAAAACCACTAGTAGAACAAAACTAAAAAATCAAACCCACTGTATCCAAGTCAATTCTGACTCATCGTGACCCCATAGGGTTTCCAAGTCTATAAATCTCTGTGGGAGCTGACTGCCACACCTTTCTTCTTCGGAGTCCCTGGTGGTTTCGAACTGCTGACCTTTTGGTTAGCAGTTGACCACTTTAACTACTGCACCACCAGGTCTCCTTACTAGTAGAGCAGTGGTTCTCAAAACTTATTATACATAAAAATCACCTGGGGTCTTGTTAAAGTATAGATTCTCTTTCAGCCTATCCGGGGTAGAGATGCAAATTTTCATCAAGGGTTTGAAGCCCTGCTTACCACATGTAAGAAATTATTTATGTATGTGTCAATGAGTGCTTTAATTTCCAGCAAAGAGTCAGCCAAAAGATACACTTATGACTTATAAGTATGCAGGAAGGAAGTATTGAAACCATAGGTATCATATTCTAAATTTATATTATTTCTATTGCATAATGTATATAATATTAGTAACATTTTATATAGTGTATAATATACATTATAAGTACATTACTGGGAAATTCGTATTTTAAAATGTCTTACCAATAGGGATACACTTATCAAAAATTACCTACCTGTGGATTTTAATTAATACATGTTTTTATCACAGTCCTCCTAAAATTTGTTTCTAATAATTTACTACTTCATTACATTTATTTAAATAGTAATATAATGATTTTTTTTTTTTTTGGATTTATATTTAGGAAAAGGCTAAGTCTCCAAGTATGAGGAATTGCTTTTTAAGAGATTCATTTAACAGTCTCATTGATAAATTAGGCCAATGAGCTTAGTTCTTAACTTATGCAAGTCTCATATGTAAGAACCCCAAAATTCCATTTTACTGGGTAAAACATTACCAGGAACAGAGAAGAAAGGACAAGCAAATGCTTCTTAATGGCTATTTGTACATACTGAACATGGAGTCCTGGTGGCACAGTGTTTAAGGGTTCGGCTGCTAACCAAAAGGTCAGCAGTTCTAATATATCAGCCGCTCCTTGGAAACCCTACGGGGCAGTTCTACTCTGTTCTATAGGGTGACTATGAGTTGGAATCGACTCAACAGCAATGGGTTGGGTTTGGTTTGGTTTTGAACATAGTTGTCTTTAAGTAAATGTTGGTCAGTGGATAATTAATTACTTCCAGGTAAAATGAATAGCAGTAGAATTTAAATCAGTGTTTCACAAAGCACGTTTCTTAGATTCTGCGTATCAAATTTATCTAATGGTTTTAGAAAAATTTAGAATCCTGGGCCCAAGACCATGCCTACTTAATCGGAATCTTTGGCTAGAACCTAGGAATGTGCATTTATCTAAAACCATCCTAGCTGATTCTCATGCATATTAAAGTTTGAAAGCCACTGAAATGCTAAATCTTTACCTTGATAAAAATGATAATTTTTTTTTGTCAGCATCAAAGGAACACCATAGTATGTCTGCAGTCTTTATTCCTAGGATTTCCATATTTTTCTAATGAAACTACTCTGGAAGGATATAGCACACCACACTGATTATTGACACCTTGAATTGGTAGTTACCCAGTTATCAAGATTTATTGTAGCGTTGGGTAAATATTGACCTCAGCATTGGCCTACCATTTATCCATTAGCTGAGTTTCTCTTCTCTGCCACAGCAGGAGAGGATTTCTGATGCGTCTTTCACTGTGGCCACACTGCTTTACCCATTTGCTTGAAATGCATTGGAGGAATGGGAAAGAAACAATACTGAGGAAGAGGAAAGTAGGAAAAATAGATTCATATAGTATGATGAATGTCCAGCACTTAAAAAATCAATTGGCACCAGCATTTTAGGAAAACAGCTTGAATTATAAAACTGAGATGCAAAAAACCAAAAATGGTCAAACAGAAAAAACCTACAAGGAAAATCTGAATGTAGACAGTTTATGATAAAAGTATAGAATAGAGGGGATTCTCCCAGCGGTACAAATGGTTAAAGGCCTAGGTTGCTAACTGAAGAGTTGGATGTTAAAGTCCACCCAGAGGTACTTCAGGAGAAAACCCTGGTGATCTACTTCCAAAAAATCAGCCATTGAAAACCCTAGCTAGCACAGTTCTACTCTGAACTCAATGACAACTGGTAGTTGTGGATTCAATAGACGTCGGTGTACCTTTGTGGAATGAGTGGACCCATTTTTAAAGGAAATGATGTCTGTTCATATTAACAAACACAAGTTTACTGGGGAGCAGTCCTGTACAGAGAAACTTAAAAGTAAAGAAACCAATGTTTGCTGAATGCTGTGGGCCTCTGGCAGAGACTCCTGGGAAATGAAGAAACTGGCCCTTCATTTCAGGTAATTCTGAGCAGAATAGTAGGAGGCTTAGTGTCTTATTTTTTAGTGTCTAGATTAATGTGATGCAGTTCCTGGGGATAGGGAAAGGCAAATGAAATGGAAAGAGGTAGAGTTTGGAGTTGGGCAGCTCTTCCTCGCATGCCCTCACTTTCTTCAAATTAAACATATTTCTCCATTCTGAAGCAATAAAATCCCTTCCTTCCTCCCTCTCTCCCTCCCTCCCTCCCTCCCTTCCATCCTTCCTCCCTTCCTTCCTTCCTCCCTCCCTCCCTCCCTCTTTTGTATTTTCTGCAACACTGATACACTTTCCCCTCTTCTACATTAAAACCAGAGTCCCTCGATGGTGCAAATGGTTAACACACTTGCCTGCTAATCAAAAGTTTGGATGTTTGAGTCCACCCAGAGGACCTCAGAAGAAAGGTGTGGTGATCTACTATTAAAAAAATCAGCTATTGAAAACCCTATGTTGCAGAGTTCTACTCTGACACACATGGAGTCTCCTTGAGTTAGAATCGACTCAGTGGCAACTGATTCTGCTATTGGTACATTAAAACCAGTGACACAGCCTACAAAGCATATAGGCTTCCTTTTGAAAAAAGATGCTCATGAAATGTAGGGTATCATTCTCAAAAGCGTATTGAACACCCTTCAAAGATGGGGTTTCTCTCTTTGTTTTCTACGGTCATGTTCCAACCTCCATTTGTGACACTGTGATCTATCCTAATGGTTTTCGAGAGGCATTTGGGAAATCTGGCTTCATCTCTGGGTAAAGCTGCCACACACAGCTGTGGCATGGCAGAAAGATGCTGTGCTTGAGAAAAGCCTGGAGCTGCCCTGTCCTCCGGAAGTTCCCCAGGGGCATTTGGCTAACTTTTTGTGAATGGTTGCCAATAGTCAGTTGTTAAGAAGTATGTTCCTGGCTGTCAAGCCCCAGTGCTGCCTAATTTACACAGATAAGGAGTTCTAATAAGATACTTTAGAAAGTCACTTATGCCATAAGGTATTCACATTATCTTAAGACATTTCTATTTGGCTAATAGGAAATGAAAGTGTGGGTTAATGTCCTTCACATACCATTAAAAAGCTGAGTGGGAGAAGCCTCATTTTGGCCACCAGGGGCCTTCTCCTCAAGTCTGTTCTCTGATGTCTCAGCTAATCACTTTCAGTGCTTTCAAAAGCAAAAGATGAGTTTTGACTTCATAGAAAATGAGTTTAAACCAGAAAGTCCATGTGGCCTCCAAACTTTGGATGATTGCCATGGCAGGCTGCATTTCACCTTTGATTTAAAGACAGAGAACATGTGGCTTCCTAAAAATGAAAAACTCCTTTGCTCAATTCCCAGAAGGCTAATGCAAGCAGCTGTTAAAGGAAAAATAAAAAGACAGACACTAGAATTCCAAATAAGCAAAACTTAGTGAGATCAGGTCACTTATCACCTCTCTGTGATTGCTGAGGCAATTATGTCCCTTTCTCGCTTTCTCTGACCTATGAGCAAACTCTGGGTATCGCCATAAATAAGACCCTTAGAATGTGAGCTTGGTGGAATAAGAGTAATATAAAACAATAGAATGTTTTATAGCAAAGTTATTATTATTATTATCATCTAACATCATGAACCAGCACTGTGGTGTGTCTTCCATGTATTATTTCATTCAATTCTACCAAACTCATGAAATAGGAGCTACTATTATTATCCCATTTTAAAGATAAGATAACTTAAGTGGCTAGCATAAGGTCCCATTACCATTAAATGAGAGAGGTGAGATTGGAACAAAAATAGTCTGATTCTTTAGCCCACATCTTTAACCACACTTAAAACACAAAGATCCTGAGCAGTGAATTTTCCTGAGTTAGTCTCTGCATGGAAAAAATGCCTCAACCTATCCCCAAATAAAAGATTTTTCAAATACCACCGTGACCTGAATGTTCTGATAATGAACCTGTTGGAGCTCTAATAAGCTTTTTCTTTAAAAAAAAAAAAAAACTTTTTCTGATGATGCAGAAAAACCTCCCACTTATAAAGGCAGGAGTCCCCTCAGTGATATTAAAATGCTCCCCCATAGTTATAAATCATGTGGCCATGGAAAGTAGTAGGAAATCATTTAAATAAGATGGGATGGGGCTACCCTGCTCCTTGTAGGAGGGTCTTGTTTTCAGGCAACGTGTGGCTCTCAACCTGCATTTTTTATGTATTTGAAAGAAAGCTTTTTGGTTAGTGGACTCCACAGACGAACTTCACCATGTGAAAACCCTCCCAGCTTTTCCTAGGGCCTAGATGAACACAGACTCTTTCCTCAGAGTCCTGCTGTATGTATTCTGAAGGCAAGATATTTATAGATCATCTGCCACAAGGGGACTATTACAGCTTCCACCAAGAGCTACTTTCTTCATATTCCCATCCTCAAGCCCTTGCTTCTCCCAGCAGCCATCCCAGCAAAGCAGAACTGCCACACTGGCTTCTCAGTTAAGGAGAAAGGGCTTAGAGTTAGGCTGTGAGGAGAAGCATGCCATAAAGTTACCAGCTTAATTAAGCCATTACAGTTTTTAGGCGTTTTTAAGTATAAGCAATTTGAATGTATAATTGAGCCTGAGCACAGCTTCATCTTGTATTTTCCTTGGTCTGCTCAGAACCAGATTGTGAATAGAAAACAGCTGGATAACCTCCTGTGATGTCGGAGCCAGCTTCGCATTCTCACTGCCATCTCTGCAGTAAATTTATGAAGACGTTTTTTCTCCTGACTTGGCCCAGGACTGAAAAGCTTGGGCCCTAAAATGCCATGTACGGAGGCCCAATGCCATTGACAGTGCTTTTCTTGACTATGAGCCAACTGATGTTCTCACAAACAATATTCCACACATTCTTCAATGAGGAAAGTTACCAAATGTGCCTGGGGCAAATGTTCTCTTTGGAAAATGTTTCTGAACTTCAGTCCTGAGAAGAGGAAATTAAGAAGAGGGATTGCAGTTCAGTGTTCAAGTTTGACTACCAGAGGATAAGGTCATTTAAATCTCCCTTTGGGGGAAGTGTCCATTTGGGGAAAGTACAAAATCCAATGCTTATGTTATGAACATAACTCAGCAGTTTAGGAACTAGGCAATATTATTTATTAGTTGGTGACTGTTTTACTCCAGCAGAGTGTAATATTTCTTGTTAGGCAGCACATTCAATGAATTAGCTTGTATCTCACATTAATTCTAACCTCCCCCCAGTGTTAAAAAGCAAAGATGTCACTTTGAGGACTAAGGTACACCTGACTCAAGCCGTGGTGTTTTCAGTTGCTTCAAATGCATAGAGAAAGCTGGACAATAAATAAGGAAGACCAAAGAAGAATTGATGCCTTTATTTTATGGTATTCATGGGGCATATTGAGTATACCATGTACTGCTAGATGAATGAACACATCTGTCTTAGAAGAAGTACAGCCAGAATGCTCCTTAGAAAGGTGGATGATGAGACTTTGTCTTACATACTTTGGACATGTTATCAGGAGGGACCAGTCCCTGGAGAAGAACATCATGCTTGGTAAAGTTGGCAAAAAAGATGAAGGCCCTCAGTGAGATAGATTGACACAGTGGCTGCAACAATGGGCTCAAACATAGCAATGATAGTGAGGATGGCGCAGGACTGGGCAGTGTTTCATTCTGTTGTACGTAGGGTTGCTATGAGTTAGAACCAACTTGACAGCATCTAACAATAACAACAACCCAGCCTTGTGGGTGTGTGCGTGCACACATCCACACACACACTGAGATGCTAAGAGAAAACTTGCTGGGCATTAGCTGATGATAAAACACAGAGTTACTTCCATATCTTATACCTACCCTTTCTGTTACAGGCAATTGTGTCTTCTCTCCTTAAAATCACCTCAAATCAGGGATGTGGAGTTGGAGCTGAGCAGGCAGGTAGGTGATGTGGGATGGGAAAAAAGGCGGGTCATGGATCTATGAAGCCCATGAAGGAAAATGTTAACAGTCAGTTCTAATAATTCTTTACATCAGCATAACACTTTTAGAGTGATTAAATAATTTGTGTTGTTCGACCAGTCTAATAATCCATTGAGGTTGGTATCGGATCATCTGTCTAATTTATCAGTGAAGAGAGTAAATACCAGAGGAAAAAAAAAGTAAGTATTCCTACATAAAAAATAAAAATACCTGGTAAGTAATGATCTAGGGATTAGAACCCAAGTCCCCTGCTTCCTGATATAAGGTTAAATTAACTTGGACTTCAGTTTCACGTGTGTTTGCCAATAGGCTTAGGGGCTACCTCCCCAAACTGTGACTTCCGAAGAAAAGTTTCTATAAATCCCAAACCATGTGCCCATCTGGCCCTACCTCTTCCCTACTAAATATTAACTGAATCCCACTTTATGTAAACTTGCTAGTATGAAAATTTAGACCTGTTAAAATAAAATAGGCACCATTAAATGCCTTTGAAACAGACTCTCAGGAAATGTTTTTTAAAGAATGGGTTCCTCTAATGTGCTTAAATACTTGGTTAAAAGAAAACTAAAATGGACAGAGTGTTTCAAGTTAGCATCGTCATTATGGGTAGATAATGATGCTGGCATTATCCATATCCCTCGTTTTAACTGATTTTAAGAAGAAGAGACACAAGTGACTGTAACAGAAAGGGTAGGTATGAGATGTGGGAGTAAATTCTGTTTTATCACCAGCCCGTGCCCAGAAGGGTTTCTCTTAGCACCTCAGTGTGTGTGTGTGTGCACACGCGTGCATGCATGCATGCGTGCACACACCTACAAGCCTGGGCTGTTATTGTTGTTAGATGCCCATCGAGTTGGTTACAAATCATTAGAGAAAGGGTGAAAATGAAGATTTTCCTTCTGATTCAGGAAGCTGAAATCCATAGAATTCCTGAAATATATTCATACATCATAGACAACTTCCTGTTTCAATGTCTCAAAAAAAAAAAAAAAAAGGCTGGTGGTGTCATTTTTTTTTTTTTAATGGTACTTATTTTTGTTGTTTACCTTAAATCTTTGTTTTGAATGAACACTCTTGCTAAGTGGAACACTGAAAAGCAGCTATGTGATAAACAAGGAACTTGAGGAGAATGAACAGCCAAGTGGGGATCATCTAATCTAAAAGGATGACATGACTTCTGTGATGTCCAGTCCCTCCTTTGTCAGTCTCAGGTTTTACCAGTTCACACTGAGTTTTCTTCAGCTTCCTTGGCCATATGGGAGGACAGTATTATGTAACGTTAAATGCACACAGCCAGGTACCCAAGCACCTTGAGAGCTGAGTGTTGCCTCTTTAAGGTGAGTTCACCAAATCCCAAGATTCCTGAGACCAAGATTAGTGATTAACCCTTGTTATGTGCCATCAAGTGGGTTCCGACTCATAGCAACCCTGCCTACAACAGAATGAAACACTGCCGGGTCCTGAGCCATCCTCACAATCGTTGCTAATTTATAACACTAAGGATTAATCATAAATAACAGGGATTAATCCTTAGTGTTATAAATTACTCCATGGCTTTCAGCCAAATCCATTGTTTGAGTACCCAGAGTAGTGTTTCTCAAACTTAGATGATATCAGAGTCACCCGGAGAGCTTGTTAAACAGAGATTGCTGGGCCTTACCCCCTGAGTTTATGATTCAGGACATCTAGGGTACACACCAGAACTTGCATTCCTAGCAAATTCTCAGGGGATGGTGAGGACCTCAAACCTAAAGGGCTCCACTTGCCTTAGAGATGCACAGCTGCTATTATCTAGAGTGGGCTGTCAGCAAAAGTCCTAAGGACTACTGACCTCAATGAGGATTTCAGTGAGTATAATAGTAGGCAGTGGCTATGAGCAGGAGGTGAGAAGGTCGAGTGCATTCGCTTTACACTCCATTCACCCTCAAGCTACAGAGCTGAGAACCAGAGGTATTCCAGGTGCCCAGTGAATTTTCAGGTTTTTAAGCTTTTAGAGGATTAAGTCTGCCAGCTTGCAGTTTGAAGGCAAGCAGCCAAAAACTTGTGAGAGGAAAAAGATATGGCCTAAGGTGCTTGTCTGGAAGCTTTGAAATTATCTGATATAACCACGTCATGACTTGAGGGGGAAGGCATTCTGCTTGTTAAAATAATCAGGTACGTTTCCTAAAGTTTGGGAGAGCATCCCTGGGAGAGGCAGGTCTCTTTAAACTCTGTAGACGTGTGGATTGCTTCCCCTCACAGGTGTATCCCTTTGAGACTATGTAATTAAGAAGAATGGAATCATTTAAGAACATCTGCGTGAGGAGTTGGGGTGATTGGAATGTATCGCACATCTGCCATAGAGGAACTGATGTTAGGTGTATGCAACCACAGCTTGATTATCAAACTATCCTAAGTAGAAACAGAAATGGAGCTAGTAGAGATTAAAAAGGTTTCTAGACTGAGGGTTAGAGGGCAAATCAAAAGAAGGCCTTCACAAATAGAGCTTTGGCTTTGCAGTTATCTGTGGTACCCAGGGGCAGATTGTCCAATAAGCAAGGTAAGCATGGTGCTTACCTTGCTTACCAGATCGTCTGTAGTGAACAATTTCACATTTTTTCACCAGATCAAAGATTCTGCTTCTAGGTATGCCTGGCATCTGTCACCCCACCCCACAATGTTTTCCTACAGAATAAAAGACTCTTTTTAAATTTACAACCCCTGACAGGGGTGGATGACCCAGTAACAAGGTAAGCACAGGTTTATTTGTGCTTACTTGCTGATCTGCACTGAACAATTTCACATGGATTTTTACTACATCTTTGATCTTTGATTGGTGAAATGCATGTGAAATTGTTCACTACAAATTAGTAAGTAAGCACAAGTAAGCCCCTGTTATCTCAGTTATTGAATAATCTGCCCCTGGTTGTGCCCAAGTAATTTGGAAAGAGATGGTTTCTTTGTTCAGTCTTTGGAGACCATGGTTTTATTTCCTCCTCCTCCTCCTTTCCTATTTCAATTTTATGGATACAACCTGAGTCCCTACTATTTGCTAGGCAATCTACGAGGCCCTTTGATACAAAAGTAAGTAAAAATAGTCTCAGCTTTTAAGTAATGCCCATAAAATTACGAAATGTAGTAGAATATGGTAAACACATGGAAATAATTATACAAGATATCATCTGAGGAACATAGAGAACATGTTATTATACTTTCCACTTACAAAAATTCTCCCATTTAAAAGGATCATCCTGACTCGTGCCAAAAGTTTCAATGAGAATAGAACCATATTGGTGTCAATTAAATTAATGACGAACTTTCCTGTGTTGGCTCCATAAACTAGTGAGAACAAGGCAACGGAGAACAAGCTAGTTTTAAGATTCAGAAATAGAGAGCTGATTACCCTCCTCCTTCAAAGTAATCTCCAAGATTTTGGATTTTGATTCACACACGTACCCGTATCACTTTATAAACTCTTTCAGAGTGATTTAGCCTCTTAGCTCAACCCAAGCACTTGATCTGCTTTACGCTCTTATTTTATCATATTAGTCTACCTTCCTATGGGTAAAGAATCTGTTCGTTGCTTTTTTTCTCCTTTTGGACATCTTGACTTCTTCCTTTGCAAGGCCAGCTACTAATACAAGATGTTCTTTTCTAGTTTTAATCTAGTTGCTTGTTAATGAAAACTAAAAAGTGCAATTGTCAATGAAGAGGTAAGGGGATAATTGGCATCCCCCCTCAATTTGAGAGATCTGTAGCCCTTGAAGAGATGGTGATAGAGAGTGCAAACCTTCTATCTGTGTGTTAAGGCAGCTGGGATCTGAAAAGACATCAAACTATTGGTGACCTTTTAGATCATTTTAAAACAAATTGGGGTGAGGATAGTTGCATAAGCAAGTGGGCATACATGTAAAGTAGGGTTGTGGTTTCTAGAAGCTGAGATGATTGTAATGTTTACCTGATCTATACTTCTGGCCCAAACATAACAAGAGTCACGTTATACCTGTAATATGTTATGTTATATGTAAGGTCACTGTGAGTCAGCTGACTTGACAGGAACAAACAACATTTCTGGCATAAGCTATCCAAGTGGTGTACAACTCAATCTGAGCCCAAAACGTCTCTCCCTGCAGCTGGAGGCATTCACATCAGCTATTTGCTCAGTTCATTCTGCTTCCTGTTTTCAATTAAAAAAATGAATAGGATCAACCTCCCTTTCTAACATTCTATACGTGGTTTAATTTTCTTGCACTATTTTAGGAATTGTCCTATATTGTAGTCAATGGAAAATCTTCTTTTGGCCTGGAGTTAGGATAATTAAAATTCTTTCTGCAGGAAAAAGCTTGTATGGAACCAAACTGTTTCTCAATTACATTGTCATTCTGGGGAAAAACAGACAAGTGGTTTTCATTAGCTGACTCAGTGACCAACGCTGTGAGCTGGCAGGACAGTTTCTAGTAATTAAGGTAGTTTTCCAGGTATGTCCTGGTATCATTAGCCACAAAAATAGTGTAGATTATTCTCTAGTGGTCATTTTGTTAGGGAGAAGCTGTGGATAGTCCCCCATCTTAGAAGTAAACACATGTAGTGATTTCTCTTAACCACTTAATTTGTTACAACGTGTGCTTATATGGAAACAGATATCATCCAATGAGAATGGTTCTTGCAAGTTATATGCCTTGGGCATAAATATCAGGAATAAAGTTGAAGGGTAGGACCAGATCCAGAGAAATTGCCTATCAGTGAAGTACTCCTTCCTGTCTCAGCCACATTTGGAGCACTCCATTTTGAGTGCCATGGATACTCTGTCAGTAGGGTTCAAGAGAAAACCCCAAGTACTCACAGTAAGATTGTCTTCACCACCTCCAGCCTTCAAGCCTCCATATGAGCGAGTAAAGAGACAGTGCTCAAATCCTGGCCCCACCTTAACCCCCTAAACTTTAAGCCTCACCATGACTATATGCCTTAAGAGAATCAAAGTTAATCTCATTATTCCCTTCAACCCTGTTCAAGTCAGCCACCACAAGAAACACCTCCCATATCATACTCGAGCACAAGCTGCTATCATTTCACCTGGATGATTGAAATACCCTCTTAACCAACTCTCTGCTTTCCCATTATTCTTTACAGCACTACATACAGCAGCCAAGTGAAAATTTTTAAACTAGGTCAGCCATTCTTCTGCTCAAAACCCTCTATGGCTCTCCTCTTCTTAAGCGTAAGACCCATAAAGCAGAGATTTTGTTGTTGTTATATTCT
This sequence comes from Loxodonta africana, assembly GCF_030014295.1. Lineage (NCBI taxonomy): Eukaryota > Metazoa > Chordata > Mammalia > Proboscidea > Elephantidae > Loxodonta > Loxodonta africana. The sequence continues at coordinate 28,317,494 of NC_087357.1, forward strand.
GTGATGTCTCTATGTGCCTAGAACAGTGCCTGGCACATAGTAAGCACTCAGAAAATATTTAAGAAATTAATAGATAAAGAAATGGACAGAGTAAGAATGTTCCCTCCTTTCCATGCCCCCTTATTTTGCTTTCGTTAAACTCTTTAATGAGATAATTAATTTTTTTTCTGTATTTAGTATTTCACAGTAATATGCACATAAAAAAAAATTTTTTTATGCACATATAAACCAAAAAACCCAAACCCATTGCCGTCGAGTTGATTTTGACTCATAGTGACCCTATAGGACAGAGTAGAACTGCCCTCATAAAGTTTCTAAGGAGTGGCTGTTGGATTCCAACTGCTGGCCTTTTGGTTAGCAGCTGAGCTCTTAACCACTGCACCATCAGAGCTCCTACGCACATATAGTTTTATAAAGAACTGGAAAACCTAGATAAATACAAAGCAGAAAATAAAACTTACATGGAGTCCCAATATCCAAAGGTAACATTTGGTTTGTGTTCTTCTAGACACATTCTATAATAATAATTTCTCCATTATATCCATTTCCTAGTCACATACACATATCAAATCCAGTCTAAATATCAGTACCAGCCCTGTTTGTGTTGTGTGGCTGTCATAACAATCTACTACCCAATGGATGGCTTAAAGCAACAGAAATTTATTCTCTCACACTTACGGAGACCAGAATTCTAAAATCAAGGAGTTGGCAGGACTGTGCTCTTCCTGGGGTTTTGGGGGAGAATCAAGGAGCCCTGGTGGTGCAATGGTTAAGCACTTAGCTGCTAACCAAAAGGTCAACTGCTTGAACCAATTAGTTGCTCCAATGGAGAAAGATGTGGCAGTCTGCTTTTGTAAACATTACAGTTTTAGAAAACTGTGGGTATGGGGCAGTTCTCTGTCCTCTAGAGTTGGTGTTAATCAGAATCGATGTGACAGCAATGGTTTTTTTGAGGCGAGAACCTATTCTTTGTCCCTTCTAGGTTCTCATGGTTGATGGCTTCCATGGCTGTGGCCACATCTCTTTGCTTTCTGCTCTGTGTGTCTCTTTTGAGGATACTTGTCGCTGGATTTAAGACTCACCTGGATAATCCAGGATGATCTCATCTCAAGATCCTTAGTTATATCTGCAAAGACCCTTTTTCCTATAAGGTAACATTACACATTCCAGGGATTAGACATGGACACATCTTTTGGGGGGCCACCATTCAACCCACTAAAAAAAAAGTTGCCATTGAGTTGATTCTGACTCATGGTAATCCCATGTCTGTCAGAGTAGAACTGCCCTCTGTAGGATTTTCAATGGCTATGATCTTTCAGAAGTAAATAGCTAGGTTTTCTTCTGAGGTACCTCTGTGTGGATTCAAACTGCGGACCTTTCAGTTAGTTAGGATCATAGGGCTTAACTGTTTAAGGAGCCCTGGTGTTGCAATGGGTAAACGCTCAGCTGCTCACTGAAACATTGGCGGTTCAAACCCACCAGCTGCTCCACAAGAAAGATATGGCAATCTACTTGCATAAAGATGTACTGCCTTGGAAACTTAATGGAGCAGTTCTCCTCTGTCCTATAAAGTTGCTATGAGTCAGAATCAACTCATCGGCAACAGGTTTGGGGTTAACTGCACCACCCAGGGACTCCTTCAATCCACTGCCTTGGTGTTAAATTCCTAAAACATAAATTTGTCTGTGTCCTTGCAGACTCCTTTGCATAGCATGAAAAGTGTTTATGATCTGGTCCCTGCCAAACCATGCAGAAAAACAGGCATCACAATGACACACAGCAGTTTAGAACACGTGTGACAAGCCACCATGGCTGCTGCATCCCATCAATGTCTAGAGAGAAAAGTAGGGGAGGAGGTGTCCTGGGTCAAAAGTGGGATAGCTGCTAATTAAGCAGCTAGAGGTATGAAACTTTGAGATTTGCTGTATTATGTAAACGTGACAATCTGAATTCACCAGTGAGGCAGACTGGGGTTCATAGAGATTAGTTTACATTTGTATTTTCATCACTTGGGACAATCGTTGACATTAATAAATTATTCATATGTTTTGTTGACAGGAGTAAATGGGTGTGAGCATTGAATTCACAGCGTGAGGACTTAACTCTCCTTCCCCATCCAGGGTTTGCTTTTGCCTCTTGCTGCGCCTCCTAGTTTAAGTCCTTTCCTATGCATTTGCTTTTGAATCTCTTAGAAAAGTATAACTTGTTTATGGCTAATTCAGTTATTACCTCCCATGCCCCCCCGCAAAAGGAGGCCATTATCCCTGCCTCTCTTCATTATGGAGATGTTGTATCAGCTGTGGATGACGGGAGAAATTCAGGAGCTATGCTGAGTGACACACTACAAAGTGTGAAATCCACAGGTTATTACTTAGTTGTTTTCCCTCTTCTGTCTCTTTCTCCTAATGCATTAAAGGTGATAGTCTGAATCAAGCCTCTGCAGTTGTTTACTCCTTTCTGACAGAATTAGCCAGGGCAGTTCCGTCTCTGTAATTTGTTGTTGAGCCTCATCCACTTGCCATTGCTTTCAGGCATGTTTTCTTTTTTCTCTCTCTCTCTTTCATTCCCTTAAAAAAATGAAAATTTCCACAGTTCTCCTCCATGGCAACTTGGTTTGGCAGATTGGTCAGAAGATGCAGAGAATGGCTTAGAGTCAATCACATTAGTACTGGTATGTTTGGGATACAGAATCATCCAGCTGTTGGGGGGCTGTTCTGAGATGGCCAGAGAAGAAGCCCCCAGAAGGAAGCAGAACAGTGACTGGCATCCCAGGACCGGTTGAAGGGTGGTCTGTTCCAGTGCAGATAATACTGAGAGGAGGTTGTCTGTGCAAAATTGAAAAGCAATAATATATTATAGATAGAATGACATTTCTGTTATAATGTTATTCTACTTTTTATTATCTGAGCCAACAATTCTAAACAATGTCAGTGATAAAATACTCCTCACCTCCAAAAAATCTTTTGTTGGTCTAAGTTTTAAATAATTATTTCAGTTACTGCCAAGTTTTAAAGTATATATATGTAAGATTTGAATTAGCATATGCTCGTTATTTATTCTTTAATAAACCCTGTGCTTGACGTGGAACAAGCTTCACGTATTTGTTCTGAGAGCGCGTTTATGATATTCAGCATTGTTCGAGCTAGCTTTGGGCGGTGTTCCTGTCTCTAACCCCCATGAGGTGATATTGAACTACATATTTCTGTATATATATGGGACTATATATTCCTGCATTTAAAGAGTAGGTTGAAATAATGATAACACAGTGATTGGAAAGATGGAGACACAGAACCTGAGTTTCTTTAACTCTGTCTATTTGACTACTTGGAGTTTCTGTTTGTTTTTAAAATTCTTTGGCTACAAAAATATTTGAGCTTTAACAGAATCAATGGTGAATAAAAAAGATAAAAAATATGGCAATTCCTGGAATTTATTGAGAAATAGAATTTTTATGACTGAGACAGCCTTATGTTAAAGACTTTTCCTCATTATTTACACATCTGTTGCTTCATTTTAAAATTAATAAAAAGTGTCCTTTCATTATAGCAAAGATAGACAAATCTGGCAATACTCTCTAGTGAACAAGAGTATGTGTAAAATATCAGTTTTGATGAGGTCATTGACTCATTTGAAGAAGGCAATGTATAAAAACAGAAATTGTCATGTTATTATTCCTTATTTTAGTAGGCCAATATGTAGGTATATGTTTTCCTACTTTTTTCAAACACATGAATTAACGTAATTAAAACCATTAATCATTACTCCTTGTCTCTTTTAATACTGCACTATTTAAAAAAAATTTTTTTTTTTTTGCACTTGTGTGGTTGTGATGGAACCCTGGTGGCGCTGTGGTTAAGGGTTGGGCTGATAACCAAAAGTTCGGTAGTTTCAATCCACCAGCCACCCCTTGGAGACCTCGTTGGGGCAGCTCTACTCTGTCCTAAAGGGTCGCTAGGAGTCACAATAGACTTGGTGGCAGTGGGTTTGGTTTTGGGTTTTTTAATGTGAATATATATATATTATATATATAAGTTTCAATAAAAGAAAAATTTCCATTTGCATTTCCCTCCCCCACCTCTGGCTGATTATTTCTGAGTAAGTCTTTTTCTTAATTATTAATAACAGTAAGTTTAGTATTAGATGGAGGAGGGGGATGTAGAAAGAGCTCTGTTCTGGCTGTCAATTATGTAAATAGTTAACAGCTTCTATCTAATGGAGAATTCGTTCTCTATATCCCAACAAACAGGAGCTGGTTTATCTCACACCTCCTTTCAGGGCCCAGAGGTGTTTCTATGCAGGATCTATGTGTAGTGGGTGAGATACTGAAGACATCCAGCCCCTAAGTCAGAGATTACCTGAGCTCCTTCAAAAATAATCCTAATACTAGGCTGTTTTTTAGAAGAGCCAATGAATATAAACAAACAGGCTTGTCAGCATCTGGGAGGAAGTGGCTGAAAGAATTTGCTGAACCCATAAAACAAGTAAATCTTTGCTTAAGACTTGCGCATACCATTAATTAAACATTTTTATTGTGTCGGTTTTAAAAAAAAAGAAAAAGAACCGTCTTCCATTATGTGAACAGGTCTATAAATAAAGAATGGATTATCCAATTTCAGCTCAATGTCAACAAATTTTAGCTTGCACCTGCAGAAATATAGTGCCTTTTTTACTGCCAGTCATTAAAAGCAAAGGGGTTTAACAATTTCTGAAAGGAAGAGACAAACAAGAGAGAGTATGTAGGTCCTAGATGGTATTCGTTAAAAGATAACCCATAGAAAAATCTTTCTGCATCTGAAAAATATGCCAGTCACTTTCTCCTAGTTTCCAAGTATGGAGCTTGACATGAACGTTTATAAAGGTAAAACCAGAGCCTATAAGATACCTAAGGTAAGTACCTTGAGGACAAAGATTAGGTTCGGTCCTTCTTGGTTTTATACTCCATTGCCTACTATCACTATCACCACCACTCCTTCCCCAAGTTTATTGTCTTGGTGTTGATAGATGATTAGTAATAATTCTAACAATCAATATTTATTTTATACTCAACACGACCATACACGGTGCTGAGCACTTTAAATGCATCATCTTATTTAGTTCTCACAACAAAATTATTAGCCCCATTTAACAACCTATGGGAAACAGTTGCTTTGTGAACTTGTACCAATTAAAATAACCTCTACACCTAAGTGGCTGGTGTGTTCACAAACGGGTCTATCTGACTCCAAAACCAAACCAAACACATTGCTGTCGAGTTGATTCTGACTCATAGCAACCCTGTAGGACAGAGTAGAACTGCCCCATAAGGTTTCCAAGGCCATAGATCTTTACGGAAGCAGATTGTCATATCTTTTTCCTGTGGAGCAGCTGGTGGGTTTGAACCATCTACCTTTTGGTTAACAGCCAAGAGCTTAACCACTGTGCCACCAGCACTCCTATCTCACTCCAGAAATACCTCCCTTGTGCTTCCACTTATACAGAATACAACAAATATATTTTTTTCCGACTGCTCTACAATATTCAACCCAGCTGCCCAGAACACCCTATATTGCTCTCTGACTTGAATCTGTCCTTCCATTTTTCCTCACCTTTCTCACTCCAACCCGTGGCTAATAAAACAATAAACCAAAAAACCAAACCCAGTGCCATCGAGTCAATTCTGACTCATAGCGACCCTATAGGACAGAAGTAGAACTGCTCCTTAGAGTTTCCAAGGAGTGCCTGGCAGATTGGAACTGCCAACCCTTTGGTTAGCAGCTGTAGCACTTAGCCACTACGCCACCAGTGTTTCCAGATAAACAATAAGTCTACATTGTTCTGTTAATGCCTGCTAGCTAATATGGCAAGAAGATAGCCAGAAGTTTCTAAAAGGAAACCTGTGGAGTTGGTCCTCACTGATGTAACTTTCATTCACTAAGAGATTCTTTTATATAACAAGTTGGATTATTCAAGGCAACTTAATGAGTTTTACTTAATACAACATGGAATGCCAAGTCCCTCTTTGAGTTTGCATAGTTCTAGCTGAGGCACGTCATAGCACTATTACTAAAACACTAGTATGTCTTATTAGAATCTAACATTTTGTTGAATGCTTACTATATACCAGCAAGCACTTTACATGAATTAAGTCGTCTAATCCTTCTAATAACTTTATGAGGATGGTCCTATTATCTTCTTAACTGTATAGCTACGGAAACTGAGACACAGGATGATAAGTAACTTCTCTATGGCCAGGCTGTAGTGCATGCTGCAGCGAATACCTTCAGCAATAAGATATTCATTCCCCCAGCTGTTGGGAGTTTTGATGGTTGAGTGCTCTCAGCTGAGTCTGTCTTTGAGCCCTGTCCTCAGAATAGGAGCTACCTAGTCTAAAGCCATGTCCCTTTCTCAGGACTCCACAGTCAGGAGTAGTCTGCATCCAAGAAGTCCGGTGCCCTTATCTTCAGGGTGCAATTCTGAAGATCTATCCCAGCTTCCAAGCTCCCGGTGACATTAGTTGAGACCTTTGTTGCAAATACATCACAGTTCAATGTCTTCTTCTGCCCAATTCTGTTGCCTTCACATCCTGCAGATGTGGTTCCTGGGGGCATGTGACGGTTAAGATTGTGTGTCAACTTGGCTGGCCCATGGTTCTCAGTGTTTAGGCAGGTGCATAATATTGTGACCACTTCCCTGTTGGAATTTGATATGCGATCACCTCCACGATGGAATCTGCTGAGTGGTACTGATGGGGGTGGGGCCTGAGGCAGCTCACTACCATCTCAGCCTTCATCTCACTGCCCTCTGCTGCCTACTTCCTTCCTGTTCACCTTGTCAAGGCTTTTGGCTTGTTCTGGATCCAGCAGCTGCCTCTTCTTCTTATCTGATCTCTGGTTCTTGGGACTTGAGCTTGCAGTTTACCTCTTGATCTTGGGATTTGTTGATCTTCACAGCTTGTGAGCAAGAGTCTTGCTCCCCTACCTGCTGATTCCTGATCAGCCCCTGCAGCTATGTGACTCAGGAGAAACCTTGCAGTCTTGCCTGCCAATCTTGGGATTTGTCGACCTTCATAGCCTGTGAGCAGGAGCCGTGCTCTCCAACCTGCAGATCTTGGGTTTGCCAGCTTCTGTGCCTGCGTGCATTGGGGGAGGCCTCTATCCTGATTCACAGGCTTGGGACATCCCAGCCTGTACGATCGCTTGAGCTGTTTCCTTGATATAAATCTCTCTCTATATATAAGAACCCAGCCTAAGACAGGGCACTACTACCTAATCAATTTCCCACACACAAATCTCCTCCTTGAAGTCTGTTTCTGAGGAATCAATCTAAGGCAGTTGGTACCAGAAGTAACCCAAGGAAGAACACTTGAAAATGGAATTTTAAGGCTGTGTTACCCGTCTAGCTAGCGCTAAGAACTCCGATGATAGGTAGAGCTATGGTCACTCCTAGCATACTATAATGATGCAATTATTAACTTTCAAAGTAGTGAACTGGGACAGGAAACTGGTGGAAGGGAGTGCATAGTTAGAGGCAGTATGAGAAGGTCTGTCTGGGAAACACTAATTATAATGACAAGGTAATCAGATGGCTTTTTCTCAGTGCCAATCAGCAGTTCTGAATATCCACCAATACTTAACTCAAAATTCTTCTTTAATGTCCCCACTGGAGTTTCATCGTAACATGCATTTATACATCATAGATTGGATCTCTCCAGGCTTTTGCCAAGAGTTTAAGGAAAACGTAACAAAACCTGACCTTCTTTAGGACCCAGGATCCAGGCTGTGTTACTGTTATTTTAATTTATCTCTTTCCAATGCAGTATTCATTGTCTCTCTCTTTCTCCCTCTCCTATAACTTCGTATGTGTTCATATCTTAGAACATGAAATGTGGTTCTTTGTCTTCTTTTCAACTATTCCCCTGTTCCTACTTATCTGTATTTCCTAATGAAAGATCGGTGCCGGGAGCTGAGCTAGAAGATGGGGTGCCCTATTCTTGATTTCCCCACTCCTTCAGTTCTGGGGTTTTGCAGGGAACCCAGGCTGGTTAGCTAATTCTGGGACTGTAGGTACCTGATACAGTTTATTAAAAACTGGAAGAGAAGGGTAGAAATGGAAAAGTTATTTCACCAAATAATGAAACTCTCTAGTTAATATACAATTAGGGGACACATTTGTTCATTACAGATTCAATCTGCCTTCCTACCTACTCCCTACCACCCACTCACAAACATGTAACTCCTTCTTTCTCCTGTTCTTATCCTTGCTCCCAAATAATAATTTTAAAAGATGTTCAGATTATCTAGGGCTCAAATGTCAACTAACCCACAAGCCAATAATACGTTTAGCTTACTTCTCTCCCTTAGGAGGCCTAGCACAATTAGCAGTTTACTACAGTTATTGGCAGGGGTGGGTTAACCAGTAAGCAAGGTCTGCACAGGCTTACGGTAAGCAGGGTAGGGTGTGCTTAACTGTGGTAATGACTAATCTGCAGTGCACAAATTCACACAGGTTTTACCACGTCTTTGATGTTGTAAAAACAGGTGGAATTGTGCATTACAGATTGGTAAGCAAGCGCAAGTAAATCATGCCTAAATTGCTTACTGGGTAACCCGTCTTGGCTAAGGGGTGACTCGTCCCACGAGGAAAAGGCTAGTAATGAAAATTCTTAGCTAGAAGAATTTTTTTACAAGATGGAAATAAGCGTGTGTCTTTCTGAAGCCACATTTATAGACTCCTATTTCTCAAAACCCACTGAATATTCCCATGTAAACCTTCACTGGGTAAGGGACACAGTAAGGGGCAAAACCAGATCTGTTTGACCTCAAATCCCACGATCTCTTCTAGCTTATCAGCCTGGCCACTAGCTTCTAATTCACTGAAGACAGGGTTCATAGTTGCTTTTCCTCACTGTTATCCCCAGCACCTAACACGGAGCCTGACATCTAGGAGACTTTCAATAAATAGCTGTGCAATGAATGTGTGTCTCTGTCCGTGAATCATCTCCTGAAGAGGATACAGTGACTTTCTATCTTAAGTGGACAATATAATCAGCAGCAGCAGCACTTTGTATTCAGGAAACATATAACCAGAGACACACAACTTTGGACCTGGATTAAACTTTAAGAGACATCTAATCCTTTCTCTCATATTTCAGGTTAGGAAATCAGACCACAGAGCACATCATACCTAATTAATGACTGCAACAGGATTTGATCCTAGGTTTCTCCATTTTGTCTACAAATGTTTTCCCATGGAAACTGAAGATGATAAAATGATGGGAAGTATTTCAATAAATGACATATTGACATTCAAAATATTTAGCCAGCCCTATGGCAGAGACACCAGCCAATCAGAATACATGCTGGCCAGTACTTGATACTGTTCAGATCAAAACACCTACCTCACATTGTAAGATCTGTATCTGTTCTCTTCACACTCCCCTACCCCTTTTTTTGCTAAGTTTGTCAGGATTTATTATCCTCACTCTCCCCTATTCCCTACTCCCCGTGTAATCAAGTAGAAACCATTACCAATTGCTGTCAAGTCGATTTCTACTCATGGTGATCTCATCCACATGTGTCAAAGTAGAACTGTGCTCTGTAGAGTTTTCAATGGCTGCTTTTTCAAAAGTAGATCCCCAAACTTTTCAGCCAAGGTGCCTCTGGGTAGACTTGAACATCTCAACCTTTTGGTAAGCAGCTAAGCTTGCTAACTGTGTATACAACCCATAGACTCCCAATCAAGTAGAAAGACTGTAAGGCAATGGTGTGTAGAAAGAAGAAAGCAGTTTCCTGTGACTAATTTTTTTTTTTTTTTTTTAACGAGGTGCTGGGCAGAGAGTTAAATCTGGAGGGGCCCATTAGATGAGGAGATGGTAAGTGTTTAGTTTTAGCCAGCTGAGAGTAACAGTTAAGTTTCTGGTGGTGCCATGGGAAAAACAGGAAATGGGAAGCTCATCGGCGCACTTTATCTGTCGCATAGTATCTCAACATCCGTGCATCCTGGGGAGCGAAAATTTATTTGCACAAAATGTTGGGATACAAAAGATGGATTTGAGTTTCTTTTCTTCTACGTATGTACTTTGGCTCTTTTCTAATAAACCAACGAAATGGATGCACTCATTGGAGACTGTAAAGATTTTTAATATTCTGAGACATTAAGCTTACATTGTCCTCCAAACATACAATATGCAAAATAGCAATAATTTTCCATGAGAAGTAGTAGAGCAAAGAGAGTGAGTTACACAGATTGTAAAAGAAATAAAGTTAAATCAATCAGTTTCTGGCTAATTCATTCTGGCTCACTTCTCAGAGTCCTCACGAGTAAGAACAAGAGATGGAAGAGATTCTCCTTACGCTGACCAAGGGTGGACTTCAGGAAGGGAGATGAGGTCTGTTTATGCTGTGTACATAAACAGACCTCATCACAGGAGCAGTGCACAGATGGCTGCACACCTCAAAATTAAATGTTCCAAACACCCTACTGGGAAGGTGCTCCAACGGCTTCACATCATTGAAGTATGGAATATCATTGCTGAGGAAAAATTAAATATAACAGCAAATGTCTAATCTCTTACCATGCAACATGAATATCTCCCCCACCCCAGCTTAACAGAAAGCTGATTACGGGTGGAATTTGGTCGGCTGGTGATACATCAAGGGAAAAGAGAGTAGAAGGAAGCTTATGATTAAACTGAACCAAGGAAAAGGGAGCTACTCCCCTTAAATGCTGGCTCCCTAACATTCAAAATGCTTTGAACATCTGAATGAAGATTCTGTCAACACAAAAGTGGTGACGTATGGTCCAGTTGCCTGGAGTGTTGGGGGCTCAATGGATGGCAACTCTTCTCTTGCCAAAGGTATGAACCAGTGTAGGGAGAACTCCTTAAAATCTATGTAACAAATGTCTCACTCTTGATGGTTTCTGTTGTTTTTGTTTTTATTTGTGGGAGTGCATTCTCAGTCCCAAAAGACTATGACCTCTTTGTGAACTCAGTTCATATCTTAATAGGTTTTCGATAAAAATTAGTTGAATTAAATTTCTTCTCACAGAGGATGCCATTCCAAACCAACACGCTGATGAGTTGGAAGATCTGAAATATGAAATTTAACCTTTGGAGGGAACTGTGAGAAATCATTTACTCGGACTCTTCTTCAAAGTAGGAATCCTCTTGAGAGAAACTTCAGGGATATTTGTAGGCTTCCCTTTTTTTGGTTCACTCTGTAGCCAGAATGCAAATTACCCCTTATTCATATCATTTATTTCTAAAGCCCGACTCTTTAAGGCTTCCTCTCAGGATATTTAACTGACAGTCTGCCGAGATTAGAGACCATCAGTGAAACAAAGTCAGCAGAGCAGTATCAGAAATTCACCCAGCAAATATTTACTGAAGACCTACTATGGGTATCCCTACCATGGATATCAAACGGAAATGGAAAACCAAGACCCTAAATTCCAGTCGTGGTTTACTCAACAACTAGTTGTACTTAGTCTTCCTCTATTCCACAGGGATAAGAGGGGACTCACATGTAAGTAAAGTTGACAGTAATGGCTCTCCTGGCCTCCCAGGTCCACTGTAAGGATCAGATGTGATAATATGTATCAACGCACTTTGAGAAGCATAAGATGTTAAGCAAATGGAAAGGGAAAAGAACGAAAGCTGTTCTGAAAAATTAAAAATCTCATTTTGTGGTCCTCCAGAGGGAGGCATATCCGGGAGGTGATTAACACACATGCATAATATTGGCATACTAATGAATTATCACTAATGAGAAGTTGGATAATTAAATGGCTTGTTAGCCTCATTTTTGGATGTGGCTTTAAAGTAGATCCAAAAGAGACATCAAAGCTCTCTAATTCCTGTACTCTTTAACTATTTTTTTATCCTTTCTTTTGCACCTGAAAACGTGACTCACATTTTCAAACACAGTCCATACTACAGAGTAGGTTCTTGTAAGCATTTCTGAAATACCTGTGTGAATGAATGAATGAATGAATGTGCATAAATGATTTTCCAGCTAAACGAATTTGCCACTGAAGCAATGAGCAGTTCATGATGAACTGAGCTTTTTAGTAATTTCTGTAGAGAGGAGGCATTGAATCATACAAATGCAAGAGAAGAAGAAACGCTATTTTTTTTCCATTCCACAGATGGAAATGGAAAACATGAGTTGTATGCGAATCTAGTCTGTGAAATTCCGACCCGCCCACAAACGAACATTTTTATCTCCATTCTGCCAACTTGAGGCAGAGAGAAAATTTACTTTTATTAAAAAAAAAAAAAAAAAAAACAACTCCTTGCTCCCTCTGCTGGTCATATGGAGAACACAACACACAGTGGAAGCCTCATAATTTACAGTGGTATGAAAATGAAAGTCACACCAGGCCTTTGGGATGCAGAATCTATTTGGCTGAAATTAAATGAAGAGTCTTACCAGCTGCAGCAGAGTAATAGCAGAAAACAATAATTAACATGAAAATAATAATGGCTAATATTCAGTCAGCATGGAGCCCTGGTGGCACAGTGGTTAAGAGCTCAGCTGCTAACCAAAAGGTTGGTAGTCCAAATCCACCAGCAACTCCTTGGAAACCCTATGGGCCAGTTCTACTCTGCCCTCTAGGGTCACAATCTGTATGCTAAGCAAATAACCCAAGAAGCTGGACTGCAAGAAGAGTGTGGCATCAGGACTGGAGGGAAGACTCATTAACAGCCTGCAATATGCAGATGACACAACCTTGCTTGCTGAAAGCGAAGAGGACTTGAAGCACTTACTGATGAAGGTGAAAGACTATAGCCTTCAGAACGAATTACACCTCAACAAAAAAGAAAACAAAATCCTCACAACTGGACCAATAAGCAACATCACGATAAACAGAGGAAATATTGAACATTTAATTTTACTTGGATCCACAATCAATGCCCATGGAAGCAGCAGTCAAGAAATCAAATGCTGTATTGCACCAGGTAAATCTTCTGCTCTTTACAGTCTTGAGAAGCAAAGATGTTGCGCTGAGGACTAAGGTGCACCTGAAGTGACCCAAGCCATGGTATTTTCAATTGCTGTGTATGCATGCAAAAGCTGGACAATGAATAATTAAGATCAAAGAAGAATTGATGCCTTTGAATTATGGTATAGGTGAAGAATATTGACTATATCGTGGACTGCCAGAAGAACAAACAAATCTGTCTTGCAGGAAGTATAGCCAGAATGCTCCTTATAAATGTGGATGGTGAGAGTTTGTCTCAGGTGCTTTGGACATGCTATCAGGAGGGACCAGTCCCTGGAGAAGGGCGACATACTTGGTAGAGGGTCAAGGAAAAAAGATGAAGACCCTCAGCGAGATGGATTGAAACAGTGGCTCCAACAGCGGGCTCCAACATAGCAATGACTGTGAGGATGCTGCAGGGCCAGGCAAGGTTTCATTCTGTTGTGCCTAGTGCTGGTAGAAGTTGGAACTGACTCGATGGCACCCAGTAAGAACAATAATATTTGTTAAATCTGACTGTGTGCCAGGAATGATTTTAATCAGAGTAGATTTTAAGCACTTATACACACTTTTCCATTGAGAAGTTTTCTCTGTGGCTAATAATAGATTACTCTTGTTATGGGGCGGGGGGAGGGTAGGCTTAGGGTGAAAGGGAAGACATCGTTGCTCAGTCTCGTAACAAAAAAAACATACATAATTTTTGTCTACCATCAATTTTAGCACCATCATCTTCAAAAGAAGAATTTTATTTCAATCTTAAAGTGAAAATACAGACATAAATACTCCCTAAAATTTACACAGGGTATTCTCAAGTTAAAAGTCAGGCTGTAACTATAAATAGTGAACTTATTTAATTGGAGCTTTTGTTTGTTTATATAGTCAAAGTGGATCTTATAGACCAGCTTTTCGTTTTATGAGCCCAAGCTGGATGTTAAACTTGGTGCTTCCATCAAATTTCATCCAAGTTCTCAAAGCTCCACTGGAAAGCTTCCTAGATGGACCTCAGTGAGCAGAAACATTCTGCTGTTTGTGTTTTGTTTTCCACTTACTTTTTTTTTTTTGCTCCAAAATCCAAAATGCTTTGGCAGGATCTACTGGAATAATGTTAATATATGTTTCATTTTATAAATATTTTGGAAAAGAATATGCAGTGAAGAAGACTGTGTGGAGTTTGAAAAGATAACAGATTTGCGAATCAAGTCTGTGTTGATTTGAATCTTCTAGAATAATTATAACATATAGTGCTGGTGGAAAGACTGCCCGTCATGGTGCCTAACTCAGTTCCTGGCATATAGAAGTATCATTTAGAGTTGAATCAGAGAAGATACATGTACACACACTATATATATATATAACATATATATATATATAGTTGTTAGGTGCCATTGAGTCAATTCTGACTCATAGCTACCCTATGTAGAACAGAATGTAACACTGCCTGGTCCTACACCATCTTCACAATAATTGCTATGTTTAAGTCCATTGTTGCAGCCACTGTGTCAGTCCATCTTATTAAGTCTTCCTCTTTCTCGTCAACCCTCTACTTTGCCAAGCATGATGTCCTTCTCCAGGAATTGATCCCTCCTGGCAACATATTCAAAGCACATGAGATGCAGTGTCTCCATCTTTGCATCTAAGGAGTACTCTGGTTGTACTTCTTTCAAGACAGATTTGTTCGTTCCTTTGGCAGTCCATGGTATATTCAGTGTTCTTCTCCAACACCACAATTCAAAGGCTTCAGTTCTTCTTTAGCCTTCCTTATTCATAGTCCAGCTTTCACATGCATATGAGGCAATTGAAAATTGGCCCAGGCGCACCTTAGTCTTCAAGGTGACATCTTTGCTTTTCAGCACCTTAAAGACATCTTTTGCAGTAGATTTTCCCAGTGCAGTGCGTCTTTTGATTCCCTGACTGCCGCTTCAATGACTGTTGATTGTGGATCCAAGTTAAATGAAATCGTTGACAACCTCAATCTTTTCTCTGTTTATCATGTTGTTGCTTATTAGTCCGGTTGTGAGGATTTTCATTTTCTTTATGTTGAGGTGTAGTGCCCTGAAGGCTGTGGTCTTTGATCGATCGATCGATTGATCGATCAATCGATCGATCTATCTATCTATCTCTCTCTCTCTATCTCTCTATCTCTCTCTCTATCTCTCTATCTCTCTCTCTATCTCTCTCTCTATCTCTCTATCTCTCTCTATCTCTCTCTCTATCTCTCTCTCTATCTCTCTATCTCTCTATCTATCTATCTATCTATCTATCTATCTATCTATCTATCTATCTATCTATCTATCTATCTATCTATCTATCATCTATCTATCTAAAACCAAAAAAACCCAAACCCATTGCTGTCGTTTCGATTCCGACTCACGGCAACGCTATAAGACAGAGTAGAACTGCCCCACACATTTTCCAAGGAGCACCTGGTGGACTCCAACTGCTAACCTTTTGGTTAGCAGCCGTAGCTACTAAGTACTATGCCACCAGGGTTTCCTATATATATTTAAGCATATAGACATATATATAAAATGTGTATATAGCATATATATTATGTAATTTATGTATGAATTTATATATGTGTGTATAGATGCATATCTGTCATGTATTGAATTGTGACCCCCAAAATATCTGTGAACTTAGCTAGGCCATGATTCTCAGTATTGTGTGATTCTCCACCATTTCATGTGATTGCCCACCATTTTATGTGCTTTTCCTATATGTTGTAAATTCTATCACTATGATGTAGTAAGATGGATTAGTGGCAGTTATATTGATGAGGTCTGTAAGATTAGGTAGTGTCTTAGGCCAATCTCTTTTGAGATATAAAAGAGAGAACTGGGCAGAGAGATATGGGGACCTCATACCGTGAGGAAAGCAGTGCCAGGAACAGAGCGCATCATTTGGACCTGAGGTTCCTGTGCTGAGATGCTCCCAGACCAAGGCAAGACTGATGACAAAGACCTTCCTCCAGAGCCGACAGAGAGAGAAAGCCTTCCCCTGGAGTCGGTGCCATGAATTCAGACTTCTAGCCTACTGGACTCTGAGAGAAAAAACTTCTCTTTGTTAAAGCCATCCACTTATAGTATTTCTGTTAGAGCAGCAGCAGCACTGGATGACTAAGACAATATCTACCTGTATATATATAGATATACCAGTACCAGCTGATGAGTTCATTCTAGCTCATGGAGACCCCATGTGTTTCAGAGTAGAACTGTGCTCCGTAGAGTTTTAAATGACTAATGTTTCAGAAGTAAATCACCAGGTCTTTTTTCCAGGACACCTCTGGGTGGACTCAAGCCTCCAACCTTTCGGTTAGCATCTGAATATGTTAACTATTTGCAGTACCCAGAAAACTACACACACACACACACACACACACACACACACATATATATGTATGTATATATGCATATGTATAACAGGAGAAGTATGTGGCAGTCTGCTTCCATAAAGATTTACAGCCTTGGAAACCCTATGGGGCAGTTCTACTCTGTCCTATAGGGTCACTGTAGTCAGAACCAACTCAACGGCAATGAGTTTTTGGTTTGGGCTTGGGTACATATATAATATATATATATGAACTCCCGCCATATAAACACACATTTGTATGTGTATATATACCCATATGTGACTATATATACCCATATGTGACTATATATACCTGCATGTGTGTGTATATACCCATATATATGTGTGTATGTGTGTATATATACATATATTTATATACATGGATTTGTACAGGCATATGACTGTAGGCAACTGTGGGAGCTGGTTAAGTTGTCTCTGTAAGGCTGTGTCTCTATGTCTGTCACTGAGCCTGAAGACAGTCCAGAAAGGAAGATGGATACAAAGTTGAGGAGAACAAGAACAAGCTAGGATCCACAAACAAAATCTGGACTTCATTAGAACAAATTGAAAGCCATGTCATTTCTTATCAGCTGTGGCCTTGGTTGTATAGATGTTTTACAGAAACTAGGTACTTTTGTCACTGAACTAAACACTCACCTGTTCCAGGAGTTAGATAAGCTAAAGGAGGATCCAAGAGAAGGCAGAGCATTTGTAGGCCCAGCCTCTACTCACACCAATGAGGTGAGCCTGCAGATAAACAACAAAGTGTATGAACCATGAAATAGCTGCTTCATGACCTTCCTCCAAATCTCACACAAGAATCTTTTTTGGCCCACCCAAACCAGAAATATACAGCCAAGGGAATTCTGGAAAATTTATTTCAGCCTGGCCAAGTTGACACATTATAAAGCCACCAGAGTAGAAACCTTTAACTGATATCTATTGGTATCTGTGCATTATTCATGACGCTCCCTCCTTTAAAAGAAAAAATGACTATAGCTGACATTATTCAATTAGGAAGACTTATTCGTCATCTAGTAATGAGGGAGATAAGATACACTCATGATAAACTATGCAATACACAGTAGCCTGTGGTAAGTGGCAAATATGTTTCATCTTGAATTCTAATGCCAATAAATTAATCATGTTAGACAGTTTCCAACTAGCTGACAATGCTGGAAAGTTGCCAACTAATTGATAATGCTGGACAGTAATTCTGGGTTATAGAAGTGTTCTAAGTTGCATGCATTCAATAAACTTTTATTCAGTGGCTACTGAATGTGAAACACTATTCTAAATTGTGGGAATATAGCAATGAACCAAATAGTCAAAAATCTCTGCCTTTATCATACTGAGAAAGATCGTCTATAAGCAGATAAAGAATCATGATAATACAACATGAGAAATAGAGTTTAGCTTAGCACAAAGAATGGTATGATCTATTAGTGATATCTGGAGTTAGGAATGATAATCTCATCGACACACATTTATTTGTCTAGTTTAGAAGGTCAGAGACAAGACAGTGAGCCTACCTGGGGTGTTCAGAAAAGCCTCAAGATAATAACCAATGTTTGTACATTGACATCTAACCCACCTTTCAAGTCTCAATTCAAAGGTTCAATTCAAGGGTTGTTTTCTCCATCTGGAAGTCTCTTTAAGTGTGGTATTTTGCTGTTGAAGTGCGTTGGAATGGAGAAAGGAAAACCGAAACCAAACCTATTGCCATTGAGTCAATTCCGACTCATAGGGACCCTATAGGACAGAGTAGAACTGCCCCATAGGGTTTCCACAGAGCACCTGGTGGATTCAAACTGCCAACCTTTTTGTTGGCAGCCAAGCTCTTAATCACTGCGCCACCAGGGGTGCATACAGGGCAGGTGCAGGAAACATGACTGAAAGAAAGACTAGGCTAGAACGCAAGGCCTGTTACATAATCTTTGTTTTTCTAGGTTGTGCAGTATAGATTTTTCCAGAAGCTCGTGAAGCCAGATGGGGTAGGACTCATGCTGGAGTCCAATCTCCATTCTCCATGTGCAGTAGATTGTGAAGATGAAAATCAGTAGGCAATAAAGGTGGTTCTTGTTAAAACTATATTGGAATGATTGGTTTTCCTCTGGATCATTTAGATTCCAGAAATCTGTGTGCCTCATTATGGGAAAAGAAATATTTACTCTTCACTTAAAATTTTATAGCATAGAGAGAAACAGATAAAATCCAAATATTACTAGGGAAGAAATGCGAGAAAACCAGGTCTTTATGTGGCAATTTAAGGTAATAATGTGGCCCATAAAGAAGGGTTAATGTGCCCTGACTGCTCTGGGAACAAATTTCATCATCAAAATAAAAACTCAAATGCTGGCAAACTTGGGGGAGGCAGGGAGGTGGAGGAAGTTTTGTCTTGTGATTTAATACAATGATCTTTAAAAGAAAGTTCAATGGGCCTCCTCAACAACCCAAGAAGGCTCTACTCTGAGAAGTAAAAGGTTGTTTTTGTGACAGTTTAAGTATATCAGAATGTTTGATGGAGAGGGTTTAGTTTAAGGGGCAGAGATAGGAGACGTGAGCAGATAGGTTCTTCAGGCACCATGGAACACGCAGATATTATCTGGGCAGTGTAATATGTGGTTCAAAGACCGCTATTGATAAGATACAAATGTCATCATTAGCAAAAGGAAAAGTAGAGCTCAGAGCCAGTGATTTCCAAGAAAGGTACTCAATGACTGGAGTTAACATTCAAGTTAGACTGGCCCTGAGAGGGAAGGGAAAGTAAAACATCTCAAGTGACATAGGAATCTAAAGCTCCAACGTTCTTTTAGGTTGAAATTCTAATCTCTAAAACTTGCAAACCCATACCAATATTCCATCATATCTTTTGGGTTGGGTATAATAGTTACATGTTGTTGTTAGTGGAAGGAGCTCTAGAGGCACAGTGGTTAAAGTGCTTGGCTGCTAACCAAAAGATCGGCGGTCAAACCCACCAGCTACTCCATGGGAGAAAGATGTGGCAGCCTGCTTCCATAAAGATGTACAGCCTTGGAAACCCTATGGGGCAGTTCTACCCTGCCCTGTAGGGTTGCTCTGAGTTGGAATTGACTTGATCGCAGTGAGTTTGGTTTGCTTTTTGTTGTGAGTTACTGTCAAGTTTATTCTGACCCGTGATGACCTCATGTGTGCAGAGCTGAACTGTTGCTTTTGAAAGCAGACACCAGACCTGTCGTCCGAGGTTTTTATGTTATATAATACATTTTCCAGTTAAGTGATAACTCACAAGATGACTGTAGGTAGTATTCTCTCATCAATCTATCTTTCCTAGTCTTAGACTTGGTTCCAGACTTCAGGGTAAGTCACAAATATGTGGGCTGCTCCAATCCAAACAAACCTGGGTTTTTGCAGCCCCTGATTTCTGCATTAGAGGCTATTTCAGGTCATAGTTTATATAGCCCTACTTATTCTGCTACATTCTAGAATTAATCTGAGAAATATTTTGACCAGACTTTCAGAAAGGATAAACTACATATTCTCTGATCCAGATGTATATAGAATTTTACTGTTGGACAGGATATGGCAATGAATTTTCTGATTGAGTTTGGGTGGGGAAATAAAACACATGGTATCTGATGGGAGTCTCCTGGTTGGTTATATAATACATCTGGTGCTTTTGTCTCAGTATCCATTCTGCCTTTGGACATCAGTTCCTCAATTTTCCTTTAGGGAACCCATTCTCTCGTCACATGGGCCAACCTAATCCTTGGCTTCAGAAATGGACCAACATATAGGTTTGTCTAATCAAAGTACCACATCCCCTTGACCACAGTGATTACTGTACATATAGGCATGTTGCCTAAAGCCACCCTTGCAATGTTTTCCCAAAAGTTCCAACATGAGATGTTCTGTTTCCACTGTATTGCTAAATAGATTGGACGTAAGCGTGGAGCTCTTTTGGTCACCTTGCCTGTCTGAGAATCAAGCCAACACACAGGAAAAGGTAGTTGAGACATGGAGAAAACAAATCCCATAGTGACCCTATAGGACAGAGTAGAACTGCCCTATACGGTTTCCAAGGAGTGCCTGGTAGATTTGAACTGTTGACCTTTTGGTTAGCAGCCATAACTCTTAACTACTACACCACCAGGGTTTCCAATCCTTGTTAACACTGGATGAAAATTTGAATGGAATTTATGAGCCGATGATTTTTTTTTTAGTTGAACTTAGTCTAGATCGTTTTACTTACCAGTAATAGAAACCTTACTCAACTAATACACATATAAACAAAAAGCAATATTCAATTGAATTATAATCTTTCAAAAAATAGAGCAGAAAGTGACATAATCCAATCTCATTTATAAATGAGGAATTTGAAACACAAAGACTTTGCTTAAGTGATTTATCTCAAGCCTTACAAAAGTTACTGTTGTCACGAGGACTAGAACTCATTTCCCTGGCACGTAATTCTTTAAAATCTGGGAAAAAACTTATTTTGGGTAGATTGTGGCACAGATGTCACCTGAATAGTTGGTCGTTAAGATAAGTTGTAAATGTAAAGCTCCTTAAGGTATGTATCCTTTCTAAAGGTGTGAAAAGTTTCCTTTAACATGAAAATGTTCTTTTCACATTTTATCTCAGAACTTTGTTAAAAAGTGAAGTATTTTATGGCACTTTTCACAGAAGAATAATACAATTTATGCACATTAATTCAAACAATAATGATTAAATTTAGTTACTCCTCATATCAACATCCCACTTACACAACCAATAGCTGCCCACAACTATCTTGAAATGCCTTCAATTCCAAAGTACAATGTGAGTGAATTATCACACTTCAGAGCCAAAGATAATTGCATTCATTTAAAAAATGAAAGATACTGTCAAATTGAAGGTTCCGAATATCTAAAGTGTTAAATCTATTTCTTTTTGATAAATGGGATATTCAGAATCTGGACAGTAACTGCAATCAAAAATGTCGAAAGAGAGGATGATCGGTTTAATCTCTCTGTACAATTTAGGAATCAAATGTAATAAAAAGTATTATTGGAATTCACTGAAGTTATTGTCACAATAGCTCTTAATACCTGATGAATTCAGAATGTACCTTCCTGCCACGAAACTGTGAATTCTTCCCCTTACTTTTAAAACTTGTAAAACCTCAAACAATAGGTACAATATACATGTAGAACTCTTTCTCCCATTTTACAGATTGAAAAGTCAAGTTCTTCCAATAAAATAGAATTAAAAAAATAAAAGAAAAGAAACAGAAAATGGGGAAATAGCTTAAAAAAATAACAAAGATCCAAGATTAATGGACAAATAGTTCATTTTGTTTTATGATGCATTACAGGAAAAACCCAAAGATTCCAAATTTAAAGGAATGTGTGGACAAGTAATATCAGAAATGCAAATGAATAGCTATTGGAAAAACATTCAAAGTAACTAGTAGTCAAAAAAAAGTACAAAGTAAAACAACAATACATCCTGTTTCTTTTACTGGGTGAGCCAGGATATTAAAAATGAAAAGTACTTTAGACCAGTAAGAATTCAAGTAAGACAACTGGTGGAGAAATTTAACAATTTGTTGTCTGTCTTCCACATATTGCTCCCAATTTCTGCCCTGCTGGTGTCACCTTGCCCATCCTCACATCCCTGATGTTATGACTGAATTATTTTAAAATGTCTTCTTTTCCTGTCACTCTAAGTGGCTTGGGTTGGGGAAATAAAGGCACATATACTTAGTTTGTCAGCCTCTACTTTAATGAATATCCATATCAATCAATCAATCTATCTAGCTATCTGTAAGTTGAAATAATGTATTATAATGTATAAGTTATATACTTTATTATATGCAAAATAACCATTATATATTAAATTATACATGAAATACCATTATATTTACCAGTGGAATTTTTTTTTTCCAAGTGAAAGTTCATAGAGAATGGTCATATATAAAAGAAATGCGTGAAACTGTCCTGCTTATGGTGGGGAAGGGGGCCTGGAACCTTACCAGCTTGACTTCGCTCTACCTCCTATCACAATGTAGACATCCCTAGTCGTGGCTGCCTTTCAAGTAGGAAGAGGACAGGCAGAAGGTAAAGGGCATTAAGAGAGGGCCCTCGGGACATGGAAAGCTGAAGCCACATCCTTCCAGGGTTGCTTCTACATGTAAAGTCAATGTTGAATGTATTCCCGGCTGATGGGAGTTCACAAGGATTTTCATAAATGTATTAGCAGAGGCATCCGTGTTTTGCTTCCTGTTGAACTGTAAGAAAGAATGGTGGCTCCAGACATTCCCCATAGCAGAGGCCAAGTTCAGCAATCTGGACTTGAAAGCCCAGTTTCTACAGGAAACATACACTTTCTTGAATCTGCTTGCCTACTGCTGCTACTGCCTTTGCCCCAGCCAACCTTGATGGGTGAGATGGAATTCCATTTTTTTATTCCATGGGCATTTCAGCTGGAGTAACCTGATGTTCTTTTAAACCTCGAATACTCTGAAACGTAGGGCTGTTAACTTTGAAATCTCTATGCCCTTCCTTAGTATTTCATTAATTCACGGCATAGTGAGACCCTGTCAAATACATCCAAATTACCCCATTTTCATAAAACACAACAGTCCAAATAAGACAAAAGTTGGGACACTTTAAAATAATGGCCCAGTCATAGTTAATTTTCTTGGTGTTTATTCTATTAGCACAAATCCTGATGAATTCTTTAGTATTAATATGGATGCCACTCACTAACACTTGTATAGGATTTTAACTTGAACTCAACTATAATTAACCAGGCCATTAATTTAAAGTGCGAATGCACAAGATAATAAAGATGTCTCAGTTCTCCATGAAGACAAAGACTGTCTCATACAATTGCTATGTAATTTGTCTCAGTCGCAGACTGAGACAAAGTCAGCACAGACAAGTTTTGAATATAACTTTTCATCAGACCGAATGGTCCTACCTTTAGCATGGCGCCATGGACACAGACATCTGCATTTAAGGAACACAAAATACTATTACATGCCCTAGTAGTATTTATTTTTTTCAGTTAGAGCAAAACAGGTGTGACTCCCCATGGATGCAAAAGGTAAAGTAGAGAGGACATTTACTTCTTCACAGAGAAAGCCAATGATGACATATTTAAGGCTCTGTGACTTCACTGAACATTTGCCACGAAATTTGTGGCAGTTTTTAAACTTTTTCAGGGCTTAAACATACTACCTGCACACTCAGAGGACTGGGAAATTTGCTAAGGTGTTGACTAACCTGTCCCTCTGCTTTTTGGCAGGCCTGAACATACGAGCTTCCAATCTAATAAATTTTAAAATTTCTAAAAACTGATAATTGAAGATTTAGAATGACCAATATCAGAACAGTGTTTTCTTCCTTCTTTCCCAAAAATGTTTCCATTTTGTCAGGAGTGAAGCTGGGGGTGAGGTGATCCCTGTTCACTGTTACTTACTATGTTCCCTGGTGGTGTAGTGGCTAAGAGCTTGGTTGCTAACCAAAAGGTCTGCAGTTGGAATCCACCAGCCACTCTTTGGAAACCCTGTGGGGCAGTTCTGCTCTGTCCTATAGGGTTGCTGTGAGTTGGAATCGACTTGATGGCAACAAGTTTGGTTTTTTGTTTTTTGCTTTGTTTTTTTTTTGGTTTACATACCCATTGCCAATATTAGATTAGCCATCTGGCTTCCTTTCCGCAAATTCAGCTCATCTTAATAATTTTGTCTGAATCCTTTCCAAACCTTTTGCGTCCCTCCATAATTCTGAGACACTGCTATGGAATTAATTATGAAGTGCAGGGGTATTTTGCAAGCCTAAAATAAAAATTCCTTTATCAGTGGATAGAATGGACATAATTGTACTTATGAGGTTCGTGCCACATTTTCCTCTCATACAACTCTCCTCTTTTTTTTTGCTTTTGAGTAAAGAATCATCTAGTCTGTGTTTACATGGATACCCTCTGAAATGAATATAGTATTTTCAGATATGTACACATCTGTGTATATTCAACAGAAATTGAAACAAGGGATGAGGACATTGCGAATGCAATCAAGTCAAGTGTAAGAAAAGCCTAGCGTACTAACTATAAAGGTCACCTACCTGCAGTGACAAAAGTGATGCTTTCGTTTCCAGAGAGGTCAGAATAGGAGGCAGTAGAAACACAAGCATAGAGGTTAAACAAATGGAGAGAGAAAAATGCAAGAGAAAGAGATTGAGAGAGGTAGGAAGGGAAAGAGAAAGAGAGAAAGAGACCGATAGACAAAAGCAAATGAGGCAAAGCACATTGTCACCCAGGAGACATTTTTCAAAGATGCCATGGGTCAGAATGAACTCAACAGCAACTGGTTTTCTACCAGTGGGATTTCTTAAATAATGTAAGTCTCTAGACAAGCTAGTTAGAGACATCTTTAATCTTATGAAGGAAACATCTAGCAGTTCCCACACAGTGCCGGGAGCAGAGCAGCACTGAATAAGTGTTATTTAATGGCACTTTTACAGAAAAGGTGCTTTTGCCCTTTCTAAATGTGGATAAACGTGTTCCTATAAGCCTGTTGAAATTATATGATATACATATTTTTGTAGCTCTTTAAGAGGATTTTATGATACACAGTAATTAAAAGTTTGATTTATTATAGTCTAAGGCAAAGAGGACATTTTGACATTTTAAAAACCCACTGTTAAAAATGGAGGATCAGGGCAATAAAAAGCCCACAGGTATGGAATAAAGAGTTTGGAAGCTTGTTTATCTGTGTATTTAGGGAATTCATCTTTAGTGTATTTAAAGGGCAAAAAGCCTGTAGGTTTTTAAATTAGGTATGAGAATACAGAAGCAGTTCCCAGATTATGGATGATTCTGTATTCCAATCTGATTTGCCAGCTGACTTCCTAACACATTACATAGCCAACATAGAACTGGCTGATCACGGAAGGTTGGACATGTCCTGACACATCTATGAAGAATTGAACCTAGCCATGGACCTCTTTCCTCCAAGAGCTAACAGTTTCAACTCTTACTGTGTAATATAAATGCTTTACACAAATAATCTCCTTTCGTCCTCACATTAACACTACATCATGTAAATCAGAGAAACTGAGTCTTGGAGCATTTAAGTAGGTTTGTCCAAGGTGAAGCATAAACCATCTGCCTCCGTTGATATTAAATGAAAGGTAACTTGACCAAAACATGATTTTATTAGTCCCAGGATGTAGAGGATTTCAGAGGTTGCAGTGGCTAGCTTTGGAATCCTTGTTCATTCAGACACTGTGTCAATGATTACAGTTTGGGGGAAGGAGATGTGTTTAGAGCTGTTGGCAATATGTTTTTAGAAGGTTAGTGGAGAGGATAGACTCTCCCTTGAAAACAGTGGTTGAGGGCCCAGCAGAATGGCAGGTGTGGAATGTACAGGTCATTCATAGGCAGGGAGTTTATAAGACAGTGAAACCCTATTTAGACCAATGTGAAAGAATATCTCACATTGAGGACCACAAAATATTTGTTTCACATGCCTTACAGGAAAAAGACTTAAACAGTACAAAAGAGTACAAAGAAAAAAAAAATTCAGATAACTCATTTCTTAGGGTTCCCCAAGAAGCTGCACCTACAGCAAGAATTTGAGTCGATTAATGTGGAAGGCGATCCAAGGGAGTACTCTTGGAGGAGTGTGGAATTGATACAAGGAAGGGAAGGAGTCTAAGAAGGATACCTAAGTGAGTAGGTTACTGCTGAAAGCAACTAGAGCTCAGTCTGTTGCAGACCTCTGGGAGAGAGTGAGGGACATGCCGTAGAGTTGTAACCACCCTCCCCCAGATTCTCTAATTCCTCTTATTATTGACTGAAGGAACAAGCCTTCCTTCTCCCTGCCCTGGGAACTTCACTCCCTGGCACCATCAGACTGCTCCATAAGTGGGTTTAGAGAAAGGGAAAAATCCCAGAAACTTGCAGTTCAACACTGTCAAGCTTGTAAGAGAATAATTTAAGGTAAGGGGATCTAGATGGCCATTAACAGCCCATGCCACACGCCCCAAGCCACCATCCAGAGAAAACCACTCTCAACATTCTGGTGAATTTCCTCTATCACAGCCATTTATCAATGAACACATATGCTCTTCTATAATATACTTTTATTCATTTGCTCAAAAATATGTCATAGTCATTCATTTGAATAAAAAAAATCTCTAACTTTAAGCAGCTGTGTGGTATTCCATTGTATGTATGTATTATAATTCGTTTGCCCAATGCATATATTGATGGAACCCCTAGATTGTTTCCAGTTTTTTCATTATTATTATTATAAACATTAGTGCAATGCACATCTTTTTGCATACCGTTCTCCATTCTTCTTAGAGTAAATCAATGAATTAATGATTAAAGTGTGTGCATATTTTAAGATAAATATCATTTGGTCCCCCAGATAAATATTATACAACAATATATATAGTCACCAAAAGTGAATAAAAGTGCCCAGTTCAAATCACCCACAGCAACACTGAGCTTTGTCAGTCTGGTTAATATTAGTCATTTTGTGTGTTTGATGATTAGTGAGATTAAACATCTTTTTAGTGATATTTTTAAATCTCCTTTCAGATGTGTTACTACGTATTCTATTAATATGTTTATTGTTTTCTTACTGAGTTATTAAATCTCTTTGTGTCTTAGTGACATTAACCTTTTGTCTTTCATAAGCATTATAGATGTTTTTTCAAATTAATCATTTATCTTTCAACTTAACTTTGTTTCTGTACATAAGATGAAAAATAGATTACTAGTTATTTTCTATGGCAGTTTAAGGAAAACTATACCCACAGAAAAATTATGAAAATTTTTGCCTATTTTTTTTTTTCTGGTAGAGAGTGTCACAAACTGGGTTTCAAGTGAATTATTCCAGGAGATATTAATAAGTATGTCAAGAAAAAAAATTATTTATTGATCAAATCATTTTTAAAGCCATCAGGATCTACAACATAAGTAGGCTTCCTTATTGCAGGGCTACTCAGAGTTTTAAAAATGTTAATGGAATTGTGACTCTCCAAAGAAAATAGAGTATGTAGTCTTTCTAAAACCTATTTGGCCTTGGAACACATATAGCATTTTTTTCAGGGTGCATCTGTTAACATAATCCAAAAAGAATGCTCTGTTGAATACTAGTTTGGAAGGCATTTAAATAAATAAATAAAACCATGAGTGTAGAAGAAATGATGTACTAGAAAAGACACAAATATATTTCTGGAATTTGGTCCAATAAACTTAGCAGTAATATGTTCATACTTATTTGTGTAAATTTATTCTGCCTCTTCAGCACTCTACTCCACAAGCGTGGTCACCTTGTTTAGGATTGACGTGCTGATGACGTATTCGAGAATTCTTACACAAAAAACAAAATTATGAGCATAGTATCTACTTTTCTTTCTTTTTTCCCTTTGCCTTTTTGGTCTCTTCTGCTAATAGCAGTAGCCTAGTTAGACCTTTGGGTTTATCCCAAGTTATTACCCTTGAATGTTTTTGAAGCCCAGGGCATGTTCTACATTCAAAGTATCCAGCAGAGTCAATTATAAATCTCTTAATAGTGCTCTCTTTTGTCGACTGCTATTGCTTTCATTTATGCTTATTGCATGGAGAAAAAAAAAAATAAAGGTGATTGATGTTATTGTTGTAGTATGAATAATGAAAAACCATAAAATAATACCTAGGAAGCCTCAGGATCATACTTTTTAAGCTGTTAGATTTTAACAGCTGGAAGCAAATTTGAAAGAGCTGACTTGGAAATCACCATCTCCTCAGGGGGGACTAACGGGGAAATGGGTTGGCTTGACTGGTAGTCCCAAGAAACCCCCATGGAAAGAGAGATCTTATGTTAATTCTTTAGAAAGGAATCTTTGGCAAGAAACATTCTGCTACAAAGTGGAGTGTTGAGACTAGAATAGGACTTAGTCATTTTTAAGACAATTGCTACAAAATAAAATAATTTTGAAATAGTATCTAAAGTTCTACCCCCCTGTTTAGCATTTGTAACAAATACTATGTAAAGAGGTTATGATGACTGTCTTTGACACTAATAACTTCAAATGAGGAATTCCATTGTCCAGAGAGGCTGGTACCTCATTCTGCTATAAACAAGTTCAATTTAGTAAAATGAACTTTCTGTGATGCAGGGTTAGAGTAAGAAAAACTCATGGAATCACTACTCATTTCTTTAATTCAAACTAGCCTGTTAGAGAAATTTCAGTATGCCTTCCATCTCTCATCTGTAAAATGAAAGTTGTCTTTGTGCTTCTCTATTGGCAGATTAAACTATGCTAATTACAGTTTTATACAATTTTTCCAAGAAGATCCTTGGATGAAAGGGGTAGAGTAAATATGTTC
Organism: Loxodonta africana; assembly: GCF_030014295.1. Classification (NCBI taxonomy): domain Eukaryota; kingdom Metazoa; phylum Chordata; class Mammalia; order Proboscidea; family Elephantidae; genus Loxodonta; species Loxodonta africana. The sequence continues at coordinate 28,346,153 of NC_087357.1, forward strand.
TTAGATTCAGTAACATTTGTTCTCTCTCTCCCTTTCTCTCATACCATATTGTTAAAGAGATATATAAACATCTAAACTCAAGTTTCATTGATCACAATTACAGTAAACTTCTCTAAAGCCCTTTCATCTCTAGGAATGACTTTTTTTCTCTTCTGAGACCATGCCCTAAGGGGAAAAATTATGTATGTATATGTGTATGTATGTTTGAGTGTGTTTGTTGTGTTTCCAAGGTGTAAAATTAGCAAAAAAAAAAAAATTATTAACCCAAGTTGGTAAAGAAAAATACCCTTTTAAAGGAAAGGGTGAACTTGGCTTAAGATAAATAGGCACTTAATTAGAGTGCCTGGGATGTTTGTATCAGACATGTCTTTGTGCATTCCTGGCGACGGAATAATTCTTGCTTAGCTCAAGGAGTACTGCTGCTTAAACAGTCACCTTCCAAGGACATGTATGCTTTGTTTGCTATTTCTACAGCATTCTGACTTCCCTCCAAGCATGCTGGGGAGGTGGCATCCTTCAGAAATTGGGCTGATTCGGCCCATGGCCCCTGATAGGAGCTTTTCCGTTTAATAGGATGCTGTCAACAGACAGTCAGGAAGAGTTAATGTGGTTTGCCTTGAGAATCAGATTTAACAATTCGGAATATTAAAATTTTGCTCCTTATGACTACATAAGCTTCTTATAAAAAGCAAAAGACACTGATGTTAATCAACCTTTCTCTTATTGAGTCAGGTAGTAGAACTTAGGAGAAAAGAAATAACAGCTAACATTGCTGAATTCTCCTCTCATTTGCCAAAAGTTGTGCTGACGTCTCATTTGCCAGATGTTTTCCTTGTATGTTCTCCTTGATTCCCCACCACGATTGTGCAAGGCCAAAGTCCTATTAAATTACTCCTATTTCAGAGCGAGCCCACTGTAAACTGAAGTCCAGATAGTTAAAGTAACTTGCCCAAGGTCACCCAGCTAATAATTGGTACAACAGAATTGAAAGCCAGGTTTGTCTCTGACTCCAGGCCCAAATTCTTCACCATGCCACTATATTGCCCATGTGAATCCAGGAGAACAAAACCAGAACATTTGACTTTTTTTTTTTCTTTACCTTAATAGCAATTTGTTTGTTCAAGCATTTGTGAAGGAATTTATTCAACAAGTTTCAGCCAGTACCTACTTTATATCCAACCAGAACCTACTAGAACATAAACTCCATGAGAACTGGTTTTATTCTTGTTGTCCTCATGTTCATGTTTGAATGGCTAGGTAAGAAGAGGGCCTGACACATAGTGGGTCCTCAATAAATATTTGTTGAAGGAATGAAGTGAGGATCCAGACAAAAGCCACGATGGGCTTTTCACATCAGGGAACCCTGAATGGATCTGAGCAATCGGTGGTGGTTTACTAAGGTCTCTGCATAGAACGTTGATCTGGGGAGTAATGAGAGACGATGTGCAATCAGTAAAAGATCAGGAAATGTCTGCTCTTTTTAAAGCTTGACGATTCACCAGCAGGCATGTAGGGAGAGCAACATTCTTCCGTTTGAGCTAATTTGCCCAAGTTGTCCTTGACTTCGACTTTCATTTATGGCTCTTAGAAAAGCAAGACCTTCTCAGTCTTCCCTGCTGCCCTCAGACATGAGATAAAATAATTCTCCATGATTTCTTGGAACTGCTCCCAGGAAGGCTGAAATGTATTTATTGCATGTGGAATGTTACTTCCTCAGGCCTTTCACAGAAGACACAGTCTTAATTCCAACCATGAATCTCCAATTGTAGAATTTTAGATGTTAGAAATATTTTGGGAAATGTATCAGGGTGAGGAAATAAGGCTGAAATTCACGGGTGGGATGCCTTCTGAAATACTTAAATTTATTTATTTATTTATTTTTAGGTAGATATTGAGGCCATTGGTGGTTTAGTGTAGAATTCTTGCCTTTCATGCAGGGGACGTGGGTTCAATTGTCAGCCAACACACCTCAAGCTCAGGAACCACCCGTCTGTCATTGGAGGAGGATTGAGTATTGCTATGTTGCTGAACAGGCTTTAGCAGAGCTTCCAAACTAAGACAGACTAATAAGAAAGGCCTGGTAATCTACCTCCAAAAATCTGCCAACGAAAACCCTGTGGATCACAAATTCCCAACCAGTAATGGAGATAATAGCAAGGAACAGAGCAGCATTTGATTCCATTTTGGATGGGGTAGCTGTGAGTTGGGGACCAGCTCCATGGCAGCTAACAACGATAAGGAAGATATTAATTTCTCTAATGTTGAGCCAGGAGTCCCTGGGTGGTACAAACAGTTAAGTGCACAATTACCAGCAGCAAGTTTGGGGGTTTGAAGCCCCCCAGAGGTGACTCAGGAGACAAGCCTGATGATCTGCTTCTGAAAGGTCACAGCCTTGAAAACCCTACAGAGCAGTTCTACTCTGCACACATGGGGTCACCATGAGTTGGAATTGACTGACAGCAGCTAACAACGGCTGTTAAGCAAGCTAGTCCTTCTAGGTTGTCACAATCTGGTACAGCTAGATCTACTTTCCGTTGACTTTTCTGCTGCTAGGATTCATTCGTTCATTTTTTCATCCTATATGTCAGGCACTGGAGATACAGTGATGAACAAAACAGCTAAAATCCTTGCCCCAAGGAAACTTAGAGTCAGTGGAGAAAGCAAACAATGAACAACTAATAATGCTAAAATCTGCTGAGAGCAATGATAGATGTTCAGTGGGCTGGGGGCATATCTGAGGGCACCCAGGATGCTCTGGGGGGATCAGGACAACCTCCCTGTAAGCTGCAATTTTTAAATGAGATCTAAAGGATGAGGTGATAAGCAAGCCAAGAATACAGGCAAGTCTGTTTTGGTTCCTTGAAGCCTTCACTCTCTGTGCCTTTAATATGCTGCTTTCTCTTAAAGTTCAGCTTGGCTGGAGTGCTAGGAATAAGGTTATGAATGATGGAAGTTGAGACCAGGGCTTGAACTTGTTCATTCTGGTTCAAACCCCTGCTGAGAATTTGCATTTCTAACACTGTTTCCAGGAAGTTATACATAAGAATCACCTGGGGATCTCTTTAAAATATAGATTCTGATTCAGTATATCTGGGGTGGAAATGCAAATTCTCAGCAGGGGTCAAACCAGACCAAACGGTTTGAAACTCTGAGACTAGAGAAATAGATTAGGAAGTGACTGGTAAAATATGCTAAGTTATTTGGACCTTAACTCGGTCCATTGTGAAGTCTCTGATGAATTTTTAGCATAAGATTGACATGCACAGCTGTGTGTCTTTGGGAAGGACTACTCTGCCTACAGTATGCAGATGGGATTGGAGAGGGGCAAGACTCTCAGTTCAAGGGGGCCAGTGAGGAGTCTGCAGGGTGATCTGAAGAGACGGCTGAGGTCTTAGAGGGTCGGCCTTGCTTTCCAGTATGGCTGGCCTGGAGTAGTAACTTTGTAACAGAACAAAGGTATCCAAAAAATTTCACCAACCCACATTCTATACTTACTCAGCACTTAGCACCATTAAACAGCTTGTCATGAAAGGATTTTGACTATGCCTACCTAAGAACCCTTTTTAGCCACTTTTCTGAGATGTAGGTAATATTCTTCACCAGAGGATGGTCCTTTTTCATGAGGAATTTTTTTTTTTTTTAAAGGTCAGCTTTGTATAAATCCTGAGAAATGGAACATCCGATAGTTACATTAATGAAGTTCTTTTTCTGAATTTAGAAGCTTAAGCAAGATTTTCTTTCTGGAACTCAGAAGTCTCCTTCCCAGGGGAAGAATGGAATAACAAATTATAAAAATCACTGCATTAGAACAGTAAGGACTGCTGTGGAATTATAATGCCCAGCATCCACTTCTCTTCTATGCACAGCATGAGGCAAGCAGATTTCTTAGCCTTTCTTGAATGAAAGACATAATTTATCTTTCTGGGGCCTGGTTAAGGAGCCCTGGTGGTGCAGTGATTAAGCCCTCGGCTGCTAACCCGAAGTCTAGCAGTTCAAACCCACCAGCCAGTCTGGAAGAAAGATGTGACAATCTGCTTCTGTGAAGTTACAGCCTAGAAAAACCTGTGGAGCAGTTCTACCCTTCCTGATTGCTATGAATCTCAATTGATTCAATGGGTGTGGGCCCTGGTTATTTTTCCTTCCTTTCCAGGAGGAGATCATTTGCTACACTAAAAGCAGCAAACACCTTCAAAAAAGGGAGCAATTCACCCTGTCCTTAATCCCTTATTATTGCTGCCTTTAACTAACCCCTCCAGTGACCAATACTATTGTATGGTTTGGTGTTCAGTTCATGTGGCTGTGTGTAGCTTTTTAACATTTGGGAGACCTTGTGTGTGGGGGGGTGGGGGGGGATGCCTGCCATATGAGCATGTGAATAAATGATAAATGAAAATGGAAGGGAGTTCTTGAAGTTGGCTGAACAGCACAACCGAGAAAGTTGTATCCTGGTTTAACTGCCCAGCTGTTTCTCTGGTTTCTCTCCTTATGAGCTTTCTTTCAAAATCGAAAAAATCTCTGGCTGTGAGCTAAAACGCAAAAGGAGATCTGGTCTCATGTGGATAGTAAGTGTAAGAAACCGCTTCTAAGAAATAAAAAATACCCTTAAGAGATATGTTTAATGTGGCTAGGGGTGGGGCACATCAAAGAGGATTTCAGAGCCCAGAGAGTAACTTATTTTAACCACAGCTCCAACACTTCCCAAATTAACCAGCTATTTTAAATATTAACCTAGAGAAAGGGAAATGTTGTTAAGGCGGAAAATGTTGATTAAAAAATCTTTCCAAGGGATGAAAATAGCACTGTGGATTACAGTCCTGCCTTGTTATCTTGTGTAACACTGACTTTGGGGACCAGTTTGAATGCTTGAGTCAAACTGACATTGTTACATTTGCACGTGGTGTGCTGCCTAAGTGGCAGCGTGTTTATTGCCATGAGCAGTGAGGTGCAGATGCACTTTAAGGTATGTGCCCTGAAACTTGCCACCTGTGGTTTGCTCCTGGGATGCCCAACAGTTCTCTGATTGATGGACACGCTTTCCCTTGCACTTGAAAGATGGCAAAATGGTTTGTAGGAGAGCACAAGAGAGGGAGGAGCTTCATCCACTTGCAAGTTTTCACTGAAATTGGTCCTTGTGGTGTTTTTAATTCACATCTGGAGGAAAATAAATGCGGCCACAATTATTTACACATTCTGAAAGAAATAAGTCAAGAGCTCCTTAGACTGCACAGGTGTCTGTTATCAAAATCTCAGCAGAGGAGTGTTAATGTGATGTGCGTTATTTTAGACGCCACAGGTGGGCTGTAGCAAAGAATGGAAGAGAAGAGCGTTAAGGGGATGCTTAAATACAAAATGTTTATTTTGCGAGAAAGGAAATCAGTGAACGAGATTAGAGGAATCCACTGGTATGTGAGCTGAGAGACTTCAACGGGTGACACAGGGAAAAAAAAGCGAAAGTAAGTCACCATCTTACAGTAGTGAAACCCTCAAAGGAGATTTTCTATGGTAGGGTTTTTGTTTCCAGATGGCCTGCAGGGGATTTATTTCCTTCTTGACAGACCTTTACTCTTGACTAACTTATAATTCTTCATGAAATAATATCACTTTGGATAAAATGCTATTTGCTGAGAATCTTACAGCAGGAGTAAATTTGTTTCGAGTTGATGCTATTGAGTCGATACTATTGGAATATTGCAGTAATCCACAATTTCTGAAACTTTCCACCTAAAATCAAAAACCTTGGGAATCACTGCTATGAGATGCTGATAAAAATAATATAAAATAGTACTGGTGTTTTAAAATTGGAGTAGCCTTTGAAGAACTAAGTGATAGCTAACATAACTATTGTTCTTAGTTGCCATCCAGTTGGCTCCCACATGTATAACAAAACTTTGCCCAGCCTTGCGCCATCTTTGTTGGCATGTTTGATGTTGGCATGATTGTTGGCATGTTTGAGTCCATTCTTGTGGCCATTGTAGTGCCTTCCAACCTACAGGGCTCGTCTTCCAGCACTGTACTGGACAATATTCTGTTGTGATCCATGGGATTTTCATTGGCTAGTTTTCAGAAGTAGATTGCCAGGCCTTCCTTCCTAGTCTGTCTTAGTTTGGAAGCCCCACTAAAACCTGTCCAATGTAATAGAACCATTCTCACCTAGGAGAACATGAAGCTAAGTACAGTTAAGTGACCTATTAAAAAAAACACATGCTAAGCAGTAGAATGTTGGAAGTTAGCTCTCGTATTTTTATCATCACGCTCATGCATAAAACTTGGCATTTTATTTGATTTGTTTTTTATCCTACATCCTGCGTTGGAATGCAACAAGGATTCTAGTTTGCCCAAACAGGAAATCACAATCCAGACACATAATAAAAGATTTCATTGTTTAGTAAAGTATGACCTCTACTCTGTGTGTGTTGTTGGTTGGTGGGAAATGCAGAAGCGTAGGTGGAAGAAGACTTATGTAGCATTGGAAAATGCCATTAAATGTATGTAGATGATTTACCCATTTCTGTTTACCCTTCTCTAATGGAAATCAACCTTATTTGAAATTAGCACTTGATTTCTAGTTATTGTAGCTGTTGTTTCTGGAAGTGGTTAATGGATCTGAGTTAATTTGCACTTTCTAGAAACGAAGTGTTTCAGTCTCTTGGAAAACTATGTGGTGGCAGCTTTTCCTAGCTGATAAGTAGGACAGGGAATAAAGTGATCATAGCAAAGTAAACTCAAAGCAATGACCTTGTATGAAATGGATATCCAGTAGCTCTACAAATTTCTCCTTTGAGTCAAGGTTTATTCAAAAGACCCTATGTCATTGTTGGTTTTCTTGGATCAAGTTCAACATTCAGGACAGTCTTAGTTTCATCCTTGGCAGATGTCACCCAAGATGGCACACCCTAGTTGAGAATAAAGATGCTTGTTTAGGATTATTAATGAGTTCTGTCCTCAAGTGAGCCCAGTTTATTACTGTTGCCTGATAAATAAGTATCTTCTCTTCCCTTTGGGAATCTGAAAGAAGCATTCCTGTTTCTGCAGCTGCCTAATAGAACACTGTATGCAAAAGTGGTACGTAAAATTCTTCCCAAAGGGTAGATTTCAGCTAATAATGTGTAATAGTAGCTTATAATGAAGGCATCAAGGGAGAACCTTCCAACAAATAAACACTATCATAAAGCAGTTGCTTCCCCAGACAGAGGACCTAATTACTGTAGACAAACTTAAAGAGAACAAGGCAGTACATAACAGGTTTTCAATACCCCTGATAAATTAAATTAGTTAATTTATTTTAATTTAGGATTATAAGAATAATCCATTTAATGATTATTTTTTAATGACAGCTTTATTGAGATAGAGTTCACACACCATAAAATTCACCCTTTCAAAATATACAATTTGATGCTTTTTAGTATATTCAGAGTTGTAAAACCATCACCATTATCTAATCATGGTTATATTTTTAACTTCCCACACAATGCAGAAAGTATTTCTAACGTAACAGTGGGTTACAATTCTTGGGTGTGTACATATCATTTCTGATAGTGACTACTCCCTGGACACAGTTTGGTGATTTTCATCTTTCATCCATCTTTAAAGCAAACCCCTTAAACAAAAAAGAAAAATGGGGAGTATTGGATAGTTGCAATGGACACTTTTTCAGATATCTTAGGCACTTGGAACTGTATTAGCAGGGAAAGTAAGGCAGTATAATACTAGTATAGAACGAGAATTCCTTATCAGGGCTCTTAAGACCTGGGTTCCACACCAGCATACTGCTTATAAGTTGGAGAAGTCACTGTATCTGTCTGGACTATTATTTTCATATGTGTACAAGGGGAAAACAAAATATTTGTTGAGACTCCACTCTGTACACATGGTACTGTGATGGATAATGATGAGGTGGCATGGGCTACTCACTGTAGATAGTGTGAGCAGAGAAAGTCACTGAGGAAGTGACATTTGAGCTAAAATCTGAAAGTTGCAAAGGAGAAAGCCAAGTAAAAAGTTGAGAACACAGTGTTCCATGCAGAAAGCTAAGCAACTGAGAGACCATAAGGCTGAACTGTACTTACTGTGTTGGAGAAACAAAATGAAGCCCAGAGAAGCTACAGCAGAGTAATCGTAGGGGCGACCAGAGAAGGGGTAAAAGGCTAGATCATATAGGTCCTTCTAGGACATTCTAGCAGGCATGGATTCTATTTTAAGTTTGGTGGATAAGCATGAACAAGTTGAAGCAAGAGCTCTATTTGTGTTTTCAGTAGATTACTGCTGTGTGAGGAAGGGACTTTATGGAGACAATAATGGAAGCAGGGAGATAAGATAGGTCCGGGTAAGCTTTGACGGTGGTTTGAACTAGGATGGTACCAGTCGAGGTAAGGGAAAATAAATAAGACCTACTTTTCCATGTGTGCTTTATATAGTTTTAGCGAGGTTCTAATGAGCCAAAGGGAACTGGTACTTTTTGTTATGTCAGGTTCCCTGTGTAAGATTTTAGAACTACATTGCTCTATTAAATCTTAACAAACCTACAAGAAAAACAATGAACATGAATATAGTTTGAAAATTGTAAAGTGCTATACAAATATAAGGGCCAATGTTGTTATCGTTCTTCTTATCATTTATCTTCTTTAAGATGTCCCTGGAGGGCTTTGTAGTTGATCCATTGTCAGGTTTAATGCTACATCCTGTACATACAGCATATCACGTCTTGAAAAATCAAAGAGCACCATCCTTTCCTCTGTTGTTGTTAGGTGCATCGAGTCGATTCCAACTCATAGTAACGCTATGTACAACAGAACTAAACACTGCCTGGTCCTGTGCCATCCTCACAATTGTTGTTATGTTTGAACCCATTGTTGCAGCCACTGTGTCAATCCACCTCTTTGATAGTCTTCCTCTTCTTCAATGACCCTTTACTTTACCAAGCACGATGTCCTTCTCCAGGGACTCATCCCTCCTGATAACAAGCCCAAAGTATATGAGATGAGGTCTCGCCATCCTTGCTTCTAAGGAGCATTCTGGTTGTACTTCTTCCAAGAGAGATTTGTTCATTTTTCTGGAAGTGCATGGTATATTCAATATTCTTAGCCAGCACCGTAATTCAAAGGCATCAATTCTTCTTTGATCTTCCTTATTCGTTATCCAGCTTTTGCATGCATATGAAGCAATTGAAAACACCATGGCTTGGGTCAGGGGCTCCTTAGTCTTCAAGGTGACATCTTTACTTTTTAACACTTTAAAGAGGTCTTTTGCACCAGATTTGCCCAATGCAATGAGCCATTTAATTTCTTGACTTCTGCTTCCATGGGCATTGACTGTGGATCCAAGTAAAGTGAAATCCTTGACAACTTCAGTCTTTTCTCTGTTTACGATGATGTTGCATATTGGTCTAGCTGTGATTATTTTTGTTTTCTTTATGTTGAGGTGTAATCCATAGTGAAGTCTATGGTCCTTGATCTTCATCAGTAAGTGCTTCAAGTTCTCTTCACTTTTAGCAAGCAAGGTTGTGTCATCTGCATAACGCAGCTTGTTAATGAGTCTTCTTCCAATCCTGATGCCATGTTCTTCTTCACATAGTCCAGCTTTTCAGATTATTTACTAAGTACAGATTGAATAAGTATGGTGAAAGGATACAGCCCTGACGCACACCTTTACTGACTTTAAAACATGCAATATCCCCTTATTCTGTTCAAACGACTGCCTCTTGGTCTAAGTAAAGCTTCTTCATGAGCACAATTAAGTGTTCTGAAATTTCCGTTCTTCACAATGTTATCCAGAATTTGTTATGATCCATACAGTCGAATGCCTTAGCATAGTCAATAAAGCACAGGTAAATATCTTTCTGGTATTGTCTGCTTTCAGCCAAGATTCATGTGACATCAGTAATATCCTTCATTTCACATTCTTCTCTACATCTGGCTTGAATTTCTGGCAGTTCCCCGTCGACGTACTGCTGCAACTGCTTTTGAATGATCTTCGGCAAAATTTTACTTGTTTGTGTTATTAATGATACTGTTTGATAATTTCTGCATTCCTTTGGATCATTTTTTTTTTTTTTTTTTGGAATGGGTAAAGACATGGATCTCTTCCAGTTAATTGGCCAGGTAGCTATCTTCCAAATTTCTTGACATAGACAAGTTAGCACTTCTAGTACTGCATTGCTTGTTGAAACATCTCATTTGGTATTCCGTCAACTCCTGGAACCTCATTTTTCACCAATGCCTTCCATGCAGCTTTGGCCTCTTCCTTTAGTACTATCAGTTCTTAATCATATGCTACCTCCTGAAATGGTCGAACATCAACTAGTTCTTTTTGGTATATTGACTCTGTGTATTCCTTCCATATTCTTTTGATGCTTCCTATGTCATTTAATATTTTCCCCATAGAAACCTTTAATATTGCAACTCGAGGCTTGACGTTTTCTTCAGTTCTTTCAACTTAAGAAATGCGGAGCATGTTCTTCCATTTTGGTTTTCTACCTTTGGGTCTTTGCACGTGTCATTATAATACTTTACTTTGTCTTCTCAAGGCACCATTTGAAATCTTCTGTTCAACTCTTTTACTTCATCATTTCTTCCTTTAATTTTCACTACTCTATATTCAAGAGCAAGTTTCAGAGCCTCTTCTGACATCCATTTTGGTCTTTTCTTTCTTTCCTGTATTTTTAATGACCTCTTGCTTTCTTCATGTATGATGTCCTTGATGTCATTCCACAACTCGTCTAGTCTTCTGTCATTAGTATTCATTGCATCAACTCTATTCTTGAGATGGTCTGTAGATTCTAGCGGAATAAACTCAAGGTCATACTTTGCCTCTTGTGTACTTGTTCTAATTTTCTGTAGTTTCAACTTGAACTTGCATATGAGCAATTGCTGATCTGTTCCACAGTTGGCCCCTGGCCTTGTTCTGACTGATGATATTGAGCTTTTTCATTGTCTCTTTCCACAGACGTATGGATTTGATTCCTGTGTATTCCATCTGGTGAGATCAATGTGTATAGTTGCCACTTCTGTTGTTGAAAAGAGTATTTGCAATGAAGTCATTGGTCTTGCAAAATTCTATCATGTGATTTTCCAGCATCATTTCTATCACCAGGGCCATATTTTCCAACTACCAATCCTTCTTCTTTGTAGAAATGTAAAATAAAATGAAAACAAAAACCTATTGAATAACCTTAGATCCACTGCATTTTAAAAGCATCCATTTGTTCAGTAGAATGACAGAATGCCTTCAGTGTGCCAAGAAATGACTCAAGTTTTGCTCCCTAGAAACTCAGAGTTTAGTGGAGCGAGAAGGACAATTAGATCAGTGATTTCAGTGACAATGGTAATAGTAATGATAATCTATCGAGAGCTTATATGTCAAGCATTATTGTAGGATTTTACATTTAGTATCTCATGTAATCCTCATATAAGCCCTTTGAGTTTGGCAGTAGGAATAGCCCCACTATTTTCAGATGTAATCCCCGGGTAGTGTGAATTGTTAAGTACTGGGCTACTAACTGAAGAGTTGATGGTTTGTGTCCACACCTCAGAAGAAAGATCTGTTGATCTACTTCCAAAAAATCAGCCACTGAAAACCCTATGGAGCACAGTTCTACTCTGTTACACATGATGTTACCATGAGTCAGAATTGACTCAACATGAACGATATTGGTGGTTTAAAGAGCCCAGTGTGGTAGCAGCAGAGCGAGTGAGGGGGAGAGTAGTAGGAGAAAAGTACAGACATGTTAGAGGGGGCCAGAGCATGTGTAGCTTTGAAGGTTACTGTAGGATTTGGGCTTTTCATCTGAGTTAGAAGCGAAACCCATTGGAGGATGGCTTCCCATAGCATTTCTACCATACCATACCATGTCCTTTCATAAGACATGAACTCTCTTTTATCAGAAAAACAGAGTTGGCCCAGCTACAGAAAATACAAATGAACGTGGCCTTTGACTTTATGCAGCAAATAGCTCTATGAATGACTAGGAATATTAAATAGAAAAGAAGAGAACCATACAGAATTGGTTTTGAATCTACTTCAATAGAAGGGGTGATGTGCCTTCTTTGTTAGGGACATCTTTGAGGGAGGCGAGAGCTACATTTCTAAAAGTGATAAAATAAATAACATTAAGAATATAACTTGAATGATTGAAAAATCAAAGCCAGTTGGCACTAAGTCTTAAATTTGCATGCCTTTATATAAAAAAATATTGGAAAGACTTAGTTCACATTATGTTCCAGCAAAATGAAATATGACATTTTAATGAGAAATGTCATTTTCCTGGGTTAAAGGACAACAAAAATGATAAAGCCAGTCAACATCACTAGGACTCTCGCCCCTCCCCCCCCCCATATACCCAGTATTTCATTTTAATATACTTGTCAGGCAGGGCCTTTGGTTTCCTTTGGGAAGAGATATATGACTAGGAAATATTACTCAACATTTATTTATGGCTGTCATTGTTTGCAATATTGAACAGACACAGAATGAATTTTTTCTTTGTGTCTACTGTTCCTAATCAAAACTTTTAATAATAAACTTTATTTTTTCTGTTTTGGATCCTAGATGCCCTTTACAAATATTAGTTGAACCTTATTGTTCCCTGAAGAGGGTGGTTTGTGCTGGGTATAACTCTCTTTTATTGACACATAAATTGAGAAACCGAGACAGTATCACCAGTCACCAGGCCGGGGAGAAGAGCAGAAATAGGCAGTTCATGTGTGCTTCCTGCATTTTGCTTTAGTAGGAGCATAGTTTACAAGTGGTATAATCATTTCAGAAACTCTGGTGGCGTAGTGGTTAAGTGCTATGGCTGCTAACCAAAGGGTCAGCAGTTTGAATCCTCCAGGCACTCCTTGGAAACTCTATGGGGCAGTTCTACTCTGTCCTATAAGGTCGCTATGAGTCGGAATCGACTCGACGGCACTGGGTTTGGTTTTTGGTCATAATCATTTCAGAGAGGGCAGACGCCCTTGATAGACAACTGTTTTGAGGCAATATGGACGCATTCACCTGCATCACTATTGCTTGCAGTGAGCGCTAAGAAGAACCCTACTAGGAGGCTGAATACTAATAAGAAAGTAAAATGGCTTTCTTATAACCAGAGGTGTAACTAAGGTATAACAGGTAGGGCATGTGCCCTGTGTTTCCCTTGAGGAGGGGTGCTGATGAGCAGTTTCAATGGCCAGCTGTGAAAAATCATTCATCAATTTAAAACTAATTGCCATAGGCACTATTTTCCAAGAATAATTCTCTACTTATAACGGATCAAACTGAATCTTATATTATTGACTACCTTTTGAGTAGTTCTCCTGGCCCATTAGAATCCTAAGGTGATTTATACAGTCTAATCAGCCACCTGGGAAATATTTTCACCTGTGCAGCCAATGAGCTAGATAAAGGGCATATAATTGCCTCATAGGGGCTCACTGTTGTCCAAGACTCTGGAGCTCATGGGAAATCACTTCCTGACGCCCAGCATTTCACAGTTTCCTCTGACTTTAGCCCCTTACTAAAATAACACCAATAGTACACTCCTCATATAAAGACGATAGGCAGCAGTATGCTTCCTATTTTACCATACCCACTTTTAGTTCTGGGAAATCCATGTAAATTCTTGGCCACTCATGTTCTTGTGCATCTGCCCATAAACACTGAGGATTCTAGATGAGAAATCAAATACTCAGAATGCCGTAGAAAATAACGCATCTACCAGGGGAATGATGAAATATTCTAAGACAATGGAAGAAGAGGTTGCCACACTGTGGCTGTGTTGGATAGATAATTAAATGTAGGCTGGAGAATTCTGAAATTATGTCCTGAAAAATGGCAGGGGCTGATAGATGGTTTGGAACAACTATGATTCTAGACCTCCACTGTTTAAAAGAGAAGCTTCAGTTATCTTATTATATTCCTTACTGATTTTTTCAGTTATCCATACTTGGTTTTCCTATTTTGTCCTACAAATAAATGTCTTCTTGTGTTAATACTTTTCTGGGGTTCTAACATTTCAATGATAGAAAGATCATTGAGTCTAGCTTTCATCTTTTAAAGATGAGGTCTGAAGTATTCACACAGAAGGTGATTTTAGTTGCTTGGTGGATGATTTAGTCAATCCACATAAATGTCCATGATATAGTGAGAAATTATTCATATATACATACATACCTACATATTTTAGCTATCTTGCGGTTTTTGTTTTTTTTTTTTTTTGTAACAAACACCTAGTATATGCCAAGTACTATATGCCTTCCTCCTACCTACCATCTAGTTAATTGCTACTCATTCTACAAAACTCAACTCAAGCATTAACTCCTCCAGGTATCATTTCCTGATCTCCCATCTGATTTAGTGGCTCCTTTGCCAAGATCCCACAGCACAGCTGCTTACCTTTGTCAGTGCACACATCACACCTAGGTGTAGCAGTGGATTTCCTTGTCTGCTTTTTTCCACTATACTCTATGAAGGCATGAGCCATGTTTTTGTCTATTGTAAAACTCTGTCATATAATAAGCAAATTAATTTAAACTTGAACCCGAAACCATTGAAAAAGTAAAGAACACTTTTATGTAGGGAAGAAATATAAACAAATTTGTCTTTCCAGAGCTCACACATGCTGCATTGTGGACTATGGCTTTCAGACAATGATGACTGGAGGCAAGAGCAGCTGGGAGTTTATATCGGTAATCCAGGGTATAAAGAAGGGGACTTGAACTAAGGATGGAGTGTTGATAATAAGAAGATGGGGAAAGAAAAAAATAAATGAATAAAAAAGATTTTAAGGTCAGAGCGTTTAGAGACTTAGAGTCTAAATTAACTCTCTCTTTCTCCCTACTCATATTTAATCAGAGATATTCCCTTGGATTTCTGGATTGCACTTTTGGAAGAATGCTGATGCCATTCTCCGAAATAGAAGTAGAGTAGGGATATGTGGAATACAATGTGTTCAGTGTCGGACATAGAGCATTCAAGCCCTTCATTTGTATGTCCCTTAGGAATCTCAGTATAGAAGGCAACATGACACCACCCAAGACGAGTACATTAGATGAGAAATAGAGAAATAGAGGGAGCTTACTTACAATGAAACCCTAGGAATAAGAATGCTAAATAATGAGCAGGCAGAGAGGCAGTGTAGATCAATGGGAAGTGATACAAAAAATAGAACAAGAGGAGTTTTTAGCTGACATTAAAAAATAAAAACAAAACCCACTGCTGTCAAATTGATTTTGACTCAAGGTGACCCTACAGGACAGAGTAGAACTGCCCATAGGGTTTCCAAGGCTGTAAATCTTTATGGAAGCAGACTGCCTTATCTTTCTCCCCTGAGAGGCTGGTGGGTTTGAACCACCAACCTTTCAGTTAGCAGCCGAGAGCTTAACCATTTCCTACCAGGGCCCCTTTGGCTGACACTAAGCGTACTTAATCTCATTCTTTACATGAATTGCTCTCACTGGGTCTCATCCATCAATACTTCAACCCTTCTGTGTCTTAATACAACATGGATCGGCTCTGATGTGCAGAAAGAACTGTCATACTCCAACAAGCACCCGACAAAGACCAAATATTGGGTAAGACTCTCCTTTTCTTCCCGTTCCCAACATGGGGCTAGCAGAATAAACCAATTCTTGTTTTCATTTTCCATCTGAAAAACTCAATCCATTGTAAATTGAAACAAATCAAACCCTACGTAATACAAATTGCGTTCAAGGTGCTCAATGATTCATCAGCTGATGCTATCGAGAGATTACTTTATCAGCCTTGAAGGAAATATTTATCACCATTTTAGCTGCTTTGTCACTCACATTTAGAAGCATCCCTTATGTTTCACTGAAAGGAAAAGCAGGGATGAACTCTTAAGAGAGTAAAGGCAGAATCATTTTGGGCTTCTTAGCTTAACTTCTCAAATAAAAAATAAAATAAAACATACACACATGCACAACACAATCGAAGAATTCTGACCTAAAAATACCAAGGCCAAGGTGTTATCTCATGCCCTGTAAACATGTAGATGATGATTGCATTTTCCCTGAGCCAAAAGATAGAAAATATCAAGTCATGATAGTAATAGTTTGGTCAAGTTGAAGTTGCTGCTTCAGAACTCTTGCCTCAGTTTTGGCAATTGAGAAGCTGGTCAGAAGTCTGTGACACATCTCAGTGTGAAACTTTGGCAATAAAGTGACTTGTATGTTCATCTTAGCAAGTCACATATGTGCTGGAAGAGCCATGAGAGTTTTGCGTGGGAAGTCTGTAGAAGCTTCTGAAGAATGTTTTTTAGTAGATCGCCAGGTCCTTCTTCCTAGTCCATCTGGAAGCTCTGCTGAAACCTGTCCGCCATGGGTTAACCTGCTGGAAGTCGAAATACTGGTGGTATAGCTTCCAGCATCACAGCAACATGCAAGCCACCACAGTCTGACGAACTGACAGGCAATTGGTGGAAAAGCAAAGATGTCACTTTGAGGACTGAGGTGCACCTGACCCAAGCCATGCTATTTTAATTGATGAATAGTACAAATTTATGGAAAAGCTTAGGAGTTATTTCTTGATTCTACAATAATCGGTGACATGCTATTTCAATGTGTTATGCGGACTTCCTTTCCTTACAAGATTGTGGAGGTTTATGCAAATGTGATGGCAGCTGTAAGTGGTCTATACTAAATTCCTACTGAGCCTTACAGAAGTCTCTGGGAGCTCTGCCTCCAGGATGAATCTAGTCCACACACCTAATTTAGAGCACAGTCCACTCTTCCTTGCTCCCATTCATCTCACGGGGTGGTATTTACCAAGCATGTTTAATTTAGGGCTTTAAAACCATTAGCTCAGGTTGGAACCTCTGCTGAGAATTTGCATATCTAACAAGTTCCCAGGCGATGTTAATGCTGCTGGTCAGGGACCAGTTCTGAGAACTACTAGTATACACAGTGGTTCTCAAATTTTATTATACATTCGAATCTCTTGGGGATCTTGTTAAAGTGTGATTCTGATTCGGTATATCTGGAGTAGAAATGCAAATTCTCAGCAGGGCTTCAAACCAGAATGAACTGGTTTAAAGCCCAGGTTTAAGCCTGGCCCAATTTGCCAACTACTGTTCTGCAGAAGGTGTACTGGGAGTCCAAAGAAATTATTATTCTGTTGCCTTCATATAATAGGAAGCCAGAGATTCTGGACCTAGGCAGAAATACCATATTTCACTGCTTTGTTGCAGTAGGGAAGGCACAGATGTCTGTACCTGATACTCTTTTTGTGGCTGTTCAAGCTCTTTTTAATCGCTGAAAACTGAGAATTACGAAAATAACTCAGGCTATGTCTCCTTGATGGCAAACAGCTGTTTCGTTTAGTCCCAAAGCTTAGCAAATGAGAGGTGAAAAGTCCAACAAATCCATGCTCAGGGTCACGTTTGTTTAGAGCAGTCAAGGAAAGGTTTGAAACAGATTCTTGCTAATGCTGAAGGAAAAACTCTCCTGAGAGAGTAAATGACATATTTACAGTCACTGTGTGAGTCATTAGTACCTTTTGCCAAATAGTTTCTGTTCTTCCTCTCAAGGGCTTATGGGAAGACTGTGTTAGGGTGTACGTTGCCTTCTCCAGTCTCCTATCAGGGAAAATATGGAAAAAGGAAAATGGAGCTTCTTTCTGTGTCGGCCTCTGAGTGAGGGAACAACATGGACCAAAACTTCCTAGCTGACCCATGATAAATAGGTGATGTGAAAAAATAATAAACCTTTTGCTCTTTTAAGCCAAGACGAGGATTATTTATTTTTATTTTTTATTGCAGCATAATCTTGTTATTGTTGTTTTTGCCATCGAGTCAGATCTGACTCATGATGACCTTATGTATAGTGAAAGGAAACATAAGCTACCCAGTCTTGTGCTATCTTTGTAATCTTTAATATGCTTGCATTCATTGTTGTAGCTGAGGGGCTCATCTTCCGGCTGGCACTATATTGGACAATGTTCTGTTGCTATTCATAAAGTTTTCACTGGCCAATTTTTTTAGAACTGCTTTGCCAGGTCCTTTTTCCTAGTTTGTCTTAGTCTGGAAGCTCCACTGAAAACTGTCCACCACTGGTTACCCTGCTGGTATTTGAAATATCAATGGCATAGCTTCCAGCATCACACAACATGCAAACCACTACAGTATGACAAACTGACAAATGTGTGGTAGAAAAGCAAAGACGTTACTTTAGGGACTAAGATGAACCTGACCCAAGCCATAGTATTTTCAGTCACCTCATATGCATGTGAAAGCTGGACAATAAATAAGAAAAACCAAAGAAGAATTTATGCCTTTGAATTATGGTGTTGGTGAAGAATATTGAATATACCATGGACTGCCAAAAGAACAAACAAATCTGTTGGAAAAAGTACAGCCAGAATGCTCCTTAGAAGGGAGGATGGTGAGAATTTTTCTCACGTACTTTGGATCTATCAGTTTGTAGTACTGTGGTGGCTTGTGTGTTGCTGTGACGCTAGAAGGTACACCACCAGTATTTCAGATACCAGCAGGGTCACCCATGGTGGACAGGTTTCAACTGAGCTTCCAGACTACTAAGACAAACTAGGGAGAAGGACCTGGTGATCTACCTCTGAAAAAATTGGCCAGTGAAAACCTTATGAATAGCAGTGGAACATTGTCTGGCATAGTGCCAGAAGATGAGCCCCTCAGGTGGGAAGACACTCAAAATACAACTGGGGAAGAGCTACCTCCTAAAAATAGAGTCAATCTTAATGGTGTGGATGAAGTAAAGCTTTCAGGGCCTTCATCTGCTGAGGTGACATGACTCAAAATGAGAAGAAAGAACTGCAAACATTCGTTAATAATCAGAGCGTGGAATGTATGAAGTATGAATCAAGGAAAATTGGAAGTTGTCGAAAACGAAATGAAACGCATAAAAATCACTATCCTAAGCATTAGTGAGTTGAAGCGGACTGGTACTGGCCATTTTGAATGAGACAATCATCTGGTCTACTATGCTGGGAATGAGAAGTTGAAGAGGAATGACATCACATTCATGGTCAAAAAGAACATTTCAAGATCTATCCTGAAGTACAGTGCTGTCAGTGATAGGATAATAACCATACACCTACAAGGAAGACCAATTAATATGAGTATTTTTCAAATTTACATATCAACCAAAATTCCAAAGATAAAGGCATTGAAGATTTTTACCAACTTCTTTGGTCTGAAATTGATCAAACATGCAGTCAAGATGCATTCATAAATACTGATGATTGGAATGCAAAAGTTGGAAACAAAGAAAGAGGATGAGTGGCTGGAAAATATGGATTTGGTGATAGAAACAATGCTGGCGATCACAAGATAGGATTTTATAAGACCAACAACTTCTTCACTGCGAATACCTTTTTTCAACAAAAGAAATGGCAACTATACATAAACACCTGGCCAGATGGAAAACACAGGAATAGACCCAATTACATCTATGGAAAGAGACAATGGAGAAGCTCAATATCATCAGTCAGAAAAGGCCAGGGGCTGGCTGAAGAACCAACCATCAATTGATCAGATGCAAGTTCAAGATGAAGAAAATTAGAACAAGTCCATGAGAGCCAAAATGTCACCTTGAGTATATCCCACCTGAATAGATTTGATACATTGAACACTAATTACCGAAGACCAGAGGAGTTGTGGGATGACATCAAGGACATCACATATCAAGAAGCAAGAGGCCATTAAAAAGAAAGAAAAGACCAAAACGGATGTCAGAAGAGACTCTGAAACTTGCTCTTGAATGTGAAGCTAAAGTGAGCGGAAAAAATGATGAAGTAAAAGCCGAACAGGTGATTTCAAAGGTCAGTTCCAGAACACAAAGTAAAGTATTATAATGAAATATGCAAAGACTTGGAGATAGAAAACCAAAAGGAAAGCTGAAAGAATTGAAGAAAATATTCAAGCTTCAAGTTGCAATATTGAAGGATTCTACAGGGAAATACTGAACAATCAAAAAAAGATGGAAGGAATACAGAGTCACTGTACCAAAAAGAATTGTTCAACTTTCAACCATTTCAGGAGATAGCATATGATCAAGAACCAATGGTACTGAAGGAAGAAGTCCAAGCTGCCCTGAAAGGAATGGTGAAAAAAGAGGCTCCAGGAATTGACAGATTACCAGTTGAGATGTTTCAACAAATGGATGCAGCACTGGAGATGCACACTCTTGTATGCCAAGAAATTTGGGAGACAGCTCCCTGGCCAACTGACTGGAAGAGATCCATATTTGTGCCTAATACAAAGAAGGTGATCCAACAGAGTGTGGAAATTATCAAACAATCTTATTAATATCACATGCAAGTAAAATTTTGCTGAAGGTCATTCATAAGCAGTACATCAGCAGGGAACTGCGAGAAGTTCAAGCCGGATTCAGAAGAGGACATGGAGCGAGGGATATCATTGCTGATGTCAGAATGATTTTGGCTGAAAGCAGAGAATATCAGAAAGATGTTTACCTATGTTTTATTGACTCTGCACAGGCCCTTGACTGTGTGGATCATAACAAATTCTGAATAACAACGAGAAGAATGGAAATTGCAGAACACTTGGTTGTACTCATGAGGAACCTGTACATAGACTAAGAGGCAGTCATTTGAACAGAACAAAGGGGTGCTGCGTAGTTTAAAGTCAGGAAAGGTTTGTGTCAGGGTTGTATCCTTTCACCATACTTATTCAATCTATATGCTGAGCAAATAATACGAAAAGCTGGACTATATGACGAAGAGCGTGGCATCAATATTGGAGGAAACTCATTAACAACCTGTGATATCCAGATGACACAACCTTACTTGCTGAAAGGGAAGAAGACTTGAAGCACTTACTGATGAAGATCAAAGACTTCATCTTTTGGTATGGATTGCACCTCAACATAAAGAAAACAAAGATTCTTACAACTGGGCCAATAAGCAATATCATGATAAATGGAGAAAATATTAAAGTTGTCAAGGATTTCATTTTACTTGGTTCCATAATCAATGCCCATGCAAGCAGCAGTCAAGAAATCAAAAGACACATTGCATTGGGCAGATCTGCTGCAAAAGACCTCTTTAAAGTGTTAAAAAGCAAAAATGTCACTTTCAGGACTAATGTGCCCCCGACGCAAGCCATGGTACTTTCAGTTGCCTTTTTTTTTTTAAATGCATGTGAAAGCTGGACAATGAATAAGGAAGACTGAAAAAGGATTGATGCTTTTCAATTATGGTGTTGGTGAAGAATATTAAATATGCCATGGACCGCCAGAAGAACAAACAAATCTGCCTTGAAGGAAATATAGCCAGAATGCTTGTTATAAGCGAGGATGGTGTGACTTCTCCTCATGTACTTTGCACAGGTTATCAGGAGGGACTAGTCTCTGGAGACTGACATCATGACTGGTAAAATACAGGGTCAGCCAAAAAGAGGAAGACCCTCAGTAAGATGGATTGACACAGTAGCTGCAACAATGGGCTAAACCATAGCAACAATTGTGAGGATGGCTCAGGACCAGGCAATGTTTTGTTGTTTTCTACGTAGGGTCACAGTAAGTTGGAACTGACTCTATGGCACCTAACAACAATAAAACAACATTGTTGTGGCTATTGTGGCAATCCATATCATTGAGAGTTTTCCTCATTTTCACTGACTCTCTACTTTACCAAATGTGCTGTCTTTCTCTAGGGATGGGTCTTTCTTGATGACATTTCCATAGCAAGCAAGACAATGTCTTACCATCCTTGCTTCCAAGGAGCATTCTTGTTGTATTTCTTCTAAGACTGATTTGTTTATTCTTCTGGCAGTCCATGGTATATTCAATATTCTTCGTCAACCCCAGAATTCAAATGCACTGATTCTTCTTCTGTCTTCTTTTTTCATTGTCCAGCTTTTCCATATACATGTGGCAATTGAAAAGACCATGGCCTGGGTCAGGCACACCTTAGTCATCAAAGTGACATCCTACCAAACCAAACCTGTTGGCTTGACTCAAAGATTTGCTATTTGGTAGCTATGTGAACATGAGTGTAAGTCACTCTAGTTCTGTAATCTTTAGTTTTCTTGCCTTTGTATGTGGCTATAACTCTAACTTTTAGGATGTTCAAGTAAATTTAACTAACTTTTATAATAGGTAACTAGTATTAATTTGTGTTACTCATAGGTTTGCATCTTCCCAAAATAAAAGCACTGGGAACAACTTAGAAGTTGTAGAAGGGAAGTAGTGAGAAGACTGTATTTTTGGATAGTACAACGTTGACCGCATGTTCCACCAGAAATCCCATTTTGCCTCAGTTCTTCAAACTTCAACTTTCATAACCTTTAGATTAAAAAAAAAAAAAAAAACTAACAAATCTCTCTTATTTCTTTCAATTTCTCTGAGCCTTAGCTTTTGGCTTCCTAACTGATTTTTTAAATTATTCTTTATGCCATACTGTTGTATAATTTATACAGAACACTCTCTCCTGTCTTGTATTATTTAATTCTCCAAAGTGTTTGGAGAGAGGATTTCATATGAAAGCAATGACACAAAATAAAGAGGCATTGTACCAGTGTCTTGCATCTTTAATAAAGTTTCTCTCAAACAGCATTTCAGTAAATGAAATGTACCCACGAATGACAAATTTTCGTATATCAAATGTATGCTATGACCTGCTCTGGGACATAAAGCCTAATGCCGTAATAGAGCCCAGAGGTTTGTGTTTGATTTGATTTGGCTTTCTTTCTTTCTTTTCTTCTGAAAGAAGATTACTTACTTTCTAAAGTAATTATCATGAGAGTAGAAAAAAGCCCATCCCATCCAATGGCACACACACACACAAAAAGCACCATTAAGATTGAAAGTATTCAGTGACATTGTTATTTCCCAAGCTTTTTTGGAGCAGTACACACACACACACACACACACACACACACAAAGGAGGAGAGAAGTGGGGCTTTGTCATTTTTAATTATTTATAACACATCTCTGATAATGTACTAAGTCTCTTTCTGCAGGAAACTGTCAAACATGAAACAAAGAACAAGGGGACAATCCCTGAAGGACTTGGTTCATCATAAGATTAATGTTTAGGGATACGTGTGTGTAGTTGCAGTGGCTTCAAATCCCCTAGAGCAAATATAGCTAGGAAAAGCTAATGGAGTCACCCCTATTGGTGGGGTGTAATGGAAAACGCATTTGACAATTGTGACACACCCTTCATGATGATAAGCAACATGTGACACCATTACTATGAATCAACCTGCCTCCTCATTCCAGGCTGAGCTCTTTATTATAATACGAAATAATGGTCTTTTAAGGCCATAAAAAATGCAGTATTTCTCTTAAGAAAGAATTCCTTTTTCCCCAGGCAGTAGCTGAATTGTGTAAGTTGAGGGGCACTGAGCAGAGAGTTCTGCCCGCATAGGATAGCTGTTAGGGAACCAGAGTAGGTAAGGTAGTGCAATGCTGGCCCATTATGATCCCTTCCTTTTGGAGCTGGGAGACATATTAATATTCAAATTCAAGAGTCTTCTATTCAAAGATAAGTATCTCATGGAAGAATAATACCTAGGAGGTTGCCATCTAACTCATAGGGAAAAAGTTCTGTGATGGTGGAAAGTAAGAGAATGTAAGTGGGAAAAAAGAAGTCAGAAAGGTGCAATTTGTCTGCAATATGTCTGGTAAGGACTGGCCACTTTTAGTAAAAGTGCAAGGGGGACACAACCACTTTTTCATTACCTTTGGTTTTCCACTCCTTCCTCTCCTCTAGTTCCTACATTGTAAATACAATTACTTTGTCTGGCCCAGTAAACTTGGTAGTTTGGAAATAAAGTAGATACTTCCCTTACTATTTACATCTGAGAGAGAAATGGCCCATTTAATTGACAAGAGCACTAATAATCCTTGGAATATCTATTATGTGCCAGGCACTGTGCTAGGTACTTTCACGTTTGCTAATCCCTGTAATGCTAAGGGAATCTTATACCATATAATTATTCTCATTTAACATGAGCAAAAGAGGCTTTGTGAAAGAACACAGTTTATTCAAGATGGCACAACTAACAGCTATCAAACAAAACTTGACATAAAATTTCCCTCCACACAGTACATAAATATTATTTTCAAGACTGTGTTGGAGGAAAATAATTGATAAAATCACTGAGGTATTGATAAGTGCCTTTCTTCTGTTGAAAAGAATAAATTTTGTGAGCTTATTTCCTTCTTTCCCTCCTTCTTCCTGTCCTTTTCTTCGAGAAAGATTTTGTGAGCACTTAGAAAGGTTTGGACTAGAATGGCAGACAAAACACAGCTCCACTTCCAATGGGTGGGGCATAGACAAGAAAGAAACGTTGGGTGATGATGCATGCCATGAAGAAAAGTAACCATAGATGTAGATAGAAAGTGATGAACTGGGGCTATGTCTCTGGTATTTTTGGTAGTATGTCCTGGGGGGCCTTACTCATAGCAAAATATGTGAGCAGAGACTTGGATGAAATGAGTGAGCAGAGGGAGTACTAAGTGCAAAGGCCCTGAGGCAGGAGTACACTTGAAGTATTTAGGACAAGCAGAGGAGCCAGTCAAGGTGACTGGCAAAGAATGAGTGGGGGAGGGGGTAAGGCATGAAGTAGGAAAGGTAGCCAAGGTAATCCCCAAAAATGTCACTTATGAAGTAATTTTTACACTTTCTTTTATCAATTGACAGACACTATAAACATTCATATTTTTGTAAAATACCTGAAATGCATGCTTTATATTCTGCTCTGTTCTAACCCTTTTTCAGTTTTTAAATGTTAATTTTAGCTTTATAATAATAGGTTTACAGTACTTTCCTGAATTCGAGAGGTAATAGGCAACTTATTTTTTTTTTTTTTACAAATATATAATCTACTGTCCACAAATCTCATTAAAATATCATTGTTCCGCTGTTTTGAATGTTATCTGTATCACATACTAAATTCTGGCATGCATGTGGAACTTTTTCTTACCTACACGATTTCTTTCTTCAACCTATTACTTTTTGTTTTTGCTTTTAATTTTTCCCAAATACCAGTCTTGGCAGAATGGTTTTATAATTGAAGTTCTGATAAGATAAAATTAGCTGTTTTTGAAGTGAACAAGTCAGTGGCATTTAACAAATTCACGATATTCTGCAACCACCACTTCTGTTCAGTTCCGGAACGTATTCACCACCCCAAAAGGATACTTGTTACACATTAAAAAGCTATTCCCCATTCCTTCATTTTCCAAGCCCCTGCCAGCCACCATTCTGATGTGTGTTTCTATGGATTTGCCTATTTTGGATATTTCATAGAAAAAAAAAAAGAATCATACAATAAAAAAAAATA
Organism: Loxodonta africana; assembly: GCF_030014295.1. Taxonomy (NCBI): domain Eukaryota; kingdom Metazoa; phylum Chordata; class Mammalia; order Proboscidea; family Elephantidae; genus Loxodonta; species Loxodonta africana. The sequence goes on from NC_087357.1 coordinate 28,371,432, forward strand.
AAGAATGTCTGCCTTGAACACTATCCTCTGTTAAGATCTATCTATACGGGATCAAGGTAGACATTCTTTACCTTTTTCTATTGTGTGACTGTATGAGAAAGAAACCTTAGGAGAGAGTTCATGGTTTGGGGCATGAGACACTGTAAACCTGTGGTACTCCAAGATTCTGGGTGATGGCAGGCATATTCTGAGTTCCTAAACCAGGTTGTAGTTTTGGTCTACAACATCATCCCATCCAACTTGAGAATTTCATAATTCTCCTTCCTTTGCTTTAAGCTCTTTTGTATTGGGACATATTTTGACATGCAACCTATGCTGCTTTATCAATTTGTTGTTCATACAAATTGGCTTTAGAGCAAATTGGTTTTTCTTTCTTTTTTTCTAGTTTGTGAGAATTCTTAATAAACTGTGTAAGCCTGAATTTCTTTAATAAACCCTCTAGAAATGGGAATTCCAAGCAAAAGATGTATCAGAGATTTGAGGTTTTTTTTTATAACTTGCAGAGAAATGTTCATCAGAGGGAAATCTGGCAGTGATACTGCCTTCACTCAATTCTAGCTACAAAAACAAAGCCAAGACACCATGTTTTGTTCTCGTTATTCTATGAGTGGAGACTGTCTCTTTGGTTCAGTGCCAAGCTCTTCCAGGAATGGCCATGGAAGGAAGAACTAATTGTAAAATATTAGAATTCCTGTAATTCCTAAATTTTCAGTTGAAACCAAATTTTCCTAGGAAGAAATGGCAATGGATTCATCAGCACCCCAAAGGTAGGAACACTGCTTGAATTATTATATTTTCTTGAGGTATAGGTAATCATGTTTGCTAGGGCAGAGTTGAATGTGCAGCTACTAAGCTGAGGGTACAGATCACATAGAATCATAGAATTTTCTAACTCATTCATTTCCAAATATAGGTGGAGTAGTTGGTCTATGATATGTGGCTTCAGAGATTTACACAAAACTGGTCTCAATAAAAAATATTCTCCCTTTACCTCAAAATCCTATTGTTTGGGACTTAATACAATATCCCCAGGAGTTTTCCCATAATTCACATCCATCCTCATTTTTTTCCCATTCTTTTTTTCTGCGTGTTCTGAAGTTTCACTGTCCAGATTAAAATCTTAACCCTACCTTTAATTAGCTGGATGTCCTCAGACTCAAGCTCATTGAACCTCAAGCCTCATCTAAAATGGAAAACACAGGGAGGAACAGGGCATACATACAGTACCATGTCAGCACACATGAACATTTTCACATCAATTGATAAGTTCTGGACAAATACATATTAAAGTTGTAAAAGCCTGGGAGATAATAAGACATGGAAACACTTTCAAGTTAAACATACTTTTGGGAGTGGGGAGACCCATAGAGAAAAATTCTATAGAACCTGGGTGGTATTCTGGTCACTGGAGAGAATACTGGCCAGATTTAACTCTAAAGATTTATCAGACTTTTATTCTAAAATTAGGATGGAAAATAGGTTTATCTCATTTGCCAATTCCGAATAGTTGTTAATGGCTGCCTAGAGCAATATGCTGAGAAATGTTCCAAGGTCCAGTGCGCACTCAGCAGGACCAAGACCTGTTATTAAGGTCAGAGATTACATCAATGTCATGGGTACAAAGTGGGAAAATGGAGGCATTGAAGCACATTATTTTCTAGTTTTGTCTAGCATTTAGCAACTGTCCCTTAAGAGTTTTATTATGCATTGAATATTTGTAGACATTACTGGCTTTATGTTAAATGTACTTGACCACATTCTTCTCAAGATATTCTCTTTGTATGAGTCCTTTGGTTATTTATATTCAAATCCTTCGTCCTAAATGCCTGTGTAGTTTTTCTCTACACTGTACAGTTAAGAGATTTTCTTCATAACATAACTGCCCCTACTTCTACTACCAAGGAGCACCATAATGCTTTAAAGTTAAAAACCTTAAGAGTTTTTTCATTAGATTTCGATTGAAAAAAATAATTCGTGTCATCGTTACCCATTTAAAAATTACAGAGAGCTAAAAGGGTTAAAACTAAAATCCTGAGTACATTAAAAGTTCAGAACATTACTAATATTTAAGTGAATAGAATTCCTACCTTCTTTCACATTGTATATAAAAATATAAGTTTGTAGATGTATGTATCTTTGGGTGTGTATAGATTTTTAATCTAATACGGAATTGTGTTGCTGCACGTAATCTTTTATGACTGCTTCTATCTTCAAGTTTCTCTCTCTGACCTCTGCTTCTGTCACCACATCTCCTTCTCTGACTCTGACACTCCTGTCTCCCTCCTACAAAGACCTTGTGATTACTTACATTGGGTCCATCCAGATAATCTAGGATCATCTTCTCATCTCAAGATCCTTAATTCAATTACTTGCGAAGTTCCTTGCATCATGTAAAGTAACCAGGTCACATGTGGATTTGGATGTAGACATTTTGGGGGGACCATGATTCTAACACCATAATATTGCACATTCCTGTGCATTCTATAGAAGATAGAACACACACATTTATCTTCACTACTATGTTGGTGGGACACAAGTAAATGTTAATAAAAGCTATAAATCCTGAATGACTAATAAAATGGATGACTAGACAACAGGAGTTCAGCAATCTAAACAGTTTGGGTAAGATGGGAAGTGAAGCAGATGGAAGACTGAAACTGATTTGACAGAAAGGAGAAAGCTGAAATATGAATGCCTGAGAGGGATGATATTAACAAAAATGAAGCTGAATCATGTTCAGAATCCTAGAAAGGTCCTGGATGTGGTAGCATTTATATCCTAAGGCGTGTGTTGGACGTGTATTGAAAACAAAAGGATTCCCCGAAAGATTACTAAAAGAGCCATCTAATTACCAGATCCCTTCCTGCACGTCACAGCCAGGCAAACATGCCTCCTTTCTAGATGCCACGGGCTAAAAGTTTATTCTAGAGAATTACAGGGGGAGAGTCCTTGGGGACACGTGGAAGCCAGGCAATGGAGGACAGGATGAAGTAGCTCATTGAAAATCAGAGATTGAGTAACACTTCACGTACTGACCAGTATGACTTCCATCCCCTTCTCCTGTTTAACTCACAGAACACAGGCCTTGAGGTATACACCCACAGGCAGAATATAAAAAAAATTCTCCTCTAGAAAAACTAAATAGCCCCAAAGAAAAGATCCCATCCACTGACATTAAGCGTTCTCCAATAAAATGGTCACCTGGTGACACAACAGTTGAGACCCATCATCCACAAACATGGAGCTTCTGGCCAGCTTCTTAGTGCCTCATTATAAACTATCAGTGGAGAGCCAAGTTACATCAGACATTTAAGAAAGTCTTTAATAAGAAAAACAGAAGCCAATCAAATCAAATAAATAAATAAATTGGGGAAAATAGAGTCAATGAAAGGAGTGGAAGATAATCTCAAAATTGAGAAAATATACTGGATACAAGTAAAAAGAAACAGATATTATATAAAAGGGACAAAAAATGGGTAATAATGCCATGGATATTGAAAATAGGGGAGCAGAAATGTAAAATTTAGCTGAGGAATTATAATAGGAATTTGCAGAAATATTACTAAGAATGAAACAATAGGCAGACATAGGATATAGTAGAAAAATATAAGACAATTTGTTGTTGTTAGGTGCCATCGAGTTGGTTCCAACTCCTAGCGATCCTGTGTACAACTGAATGAAACACTGCCCAGTCCTGTGCCACCCTCACAATTGTTATGCTTGAGGCCACTGTTGCAGTCACTGTGTCAATCCATCTCACTGAGGGCCTTCCTCTTTTTTGCTGACCCTCTACTAAGCATGATGTCCTTTTCCAGGAAAATTAGAAGATCAGTTTAAGAGGCTTAACATCTGACTAAAAGAAATTCCAGGAATATAGAAAATAGAAGGCAAAAAGATAAAGAAAAACTGCTATACCTATTCAATATTATGCTGGACATCCTAGCTAGTGCAATAAGACAATAGAAAAAAATAAATAAAAGGTACATATATTGGAAAGAAAGAAATGTAACTCTATCTTCACATGACGTAATTGTCCATGTAGAAAGTCCAAAAGAAACAACAAAAATTTCAAAGAACTAATAAATACATATAGCAAGGTTGTAGGATGCAAAGTTAATATGAAAAGGCACTTGATTTCCTATGTATCACTGCGTAAAATTGGAATATTAATTTAAAAAGCAAAATTGAAATACTTCGGTATAAACTAACAAACAAAAAAACCCAAACCCATTGCTCTTGAGTCAGTTCCAACTCATAGCAACCCTACAGGACAGAGTAGAACTGCCCCCATAGTGTTTCCAAGGCTATAAATCTTTAGAGAAGCCGACTGCCACATCTTTCTCCTGTGGAGAGGCTGGTGGATTTGAACCTTTTGATTAGCAGTGGAGCACTTAACCACTGAACCACCAGGGCTCCCTTACTTTGGTATAAATCCAATAAAATATATAAAAGATCTATTAGGAAAACTACAAAAATTTGATGATAGAAATCAAAGAAGGTCTAAGTAAATGAAGAGATAAAATGTTACGGATTGTAAGATTAAATATTGTCAAAATGTCCTTTTTTCCCAAATTCCTCATAGACAGAACACAATCCCGATCAGAATTCCAGCAGGCTATTTTGTAGATATTGGAAACTGATTCTAAAATTTGTATGAAAATGCAAAGAACCTAGAATAGCCAACATAATCCTGAAGAAAAATTTGGAGGACTCACACTACCTGATTTCAATACTTAATTATAAAAGCTACAGTAATCAAAAAAGTATGGTATTGGTGAAGGTGAAGGAATAGACATACTGAAATCAATGGGAAAGTATAAACAGTCCACAAATAAACCCACACAAATATAGTCAACAGCTTTTTACAAAGAAGCAAACAATTCAACAGAAAAAGAAAGTCTTTTCAACAAATGGTGCTGGAATAATTAGATGTCTCTATGCAAAACATTGGGCCCTTGTGGTGCAGTGGTTAAGTGTTTGGCTACTAACCAAAAGATCAGCAGTTCAAATCCACCAGCCACCCCTTGGAAACCCTATGAGGCAGTTCTAGTCTGACCTATAGGGTCACCATAAGTCTGAGTTTACTCGATGGCAACTTTTTTTTTTTTTTAATGCAAAATAATGAACCTAGACTCAAATCTTACACTATACATGAAAATTAAATCAGAGTGGATGATAGGCCTAAGTATAAAATGAGTAACTCTAAAAATTTTTGATGAAAACCAAGGAGAAAATCAACATGACCATGGCATTTGTGAGGACTTTTAAATATAACACCAATAGCACAATCCATGAAAGAAAAAATTAATAAGTTGGACTTCATTAAAAAAAAGTATACTCTGTGAAAGACAGGGTTAACAAAATGAAAAGACAGCTACATATTTGGAGAAAATATTTACAAAACACATATCTGAAAATAACTTATATCCAAAATATACAAAGAATATTTAATACTGAACAATAAGAAAACAACTGTGTTAGTCATCTAGTGCTGCCATAACAGGAATACTACAAGTGAATGGCTTTAACAAAGAGAAATTTATTCTCTCACGGTCTGGTAGGTTACAAGTCCAAATTCAGGGTATCATCTCCAGGGGAATGCTTTCTCTCTCTGTCAGCTGTGGAGGAAGATTCCTTGTCATCAACCTTCCCCTGCTCAAGGAGCTCCTCAGGCACAGGGACCCCAGGTCCAAAAGACGCGCTCAGCTCCTGGTGCTGCATTCTTGGTGGTAGGAGGTCCCCAACTCTCTACTTGCTTCCCTTTCCTTTTCTGCTCTTGAGAGATAAAAGGTGGTGCAGGCCACACTCCAGGGGAACTCCCTTTACCATGGATCAGGGAGGTGACCTGAGTAAGGGTAATGTTACAGTCCCACCTTCATCCTCTTAACATAAAATCACAATCACAAAATGCAGGACAACCACACAATACTGGAAATCATGGCCTAACCAAGTTGACACATTTTTGGGGGGACACAATTCAATCCATGACAACAACCCATTTTAAAAAAATGGGCAAAAGATCTGAACAGACAACTTACCAAAGAAGATACACAGGTGGCAAATAAGCATATGAAAGAGGCTCAACATCATTTAAAAGACAAAATTTAATCAACAAAATGTAAATTAAAACAACAATGAAATATCACTACACACCTATTTAGAATGGCAAAAAGCCAAAAAGCTAATGAAATCAAATGCTGACAAGGAAACAGAGCAACAGAAACTCATTCATTGCTGGTGGGAATGCAAATAGTACAACCTCTTTGGGAGACAGGCCGGCAATTTCTTACAAAACTAAACAGTCTTCACTGTATAATCTGCAATCACACTTCTAAGTATATAACCAACTCATATGAAAACATGTCCACACAAAAACTTGAACACAAATGTTTACAGTAGTTTTATTCATAATTGCCAAAAACTAGAAACAACCAAGTTATCCTTCAAAAGGTAAATGGATAAACAAAATGTGATTCATCCATACATTGGAATATTATTTCATGACTTAGAAAAATGAGCTATCGAGCCACAAGACATGGATAAGTCTCAAATACATATTCCTAAATAAAAGAAGCTAGTCTGAAAATGCAACATACTATATAATTTCAATTATACCATGTTCTGGAAAAGGCAAGATATAGGGATAATCTACCATGCATCTGTCAGTTTGTCATACTCTTGCTTGCCTGTTGCTGTGATGCTGGAAGCCATGTCAAAGGTATTTCAAGTAGCAGCAGGGTCACCCATGGTAGACAGGTTTCAGCAGAGCTTCCTGGCTAAGACAGACTAGGAAGAAGGACATGGCAGTCTACTCCTAAAAAAAATGACCAGTGAAAGCCTTATGAATAGCGAGGGGACATTGATAATAGTGCTGGAATTTGAGTGTATCAGGTTGGAAGACGCTCAAAATACTTCTGGGGAAGAGCTGCCTCCTCAAAGTAGAGTTGATCTTAATGACCTGGATGAAGTCAAGCTTTCAGAATCTTCATTTGCTGAGGTGGCACAACTGAAATAAGAAGAAACAGCTGCAAACATCCACTAATAATCGGAACATGGAATATACTAAGTATGAATCTAGGAAAATTAGAAGTCATCAAAAGTGAGATGGAATGTGTGAAGATCAATATTCCAATCATTAGTGAGTTGAAATGAACTGATGTTGGCAATTTTGAATCAGACAATCATATGGCCTACTATGCCAACTTCTGCAATTTGAAGTTGATTAAACATGAAATCAAGATGTATTGATAATTACTGGCAAATGGAATACGAAAGTTGGAAACAAAGAAGAAGGATAGATAGTTGGAAAATATGGCCTCGGTGATAGAAATGATGCTGGAGACAGCAGGATACAGTTTTGCAAGACAACTTATTCATTGCAAATACCTTTTTTCAACAACAGAAACAGTGACTATACATGTGGACCTCACCAGGCCAAAAACACAGGAATCAAATCCACTACATCTGTGAAAAGAGTTCACGGAAAAGTTCAATATCTCAGTTAGAACAAGGCCAGGGGCCAACTGTGAAACAGAGCATCAATTGCTCACATGCAAGTTCAAGCTGAAGCTGAAGAAAATTAAAACAAATTCATGAGAGCTAAAGTATGACCTTGAGTATATCCCACCTGAATTTAGAGACTATCTCAAGAATAGATTTAATGCAACGAACTCTAATGACCAAAGACCAGGCAAGTTGAGGAATGACATCAAGGACATCATACGTGAAGAAAACAAAAGAATCGTTAAAAAAGACAGGAGAGAAAGAAAAGACCAAAATGGATGTCAGTAGAGACTCTGAAACTTGTTCTTAAACATAGAGGAACTAAAGCAAAGGGAAGAAACGATGAAGTAAAAGAGCTGAACAGGAGATTTCAAAGGGCAGATCGAGAAGACAAAGTAAAATATTACAATGAAATATACAAGGACCTGGAGTTAGAATACCAAAAGCGACGAAAACACTCAGTATTTCTCAAGCTGAAAGAACTAAAGAAAAAATTCATCCTTCAAGTTGCACTTTTGAAGAATTCAGTTGGAGCCTTGGTGGCACAGTGGTTAAGAGCCTGGCTGCTAACCAAAAGGTCACCAGTTTGAATCCACTAGCCACTCTTTGAAAACACTGGGGCAGTTCAGTTCTACTCTGCCCTATAGGTTGCTATGAGTCAGAATCAATAGCAGCAGGTATGGATATGGACAAAATACTGAACAATGCAGGAAGCATCAAAAAAAAAAAAAAAATGGAAGGAATACTCAGAGTCACTGTACCAAAAAGAATTGGTCAATGTTCAGCCTTTTTAGGAGGTGGCATATGATTAAGAATTGATGGTATTGAAGCAAGAAGTCCAAGCTGCACTAAAGGCATTGGCGAAAAACAAGGCTCCAGGAACTAACTGAATACCAATTAAGGTGTTTCAACAAAAGGATGCAGCATTGGAGGTGCTCATTCATCTATGCTAAGAAATTTGGAAGACAGCTAGCTACCTGGCCAACCAACTGGAAAAGATCCACACCCATATTTGTGCCTATTCCAAAGAAAGATGATCCAACAGAAAGAGGAAATTATTGAACAATATCATTAATATCAAATGCAAGTAAAATTTGCTGAAGATAATTAAAAAATGGTTGCAGCAGTATATTGACAAGCAACTGCCAGAAATTCAGCCTGGATTCAGAAGAGGACACGGAATGAGAGATATCAATGCTGAAGTTGATGAACTTTGGCTGAAAGCAGAGACTACCAGAAATATGTTTACATGTGTTTTATTGACTATGCAAAGGAAATGTGAAGAATGGGAATTCCAGAACACTTATTTGTGCACATGCAGAACCTGTACTTAGGCCAAGCGGCAGCTGTTTGAATAGAACTAGGGGATATTGAGTAATTTGGAAAGGTGTGTGTCAGGGTTGTATCTTTCACCATACTTATTCAATCTGTATGCTGAGCAAATAATCCAAGAAGCTGGACTATACGAAGAAGAATGCAACATCAGGATTGGAGGAAGACTCATTAACAGCCTGCTTTATGCAGAAGACACCTTGCTTGCTAAAAGTGAAAAGGACTTGAAGCACTTACCGATGAATATCAGAGACCACAGGCTTCAGTATGGATTACGCCTCAACATAAAGAAAACGAAAATCCTCACAACTGGACCAATAAGCAACATCATGAGAAATGGAGAAAATATGGAAGCTGTCAAGACTTTCATTTTACTGGGATCCATAATCACTCCCATGGAAGCAGCAGTCAAGAAATCAAAGAATGTATTGCATTGGGCAAATCTGCTACAAAAAAAAATATATAAAATTATTTAATTTTAGACCACTGTAAAGTGTTGAAAAGCAAAGATGTCACTTTGAGGACTAACGTGTGCCTGACCCAAACCATGATATTTTCAGTTGTCTCACATGCATGTGAAAGTTGAACAATAAATAAAGACCAAAGAAAAATCGATGCCTTTGAATAATGGTATTGGTGAAGAATATCCAATATACCATTTTGATGGTTAAGCTTGTGTATGAAGTTGACTGTGCCATGATTCTCAGTGGTTTGACAGTTATGATGTAGTTTAGCAACTATGTAACAATGTAATCACTTGCATAATGAAATCTAATATAATGTAATCACCTCCATGATGAGATTTGCTATGAGCAGCCAATCAGTTGGAAGGGACTTTCCTTTGAGGTATGGCCTGCATCCAATATATGTGGACTTTCTGGGTAAGCTCACTGTCTTTTGCTAGTTTTGGATCCTCATCTCACCTCCAGTTCTTGGGACTTGAGCTAGCAGCTTACCTGCCAGCCTTGGGAGTCTTTGGCTTCCACAGCCTGTGAGCCAGAGGCCTGCTGTCTGACCTGCAGATTTTGGGTTTGCCAGTCCCTGCAACTACATGAGTCAGGAGAAGCTTCCAACCTGACCCACAGACTTGGAACTTTCCAGCCTCTACAACAATGTATATACACACCTTTCACTGGTTTTTCTTCTGTAGGGAACCCAGCCTAAGACAACAATGGACTGCTAGAAAAATAAACAAGTCTGCCTTGAATGAAATACAGCCAGAGAGCTCCTTGGAAGCAAGGATGGTGAGACTTTGTCTCACATACTTTGGATATTATCGGGAGGGACCTGTCCCTGGAGGAGGACATCATGCTTGGTAAGATGAAAAAGAGGAAGACCCTCGATGAGATGGATTGACACAGTGGCTGCAACAATGGTCTCAAACATAACAACAATTGTGAGGATGACACAGGACCAGGCAGTGTTTTGTTCTGTTGTACTTAGGGCAGCTATGAGTTGGAACTGACTCTATGGCACCTAACAACAACAAATAGAGACAATAAAAACATCAATGGTTGCCAGGGACCAGGGGAGAGGGGAGGGAGGGTTGAATAGTTGAAACGCAGTTAATTCTTTTTCTATATGATACTATAACTGTGGATGCGTAGCATTTGTCAAAACCCCCATAGCATTTACACCACAAATAGTGAAACTTAACTTATGCAAATGTTTAAAAAATCATTAGGGTGTGGAGGAATCCCAAATGGAAAGCATACTATGACAAAATTAATGTATATGTATTTGAAATGTATCAACTTCACTGAAGTGAGTGGGGGTATAAGGCGCTAACCTAAATATCTTTGGAAATGAGCGGAGTCTGCAAGACTAAAGGCAGAAGGAACTGTACACAACTTCTGTACTCTAGTTGATAAAGGATAATAATTCTGAGACCACTATACATGTAAACTGGAATTCAACAATTAAGTAAATGGGTGGCAGGAGCCAGGTTTCTCCCTATTGGAGTGGGACGTTATGGATAAGCAAAGGGAGGAGATTAGAATCATCCTTGTGGTTAGAGCTGGAGACATCAGTATGAATTCATATTTTGTTTAATAGAGATACATACAATTACATATAAAAATATTTATATGTGTATTTGTTGTTGTTAGTTCAGTCAAGTTGGTTCTAACTCGTGGTGACCGTATATGTATCAGAGTAGAACTGCGCTCCGTAGGGTTTTCAATGCCTGTGACCTTGAGAAATAGATCGCCAGGTCTTTTTTTCCATCTCTATGTGGACTCAAACTGCCAACCTCTCAGTTAGTGGCTGAACACTTTACTATTTGGGCCACTCAGGGACTCCTATGCACATACACAGGTTAGTATAAATACATATATCTCCTTAGTCTATAAGCTGAGAGTGCCTAAAACCAACTATTCTCCCGTAGCAATGAGCTCAGCTAGTGGCCAGATCTGAGTTTCTAATACGATTCTTTCACTTTGGGAAATACTGCCTTAACATTCTAAGTTTACTGCTTCTAAACTTTATTCTAAAGTAACTGAAATGCTCAGTAATAATTCAAGAAAGCCTAGGATTCTAGGAATTACTTATGAATTAAAGGGATAAAACATTTAATATGGGATGGACTAAGTTCATAAAGAGAAGGGGAAATAGAGGGGAAAAACGGGAAGGAGGGAGAAGACCTTCGATGGGTCCCCTTTACCTGACCCTTCTGCTCCCACATTTTAAGGCTTTTTGCTCTTTTCTAGAACACCAACTAAGTGCAATGTACTGTGACTGAAAAGATAAAACATGGTCTCAGAGTTTCACTTGACTTTCACTGTAGGGTTTTCATTTCTTTTCACATCCTGATCATCTCTGTAAGGGAGTCATTTTGTTTTCTGTCAAAATGCTGCAGCTTAATTTTGTCTGGCCAGTTCTGTTCAACAAGGAAATGGAGATGAAGCAAAAGCTTGATTGGGTTCAGGGCCTTTTTAACCTCTGTGCTCACTTTGGTCTTCAGTGTAAAGTGACATGCTGTGTGCTTTACTCCTGGTGGTTCATGCTGATGCAGTTGAACATTCTGGACCTAGTTTGAGTTTCATTTACATTTATTTATTTTTTTTTTACTGTAAATACGTGGAAGGGAAATAACACTGAGTACCATACAAATGGCTTTTATCCATATCATCTCATTTAATTGGCCCAAAATACCTAGAGGACCATTGTAAAAGAACTTTAATTGGATCACTCAGAAATGGTCTCTATTTGTTTATCACTATTTTACTATTTCCTGCAGGCAGAAGATTGGATAGCCTTTCTATATTAATGTGCTACAAGATTTCATCACTTTTGGTCTGAATGTGTTCTAGAAATCTCAGCAAAGGGTACATAGACTGCCACTCCAAAATCCTGACCTTAAGTCCTAGACTGCATATAAAATTTCTTCCGATATCTGCTTAGATCTTACAGCTCTTGAGGAAAGACAATCTTCGGTCCTCTATCTCAGTAACCAACAACCCATATTCCTAGGAAATTTGTATTGTATCTAATCCAGGGGTTTCAGCCAGGCCTCTACACTGGAATCACCTGTGATTTCTTTTTTTTTTTTTAATTGATAAGAGATCATGATGCAGTAGATCCAGGGCGAGGACTAAGCTTTTGTACTAAGATACTCCATCCATGCTTCTAGGGCTCACTCCTCAGTAGAGACCACTAATTAAATCCATCTCACTATCCCCAGAACCTAGGTCACTTACAGAAATTGTAGCAGAATTCTACCACATAGCACAGGAAAGTTCTGGCTGACGGGCAGAGTAATGAGACTGACGTTACTGTTTGTGGAGAACCGGAAGGAAATCGTGAAATACTAGAAGCCGTCTTTCTGAGTTTCTACCAGTGACATATTGTTAAACATTCAATATATCTGAAATTGAGTAGGTTTCCTATTGTGAAGTGATGCAGTCTTCTGAGAGAGTTTTGCTCAAACCATCTTACACTGATACTTGAAATCTGCAGTGAAATTGGAGGGAAGGCTTTGTTTCAATCTGTTCCAATATCCCCTGACATGTACATGAATCCCCATGTAGGATAAATTAGCCGGAGAGAATAGAAGCTGAATGAGTGAGACTGGCAGGCAGTCTCTTTGAATCACGTACCAGATCCATATTTACACTTCCTATTTGTAGCTTCTCTCATGGAAATAGACCTTGTGTGAAATGGGAGAAATGTGGGCCTATCACTAAACTGCACCTTAGAAATGGCAAGGGAAGATGTTGATGGATGGGTCGCCCAGAAGCCAGCACAGGCTCCATTACCAAGCCAATGAGCATCCTTTTATGGACTAAATTTCTCTAATAATTTCTACTGATGTTGATTTGATAGCAAATTAGAGCCAATTAGTGCACATTTCCTTTATTTTGGTGCTGATGAGCTAGAAAAGGGATTGATGCAGGGGGTTTCCAACTCTGCTCTCTTGGTTTACCTTCGGAGAATTAGTTACCTTTTCCCAGATACAGAACATGGAGTCTTCTTTTCTCTCATGGTGGTTCTATACCTATCTCATCTCCGTGTAGGGCACTGTACCAGACACTGTGGATACGAACACTGCTCTTAATAAGTGATGGTTTCAGTAAATCAATAATTTCATCAGCACAATGGGAAAAAAGAAAAAATAGACTGGGTCATATGCTTAGCTAGGTGCTGCCGAGGGTAAATGCTATATTGTGTAACATTAATGAAGACCTAATATCTAGGCAAAAGGAAATGATCATGCAGGCCCCACCCCCCACCCCCACATCTTGTTTATTATGTTCAATTCTGAGTTTTAAAGTCTAAGAGCATTTGCACATTACTACCAGGTCCCAGATTTTAACAAGCACTGGTATCTGGGCCGCATCCCAGACAAAGTGAATCAAAATCTCTTGGAGGCAGCACCAAAGCCTTTGTATTGTTTGTGAAACTCCCCAGGAAGTTGTTCACAGTCTGCTAAGAGGCCTGTCTAAAACTAGTGTGTAGCCAGAAGAGAAGTCGTGATGCTAAAAGCTTTGGAAATCAAGAAATAGGATTATTAGCCTGGATTACTGGGACCATGCTCATCCTGGAAAAGAAATGACTTAGAAAAAGCATAAGAGTTGTCTTTCAATTCCTGTAGAGATGTCATGTAGAAAAAGATATTTTTAATGCTCCAGAAGGTACAATGAAGATCAATAAAGAGAAATTTCAGGGAGGTCAATTTCAATTCAATATACAGCAGCTATAACATTTTTCAAGACATACGCTCAGATGTGCCAAAAAAAAATTGCAACTATCCTTATCTTTCTGAAACTCAGCTTAACCTCTACATCAAACCCCCATTCTACTTGATGTCAGAACATGTAATAGCCATTTCTTGGTAAACTCAATCACTTTAGTGTGTTCTCAGTTACTTAGGTTTAAAGTGTAATGAAGTTAGGATTGTTCCCATCTCCCTTCTGTTTTCTTAGGGTCCTAATAAGATTTTGCATGGCTTACATAGAATACCGGTTTCTGGGAGAGACAAATCCATTCCCTGGATTTTCTTCTAGTGCAGGTAAACATCTGCTGAGATTTAACTTGGCCTCAGCGGGTTTCAGTTGTTTAATGGATATGTCCACCAAAATATCAGCATCTCCATCTGGTACTCAGTTTTATGATCCAGGTAATGTTTCAACTGTGGCATCCTTCCTCCAGGGTATAGCGGCTCTCTCTCAGCTAACCTTTGAACCCCTCTTAAAGGCACAGGAAAATCTGCTGTTTGAAACCATCCTAATGCTGTGGGGGCATCAGGATTGCCTTCTCTGGCTCTGGCATTCTAGTGTCACCCACTCGGGTTTCCATGGCTTTAGATTGTACTGCTTAACCATGTTGAAGGAGGTCCATGAACAAGAGGGATCCGGGCTACCACCCATAAAGATGGAGCAAGTAAACAATCAGTACTCTGCTGATACCAAGCTGAAATACTCTTGCTGAGCTCTGCTTCTAGAAACTAGCCATTTAGAAGAAAACCTCCTTTTCCTTTAGGTGAAAGGCAACTTTCCTTAAGGGAGAAGAGGAAAAAGCTGTATCAAAATCAAACCTCACTCCTCTCAGGGAGTTTTGGATGTTTGTATTAGGTTGTGTTTGAGGCAACCGCACGTGATTGACATACTTAGATAAACCTGGTGTGTGTGTCTTGTGCGTGCACATTTCCTGCCTCCCTCTAACCACAGGAGCAATTTTTTCATTCAAGTGTCTTTTACAGTTGTACAGGTTACTTGAGAAAGGTTAAAATGGATGTATTTTCGTATCTTAAATGGAGCAGTATGTCAGACTATTCGTGTATCGCCGTTGTTGCTGTTGGTTGCCCTTGAGTTGGTTCTGACTCACAGCGACCCCAAGTGACAGGGTAGTACTGCCCCATATGGTTTTTCTAGCTGTAATCTTTGCAGAAGCAAATGGCCAAGTCTTTCTCCTATGGAGTGGCTGGTTGGGTTCAAGCTGCCAACCTTTTGGTTAGCAGCCAAGTGCTTTACTGTTATGGTACCAGGGCTCCTTCCCTGAGATATTAGTACTGCTAGTTGTCTTTTGTGTGTGTGTATAATATGTATTTTTAAATATATATTAGTTACATATAATACAATAGTCCTATTATTGGATTATTATTAAATATATCAAGCTGGTTTCACTCTCCTGTATGACTTACTCAGGCCCATCTCATACCTTGGCACTTTCACCACCAACTTAATATCTTTATGATGTCATTTTCCTTTTTAGGGTAGAAGAAGCTGGAGCCTATTTTTTTCTAAGCCCAGAGAAGGAGACAAGCTGCACGGGAAAGACTGGATATATGAAAGGGGCAATATGGTGATCCTGGTGAGGATGGGTGAAGACTGGCTTGAAAGGATTTATGATTCCAAAAGTGATGCACTATTGCTCTTTCCTAGAGAGGCTCCTGGCAGGGCAGGAGGATACAATGTACTAAACTCAAGTAAATAAAGATGCTTATCAAATGTGATTCACTTCATTAAAACATGGTTTTCATTCCTGAAGAGCAGAAATCCAGAGTTTTCTAAGAGAGGCAGTCTTCTCCACGAGAGGACCACTGGCCGCTGGTGACATAATTGTTGTCTTCATGCCTTCTGAGCAGCACTGAGCCCCACTCAGCCAGATCGATGCAGAGCATGGTCCATGCTGGGTAGAGATGCTCACCTTTGTAAGTGGGCAGTAGAGACAAGTACAAGGTCTTTCCAGAAAATGAAAGCTATCTTTTCTGTTTTTGATTGCTGGTATCTCTATGGTGCTAGGTAGCATAGAAAGAATTCGTCATTATTTCTGCTAAGTTACTACTGGTCAGATAGAAAAAGGCCCAAAACAAAAGGGGAAGCCTGGATAGGAAGAAGCGGATAATAGAAATCAATGTGAATCATCTTCTGCTTCTAAGCACCTAACTCCACTGTAGCTACCACAAGCCCAAGGCAAGAATTAACTCGCTGTCCCTGACAAATGAGTAGCCTTAAAAAATAAGAGAGGGGAAGGAAAATCAATGCCAAAATATGTTTAAAACAAAAACAAATGAACCTGTTCCAACTTCATGAATAATAAAGAAGAAACTAAATATGAATTTGTAAATAGTTTTTGTTTCCTTTTTTTCTTTGACCTTTTCATGTCCAAGTCATACCATAATGCCAGATTCTGGCAGCCATCTTATAGGCCTGCGAGGAAAACACTCTGTAATAGGACTGAAAGTTTAAGTAATTGGACCAGAACACATAACTATTGAGCAGGTATGTGTGTCAGAATTCTAACTCATGCCTGAGTCTTAATTTCCTCATGTGTAAAACTGACTACTGGTACATACTCCATAGTATCCTCGTGACAAGTCTGATTACATAAGGCAATTGCATAAAATAGAACTTAAATAATAAGTCTTTAAAAGCTAACACTTATCATTGCTATTGTTATTATTATTATTAACTGGAAGTATAAGAGACCTTTTGCCTCAACAAACAAGTTACAACTATTTTTGGCAAGAACTCAGAAACAAAGCTGAGGTTCCAATACAAATCAATGACACTAATGGTAACAATAATAATGTAATAATACTAATGAAAAGGGCAGTTCACTTAGGCTATAGTAAGACCCTGGGTGGTGCGAATGAGGTGTTGGGGGTTTGAGTCCACCCAGATGCACCTTGGAAGAAAGACCTAGCTATCTGCTTCAGAAAAATCAGGAATTGAAATTCCTAGAGTGCAGTTGTACTCTGACACAAATGAAAAAAAACAAAAAAGTTTTTTTTTTTCTTTTTTTTACACAAATGAGGGCACTGTAAATCAGAATGGACTCAATGGTAAGTGACATTGATAGTATAAGCTAGAAAAGACATTAACGTTTTTCATACCTTACCTCACTTCGTGCTCCCAGCAACTCTGCGAGGGAGGTGTTTTTAGCTTCACTTTCAGATAAGAAAACAGAGACTCAGAGAGATTACGTGCTTTGCCAGAAGTACCACCCTAGATTGTAGATGCAGGTGGGCTTAACGCTGGCTCTGCCATCTCCTGCCTTAAAGCTCGTGCTTTTAAAGCTCGTGCTTTTACCCACCTCATGTCGCTACTTCTTTTGAGACTGAGTGATATGAACCTGTGGTTTTGAGATGTTTACTTGGGATGCTGAGTCCTGACTCTCTGCATACATTTCTCTGTCTCCAAGTCCTGCTGTCCTATTTCCTTGCCTCTTTGTGCTACCAAAATAGGCTTTCTGAAAATTCTCTGATTTTAGACACTGAACATATAAAAGTCATTCCACTACCCCTTCAATGAGCACTTACATGGGAAGCTTCAACAATATATGTGTCTGGCATCAGTGTCTGGCTTGCAATAAATGCTCTTTAACAGATGACTCTGCAGGAAGGTATAGGGACACTAAAGCATGTCCAGTTCCTTTAAGAAAAAAAATGACCACCTACTATGAGCCTTTGCACTGATGATACAAAGACAAATAAATGTAGGTATCGACCCCTGAAACATTTTCATCTAGGGAATGAATTTAGAATATAATTCTATGTTTATGGAGTTACACCATACATATTTATTCCTAAAAATATATAGGAATGACCAGAACCTTAATTTATCCAAGAAAAGAATGTCCTATTGACTGCGTCCTGGCATACGGGGAACTCATTGTCCTCATAAAGTTTGAGAGGATGGAAAAATCAGTTTCTATCTATGCCTATGCAGCGTTCCTGAGTGGTACCAATGGTTAACGTGCTCGGCTGCTAACTGAAAGGTTGGTGGTTCAAGTTCACCCAGAGGCACCTTGGAAGAAAGTCCTGGCAATCTACTGCTGAAAAATTAGGCATTGAAAACCCTATGGAGCACAGTTCTACTCTGACACACAGGGGCCACCATGAGTCAGAATCCACTCAATGACAATTGGTTTCTCTGTGTCTGTGAGGTACACATGGGCTTAATTGTGCTTACTTACCAATCTGTAGTGCACAATTTCAAGCCGTAGTGAAACCCATGTGAAATTGTGCACTACAGATTAGCAAGTAAACACAATTAAACCCGCATATAACTTGCTTACTGTAAACTGGTGCGTACTGTGCTTACTGGGTGGTTAATTTGCCCCATGACTAACCTTGAGGGCTTTCTCTTCATACCTAGCACCCATGTTTGAAAGAGTAAAGCCAGATACAATTGGGAATTACACACACGGGCAGACTTTCTGTCTATTAAGGGATGCTCTTCATTTGATAATTGTTTCCAATAAAACAGAAACTCAAGTATTTCCCTATAGCATTGTTGGGGAACAGTGATTTTGTTCTAGTGCTTTTATTGATCTGACTCTGTGGTCTTTTTCAAGAATGTCATTCCCTTTAAATGGTTTAACTAAGTTAAAATAAGTTAAAACAACAGTAGTGATTAGCTATTTGATGAGACTGGGAAAACAAGGACAGGCAGATCAGAACATTAATAATGAATGGGCATTTTGAGGGTGTACGAAGAGCAGGGGTGTTCTACAGAGTAACATCAAGTTTTCTCTATTATCCATTTGGGATTCATGTGTAAAGCTGAGAGAGATTGATTATATATCCCTTATGTCCTTACCTGTATTAATCTACTTCATTGTAGGGTAGCCTGAAAACTGCTTGTAGACAGCAATTAGGCAGAGAACAGGCCTCTTAGAGAGAGAGCTTGATATATTTAAGCGTTTAATAGCTGCCTGGTAAAGTGCGTTGAAACACAGCCCAAAGTTTGAGTGGATCAGAGGAAGTACAGCAACGTGGTTAAGCGGGTTAGTGCTAGAATCACACTTCCATGGCTTCACTGCTTACTAACTCTGGACCTCAGTTTCTCTATATGTGAAATGGGATATGTATAGTATAGAGTTGAATTGAAACTTAATAGTGTGGTACAAGGACAATGCTTACAATAAACAGTGCCTGGCAATGGCAGAATATCCTATAAATATTATTTATTACACTAGTTCAGGGTCCTCATGAATATTTTTCTTGGTGACTAGGTAACACCCTGTTTTTCTTGCTTTTCAACAGATACCTGTGGAAGTGTAGAATTTTTTCTACATAGAATATCTGAAAAACAGAAAAATCACAAGGACCTATTGACAGCAGCTGGCAGTAGAGTGCAGATGGATCCTGTGGCCAAGTCTAATGCCTATCTCCTTCAAATACTCCTTTTGTTGTTTGTCTGTAATAATACGAAGGCCTTCTAGTTCTCCTATGAGTGGGGGAATAGGTTTGGCTAAGTGAAGTCTAAGCTTTTAGTGAAAAAGGGCTGGTGGTATTTCTCTTGGATAATCCCAGCAAGCTTACCCAAATATAGATCTTGGAGGCCTGAAACCCACAGATAATGTTGCTGCCACCAAGGATCCATCAATATTAGGGGCGCTTGCCAGGCGCTCCTTGGAAACTCTATGGGGCAGTTCTACTCTGTCCTATAGGGTCGCTATGAGTCGGAATCAACTCGATGGCACTGTATTTTTTTTTTTTTTTTTTGTCAAACAGGGCCCTAGTTACATTCACTGACAGCCTCTCCCTCCAAATTGGGTCATGCTAGGTCAACAGTGGGCCTTAACTCTCTTAAAGGAAGTTGCTTACATACACATGCAATATCATCATTCTCTCTGGGAAGGTATGAAGGCCAGCTCTCACCTTAATAGAAGTCCGAAGCATGTTTTGGTTTCATCACATCCACATGACAAGAACAGATATTTTTGGGAGAGAGAATCACACATTTTTAAAAATATGGAAATATGAAAATCTCATTGGGTTTCTGATACTATCCCATTGCCATCCAGCCGATTCCAACTCATAGCGACTCTGTAGGACAGAGTAGAGCTGCCCCATAGAGTTTCCAAGGAGCTTCTGGTGGATTTGAACTGCCAACCTTTTAGTTAGCAGCTGTAGCTCTTAACTGCTACGCCACCAGGGTTTCCTCTGTAACTATTAGTAGTTGGAATTAGGTAGAAAATGAACTACAATGAAATGAGACGGTGTCATGGATTGAATTTTGTCCCCCCAAAATATCTGTCAACTTAGCTGGCCATGAGTCCCAGTATTGTGTGATTGTCCACCATTTTATGTGATTTCCGTATGTGTTGTAAATCCTATCACTGTGATGAAATGGGATGGATTAGTGGCAGTTATATGGATGAGATGTACAAGATTAGATAGCGTCTTAAGCCAGTCTCTTTTGAGATATGAAAGAGAGAAGTGAGCAGAGAGACAGGGGGACCTCATACCACCAAGGAAGCAGCTCCGGGAGCAGAGCGTATCCTTTGGACCTGAGGTTCCTGTGCTGAGATGCTCCCAGACCAAAGGAAGACTAATGACAAGGACCTTCCTCCAGAGCTGAGAGAGAGAGAAACCCTTCCCCTGGAGCCAGTGCCCTGAATTCAGACTTCTAGCCTACTGGACTGTGAGAGAATTTCTCTTTGCTAAAGCCATCCACTTTTGGTATTTCTGTTATAGCAGCACTAGGCAACTGAGACAGAGAGCAAAAGGGGCCTTATTCGCATTGTGTAATTTATTGCTCCCATTGATCTCAAACTGCAATATAAGGAGCACATATTATTTATGTCTCCGCTCGGAGAGTGTGGAGTGTGTAACGGGCATAATCGTCAGAGCCTGGGTTTGATATCCAGTTCTGGAAGTTTGAGTCTTGATTTCACCATGTGTTAAATTTGTGGCTTTAGTCTCTGAAAGCCTCAGTAGTTAATCTGTAAAATAGAGACATTGGTTGTACCTACGTATTGGGCAAACATCAGGTAAAGTGCACAGCATAGTATGTGGTTATACATAAATTCTCAATAAACATTGGGTATTAATTTTCAAGCTATGAGTAGCAAATTGAACAGCATTTGGAAAGCTGCTTTTGACAACTGGAAATAAAACATGAAGATATAAATTCCTGTAAGGTCTTGTGCTTGTAGTTAGAATAAGTATTCGGACTATGGCAAATTCTTTAGTCATTACTAATTTGCATAGTGTTTCCCAAACTTGGATTATCATCCAAACTATCTAGGGAAATTTTAATAACGGATTCCTAGAATCTGTATATAAAACCTTAGGAATCTATGATATCTAAGTCAGTAAGTCCTGGAAATCTATCCTGAAAAACATTCAGAATTAATTTCAATGACTTGTCAGGCTTTGGAACCACTGAATTAGATAATATGTTTCAGGTCTGAAGCTGAGGCACATTCTTTATTTTATGTTTATGTAATCAAATGTAGTTAATTATTTATGTGGAATAGCTCTGACCTTTCATTGTTTCTCTCTTTAGGCTAAGTCTTAATTCCTAACACCCATGCTGTCACTTAGGCAGCTTCATAGCTGTCACTCTAACTCTGGTATCTCTATACCAAAAGCCATCCTTCCCTTGGGTGATCAGCAATCCTAACACTATTTCCTTTACAACTAACTACAATGTATATTACCACGATGATAAGGAAAGAAATAGGCAGATTAAAAATGACAAAAGGAGAAATGATTAATTTCAGTATATGCCTAGTAGGTACTCCAAGAAGAAATAAGATAGTACAATGTGGCAGCCAGATGCAAATAAATAAAACATACTAGCAGCATTCTTATATACCATAAATAATCCCATAAAATATGCATGAGAAAATGTATTGTTCACCTTAAGTTTTAATCCTCCATGCTAGAGCAGAACTGGATTCAAGATGGAGCCAAGAACAATGGCACTGTCCTCTGCTCTCCAGAGACAGAGCTGCTCATACCAAGACCCTAACAGAGCCTCTCTTCAAAACAGCCCCATTAACTTCTGTCCTTCATTGGCGAGCTTTGTTCAAGAGGCCACACGGCAAAGAGGATTCATGCCTCCTCTCCCACCTTCCATATCCTCTCTATTAGCTAAAACACATTTCGATAAGAGTAACCTAGCGTACAGATACTGTATGGCTTCACATTTGCATGGTAAATGCTCCTTTTCTGAAATAGAAACGTGGATCCAAGGAGATAAAAAGAACTTGTGACCCAGAATTTAATATTTTATGAGTATTGGAAAGAAAATCCATTTACATGTTTTGTTTTTCGTGTCTTTTTTTTTTTTTTTTTTAATACAAAGAAACAGTCTCCCCTAAAGGAACATTGATATCTGTATTTCCAAAGGACTGGAAATGTTCAACACATTTGAATGCAAAGTGCGTGTACATGCATTTTCTGTCACCGAAGTTTCAAAAGTCCAAAGATTGGTCTTTGTGCCTAGGTATGCAGGCAGGACACAGCTATGGGAGTTTTATACTTGCTAGGTTCTGTGCGATGCCCAAGTTGTTCCTCCTTTAGTTCAGCACTAGACACAAGTGGAAATTATTGATCATCTGCCCCATTGGGTGATATATATGTGTGTGTGTTTGTATATATGTATTTTTTTATATACATATACGTATATATACAAAACTGCTTAACAACTTGTAAATTTTGAAAGTTGTGGTGGATGAATGTCATCAAGGGAGAGGGGAATGGACATACAACAATCTGAGGATTCAAGGAAAGTGACACGGAGAAGTGTGAGGTTGAATTGGGCTTTGGTAGTTGAGTCTGGTTTAAATTTGTGGGGATTTGCAGTCAGGAGGATCAGTGCGTGCACGGTAGTGGAGGCAAACATCAGACAAGTTAGTGGTGCAAGTTAAATGGTTCCTGTATTTAGTTTTGTGTTTGCTTATTTGTTTCCTGCTTGTTTTTTCCACGTATATTTTAATTGTAGTAAAATAATCATAAAATGCACGAACCTTAAATACAGAGCTTGGTGAACTTTTACATATACATAGACATCTGTGTAACCACCAACCAGATGAAGATCTAGAACATTTCCAGCACCCCACATTGCTCTCTTGTACCCATTTCCAGATAATATCCAGCCTCTCATGCCCAGCTTAGCCATATTGTAACTTCTGTCACTATGGAATACTTGATCTTAGCATCATAGAATATATTGGGTCAGGAGTCCCCAGGAGCACCTTCAGGTTCAATGATTCACTGAAAATACCTACAGAACTCAGAAATAAAATTTATACTCATGGATTAGTAGAAAAGAAGCCCTGCTGGCACAGTGGTTAAGTGCTTGGCTGATAACCAAAAGGTTTGTAGGTCAAACCCACTAACCGCTTCCCAGGAGAAAAATGTGGCAGTCTGCTTCCATAAAGACTTACAACCTTGGAAACTCTTTGGGACAGTTCTGCTCTCTCCTATAGGTTGCTATGAGTCAGAATTGACTTGACGGCAATGGGTTTGGTTTTTTGAGGTTTTAGAGCAAAATAATACAGATTAAAATCAACAAAATGAAAAGATGCATGGGGTAAAGGCCAGGAAATCCAGGCTCAAGCTTTCAGATGTCCCCTCCTAGTAGAGTCACAGGATATATTTAATACTCTCAGCAATGATATATGACAATACATGCAAAGTAGGGAAACTTACATGGGCCTTGGTGCCCAGGGTCAGTAATGTAATCAGGTAGCACCCATCTGACTGACCTCAGCTACAAGACTCTAGCTCCCTGGAGCAAAAATTGTCGATTACCATAAATTACATTGTTAGCATAAGCCATCTGATCAATATGAGTTTTCATATGTTGGTTTTTCATTTTATTTCGGCTTAAAACATTTTCTAGTTTTCACAGTTTGACAATTTCCTTTTGATTATTTTTATAGATCTGATTTCTCTGGTGAAATTCTTTACCTGATTATCTTTTTTCTTAAAAATTTAAATCTCAATTATTTTAAAATCTATATTCTGAAACTCCAACATCTGTGTCTGTTTCTATTCTGGGGTTTATTTGTTTGTCTTTGTCTCACTCTCTTGGATTTTGCATTTGGGTCCTGTCTCTAGGTATATCTGGTGTTTTAAACCAAATTCCAGACCTTATGGCTGAGGAACTATCAGAGGTTCTGGGTTGGTATTATCTTTCTCCATAGGGGATTTGGAGTTTTCCAGGGTGGCAGTTAATGTAAAGGAACATGGCCTTAATCCAATTAGCTTTTCAAATGATTCAAGCTTGGGTCTTAGTATTTGTGGTCTGGTCTTTTTTTTTTTTACTATCTTTCAGTCTTATCTGAAAACCTTGGTTTTACCAGGCCTCCAACTCCTTCTTGGCCTCTGCCCCAATTTTTGTTCTCTCAGCATGGTGAGCATCCCAAAAGCTCAGCTTCACTTTTTAGTTTCTTCACTTCCACTTTCTGTTGGTTTCTAGCCCTCTTGCCTCCTGAAAATTAAAAATCAGCAAATGATTTCATCAAGGGAAAGGTGATGCTGCAGGTCAGGCTCTCTTCTCCATAGTTTTCAATTCTCCAGGATCTTGGTCTCTCAGATCCTACATGGCTTTGTAATTGTAATTTCTAATTTTTTCTCCCCAGTCCTGTGAAACTTCTGTAAAGACGGTTCCACCAATTATTGATTATCCTCTCAGCCCAGTGCTGCTTAGGAATGGCAAGCAACTTGAGTGGAAAAATGGTGGAAAATGTTATGCCTATCGCACTGTGTTTTCCTTCTCTTGGGGCTCATGACTTCCCAAATCTTGACCCTCTCATTTGCTGTCTAACGCCTTCAAACACCTGGCATTTTATTTTATTCAGCCCTTGTAATCATTCTATCTAGGACTGGTTTGATCAAATCTACTTTACCATAGCAGGAAGCAGAAGTGATCGCAGACTTTTTAACTCTCTCCACTCTTTGTTTTTGTTGTTTTCATCATTATGTAATTCAGTATAACCTACTTAGTTAATATCATTTCTTTTCCCTTCATTAGTCCTATCTCTCTAGGCCTACTTTCAATGATGTATTCCATGCATTTATAATACAGGCCCCATTTGTATAGTCTGTTAGGATCATACAAAATCCCACATCTAATGGACATTAGTCAATTTAAAGTTATTACTGGATAGATAGGTAGATTGATTCATGTAAATAGATGATTCTCCAAGAAGGAAGCTTTAGACAAAATACTTTAAAAGAATTCAGGGGAGGGTTATAGAAATAATTGTCATTATAATTAAGAACATTATAGAAATAGTCTATAAATTTCTAGCTCTATGGAAGTCTATCATTCTGTCTCTATTGAAATTATGTATACTTTAAAGTATATATATGTTGTTGTTGTTAGGTGTCTTCGAGTTGATTCCGACTTAGAGCAACCCTATGTATAACACAATGAAACACTACTTAGTCCTGTGCTATGCTCACAACGGTTGTTATATTTGAGAACATTTTTGCAGCCGTTGTGTAAACCAATCTCCTTGAGGATCTTCCTTTTTTTTTGCTGAAACTCTACCTTAGCAAGCATGATGTTCTTCTCCATGGACTGGTCAATTCTAATAATATTCCCAGAGTGCATGGGACAAAGTCTCACCATTCTCACTTCCAAGGAGCACTCTGTCTGTACTTCTTTCAAGACAGACTCGTTTGTACTTCTGGTAGTCCACGGTATAGTTAATGTTGTTTACCAACTCAGTGATTCAAAACCATCAATTCTTCAATTTTCCTTATTTATTGTCCACCTTTCACATGCATATGAGGTGATTGAAAATACCATGGCTTGGGTCAGGTTCACCTTATTCTTCAAAGTAACATCTTTGCTTTTTAACACTTTTTAAAGAGGCCTTTTGCAGCAGATTTGCCCAATGCAATACATCATTTGATTTCTTGACTGCTGCTTCCATGGAGGTTGATTGCGGATCCAAGTAAAATGAAATCCTTGACAACTTCAGTCTTTTCTCCTCTTATCTTGATGTTGCTTATTGGTCCAGTTGTGACGATTTTTGTTTTCTTTATTTTGAGGCCTAGTCCACACTGAAGGCTGTGGTCTTTGATCTTCATCAGTAAGTGCTTCAAGTCCTCTTCACTTTCAGCAAGCAAGGTTGTGTCATCTGCATAATACAGGTTGTTAATGAGTCTTCCTCCAATCCTGATGCCCCGTTCTTCTTCATGTCATCTAGCTTCTCTGATATTTTGCTCAGCATACAGATTGAATAGGTATGGTGAAAGAATACAACCTAATGCACACCTTTCCTGACTTTAAACCACACGGTATCCCCTTGTCCTGTCTGAACAGCTGACTCTTGATCTATGTACAGGTTCCTCATGAGCACAATTAAGTGTTCTGGAATTTCCATTCTTTGTAATGTTATCCATAATTTGTTATGATCCATGCAGTCGAATGTCTTTCCATTGTCAATAAAACACAGGTGAACATGTGGGGCTCCAACCTTAGGGGCTCATTTTCTGCACGCTATACCAGACAATGATCCAAAGTTATTCGTAAGATTTTCACTGACCAGTTTTTCAGAAGTAAATCGCCATATCCTTCTTCCTAGACTGTCTTAGTCCAGAAACTGTGTTGAAATCTGTCCACCATGGGTAACCCCGCTAATATTTGAATACCAGTGGCGTAGCTTCTGGCATCAAAGCAACATGCAAGCCACCTCAGTCTGACAAATGCATATATATGCAATATATAAATAAATAAATAAATTTATATATATATATATATATCTTTTGGTTTAATAAATGAATAAAATCCTGGGTCCAGTTTCCCAGACTGACATCTCTGAGGTTTTTCTGTTCAAAAACATAAGCCCGAGGCAGAGCCAAGATGGTGGAATAGACAGACGCTTCCGTCGATCCCTCTTTACAACAAAGACCAGAAAAAACAAGTGAAACAAGTATATTTGTGACAAGCTGGGAACCCTGAGCGTCAAAGGCAAGCTTAGACAATGAACTGAGGGGCAGGAGCAGAAAGAGACCATTCAGAAGTGGAGAGGATTACCGGACCTGAATCGTGGGGAGCCCTCAGGCACCATTCCTGGAGTGGCAGCGGAAGCAGCAGTGGTGGCCGGCTGGTACTAGCGTTCAGCTACAGTTTCCTCAGGGAGAAGCAGCTGCCCACACAGCCCACTCACACCTCTGGAACCTGAGGAGAGCGGCACTCTCGGCAAAAGCCAAATACTTGTGTATATCTTACCCCGCACCTCCCACCCCCAAGCCAGCTTCAGCGGCTGAATCCCTGGGCCTGAGATGATAGACCCTGGTGAGCACCTAGAGCCATACTACTGGCCTTCGGGAAAGAAAAAATTTGCAACTGGGGAGAAAAGATAATTTGCTAGCTCCATTAACTGGGGGAGCTCAGGACAGAAGTGGCTCCTGTCCAGTCATAAACCGTCCATGGACCTTGAGCACCTTTTCCTTCTGCATGGACCTGCGTGGGCCTATTTCGGGAGAATAGGCCCTTGTTGGTAAACTCCAACCATTTCAGCTGTGCGGTGGAGAGGTGGGTGCTTGACGATTGACATTGCTTTGCCTATTAAACAAGGTCCTCACCTACCCACATCAGGGACCTAAGGACTTGTAGCTCCACTCAGGCCACCCAGCCACCCATGACAGCGGACTAAAGATAACTGGTACCTCCCAGTCCTTACAACCAAAAACTTTGGGTGAGCACGGTCCCTCTGCAGAACCCACCCACCAGCACACTCTAGGGGATAGAGATGCGTTTTCCTCAAAGACACTTGGGAGTTGGTTCTCAGCCCCCTGCCTTGTTCAGAGCATGACCCCCTGCTACAATCAGATACAGGTATATATGCCAATCACCCCTGCCCCTCTAAGACTGTAGAACAGAGCCTGTACCACACACTTGATATCAGCTACCTGGAAACCAGAGCTGAATTCATACAAGAAAACTGAATGGACTCCAAGACTGATATACGTGATAACAGCTCTAGCCAGCTGGGACAGAACACCAGAGCTCCAAAGGCGAAAATGATCAAGCTAGCTCACTCAAGCAACCCATGGGGTATACCAAACAAAGGAAGCAGCTATGACACAGTAAGCAAACATAAACTAATACAATAACTTCTAGATGGCTCGGAGATGACAGTCAATATCAAGTCACATAAAGAAACAGGTCATTATCACCTCAACAGGCTCTCAAAACAAAGAATTCAGGGATCTTCTAGATGAAAGTGCGTTCCTGGAAATACCAGATGCAGAATACAAAAGTTTAATATACAGAACACTTCAAGACATCAGGAAGGAAATGAGGCAATATGCAGAGCAAGCCAAGGAACACACAGATAAAGCAACTGAAGAAATTATAAACATTATTCAGAAACATGATGATAAGTTGAATAAGCTGGAAAAAACCATAGACAGACAACAATCAGAAATTCAGAAGATTAACAATAAAATTACAGAATTAGGTAACTCAATAGAAAGTCAGAGAAGCAGAATTGAGCAAGTAGAAGCTAGAATTTCTGAACTCAAAGATAAATCACTTGGCACTAATATATTTGAAGAAAAATCAGATAAAAGAATTTAAAAAAATGAAGAAACCTTAAGAATCATGTGGCTCTCTATCAAGAGAAATAACCTGCAAGTGATTGGAATACCAGAACAGGGAGGGATAACAGAAAATACAGAGAATATTGTTGAAGATTTGTTGACAGAAAACTTTCCCGATATTGTAAAAGATGCGAAGATATCTATCCAAGATGCTCATCAAACTCCACATAAGGTAGATCTTAAAAGAAAGTCACCAAGACTTATTATAATCAAGCTTGCCAAAACCAAAGACAAAGAGAGAATTATAAGAGCAGGGAGGGATAAACAAAAAGTTACCTACAAAGGAGAGCCAATAAGAATAAGCTTGGACTACTAGGCAGAAACAATGCAGGCAAGAAGGTAATGGGATGACATATTTAAAAAATTGAAGGAAAAAAATTGCCTGCCAAGAATCATATATCCATCAAAGCTGTTTCTTAAATATGAAGGTGAAATTAAGACATTTCCAGATGAATGCAAGTTGAGGAATTTGTAAAAACCAAACCAAAACTACAAGAAATACTAAAGGGAGTTCTTTGGTTAGAAAATCAGTAATATCAGGTATCAACCCAAGACTAGTACAGTGGGCAGAGCAAGCAGAAGTCAACTCAGACAGCGAAATCCAACAAAACAAAGCAAGATTAAAAAAACAAAAAAAGCCCAAAACAGGGTAACGGTGAGGTTATTATATAAAAGAAGACAACATTAAAATAATAAAGAGGGACTAAGAAATATAATCATATACCTTCCATATGGAGAGGAAGATAAGGCGATACAAAGAAATAAAAGTTAGTTTTAAATTTAGAATACTAGGGGTAAAAAATAAGGTAACCACAAAGGAGACAAACTATCCTACTCATCAAAATAAAATACAAAGGAAAAATACAGGCTCAGCAGAAACAAAATCAACAACGACAAGCATGAGGAAAGGACGATATATAAAGAAAATCTACTTAGCACATAAAATCAAGTGGGAAAAAGAAACTGTCAACACACAAAAAAAGGCATCAAAATGATAGCACTAAATTCATACCTATCCATAACTACCCTGAATGTAAATGGATTAAATGTACCAATAAAGAGACAGAGAGTGGCAGAATGGATTAAAAAACAAGATTCATCTATACGCTGCCTACAAGAGATACACCTTAGACTTAGAGACACAAACAAACTAAAACTCAAAGGATGGAAAAAATATATATCAAGCAAACAACAATCAAAAAGGACAAGGTGTGGCAATATTAATTTCTGATGAAATAGACTTTAAAGTTAAACCTATCAGAAAGGATAAGGAAAGCCACTATATATAATGACTAAAGGGACAATACACCAAGAAGATATAACCATATTAAATATTTATGCACCCAATGAGAGGGCTGCAATATACATAAAACAAACACTATCAGCATCAAAAAGTGAGATAGACAGCTCCACATTAATAGTAGGAGACTTCAACACACCCCTTTCAGTGAAGGACAGGACATCCAGTGAGAAGCTCAATAAAGACACGAAAGATCTAAATGCCACAATCAACCAACTTGATCTTACAGACATATACAGAACACTCCACCCAACAGCAACCAACTATACTTTCTTTTCTAGTGCACATGGAACATTCTCTAGACTAGACCACATATTACGTCATAAAGCAAGCCTTAGCACAATCCAAAACATTGAAATATTACAAAGCATCTTCTGTGACCATAAGGCCATAAAAGTGGAAATCAATAACAGGAAAAGTAGGGAAAAGAAATCAAACACTTGGAAACTGAACAATACCCTGCTCAAAAAGACTGGATTATAGACGACATTAAGGATGGAATAAAGAAACTCAGAGAATCCAATGAGAATGAAAACACTTCCTATCAGAACATTTGGGACACAGCAAAAGCGGTGCTCAGAGGCCAATTTATATCAATAAATGCACACATCCAAAAACAAAAAAGGGCCAAAATCAAAGAATTAACCCTACAACTTGAACAAATAGAAAGAGAGCAACAAAAGAAACCCACAGGCACCAGAAGAAAACAAGTAACAAAAATTAGAGCTGAACTAGATGAAATAGAAAACAGAAAAACAATTGAAAGAATTAACAAGACCAAAAGCTGTTTTTTTTTAAAAAAAATCAACAAAATTGATAAACCATTGGCCAAACTGACAAAAGGAAAACAGGAGAGGAAGCAAATAACCCGAATAAGAAATGAGATGGGTGATATTACAACAGACCCAACTGAAATTAAAAGAATCATATCAGATTACTATGAAAAACTATACTCAAACAAATTTGAAAACCTAGAAGAAATGGAAGAATTCCTAGAAATACACTACCTACCTAAACTAACACAAACAGAGGTAGAACAACTAAATAGACCCGTAACAAAAGAAGAGATTGAAAAGGTAACCAAAAAACTCCCAAGAGAAAAAAGGCCTGGTCTGGATGGCTTCGCTGCAGAGTTCTACCAAACATTCAGAGAAGAGTTAATGCTACTACTACTAAAGGTATTTCAGAGCATAGAAAAGGACGGAATACTACCAATCTCACTCTATGAAGCCACCATATTCCTGTTACCAAAACCAGGTAAGGACACCACAAGAAAAGAAAATTATGGACCTATATCCCTCATGAATGTAGATGCAAAAATCCTCAAAAAAATTCTAGCCAATAGAATTCAACAACATATCAAAAAAATAATTCACCGTGACCAAGTGGGATTCATACCAGGTATGCAGGGATGGTTCAACATTAGAAAAACAATTAATGTAATCCACCACATAAATAAAACAAAAGACAAGAATCACATGATTTTATCAATTGATGCAGAAAAGGCGTTTGACAAAGTTCAACACTCATTCATGATAAAAACTCTTAGCAAAATAGGAATAGAAGGAAAATTTCTAACATAATAAAGGGCATTTATACAAAGCCAACAGCCAACATCACCCTAAATGGAGAGAGCCTGAAAACATTCCCACTGAGATCAGGAACAAGACAAGGAGGCCCTTTATCACCACTCTTATTCAACATTGTGCTGGAAGTCCTAGCCAGAGCAATTGGGCTAGACAAAAAAATTAAGGGCATCCAGATTGGCAGGGAAGAAGTCAAAGTAGCTCTATTTGCAGGTGACATGATCTTATACACAGAAAACCCTAAGGAATCCTCCAGAAAACTACTGAAACTAATAGAAGAGTTCAGCAGAGTATCGGGACACAAGATAAACATACAAAAATCAGTTGGATTCCTCTACACAAACAAAAAGAACATCGAAGAGGAAATCACCATATCAATGCCACTTACAGTACGCCCCAAGAAGATAAAATACTTAGGAATATATCTTACCAAGGATGTAAAAGACTTATACAAAAAAAAAAATACAGTACATTTCTGCAAGAAACCAAAAGAGACTTACATAAGTGGAAGAACATACCTTGCTCATGGATAGGAAGAGTTAACATTATAAAAGTGTCTATTCTACCAAAAGCAATCTATACATTTAATGCAATTCCGATCCAAATCCCAAGGACATTCTTTAATGAGATGGAGAAACAAATCACCAATTTCATATGGAAGGGAAAGAGGTCCCAGATAAATAAAGCATTAGTGAAAAAGAAGGACAAAGTGGGAGGCCTTACTTTACCTGATTCTAGGACCTATTATACCACCACAGTAGTCAGAACAGCCTGTACTGGTACAACAACAGATACATGGACCAATGGAACAGAATTCAGAATCCAGACGTAAATCCATCCACATATGAGCAGTTGATATTTGACAAAGGCCCCAAAACAGTTAAATGGGGAAAAGGCAGTCTTTTTAACAAATGGTGCTGGCATAATTGGATATCCACCTGCAAAAAAATGAAATAATACCCATACCTCACTCCATGCACAAAAACTAACTCAAAATGGATCAAAGACCTAAATCTAAAATCTAAAATGATAAAGATCATGGAAAAAAAAAATGGGACAATGTTAGGAGCCCTAATACATGGCATAAACATTATAGAAAACATTATAAAGGATGCAGAAGAAAAACTAGATAACTGGGAGCTCCTAAAAATCAAACACGTATGCTCATCCACGAACTTCACCAAAAAGAGTAAAAAGACTACCTACAGACTGGGAAAAAGTTTTTAGCTATGACATTTCTGATCAGCGTCTGATCTCTCAAATCCACAAGATACTGCAAAAACTCAACGGCAAAAAGACAAATAACCCAATTTAAAAATGGGCAAAAGATATGAATAGACACTTCACTAAAGAAGACATTCAGGTAGCTAACAGATATATGAGGATATGTTCATCATCATTAGCCATTAGAGAAATGCAGATCAAAACTACAATAAGATTTCATCTCACTCCAACAAGGCTGGCATTAATCCAAAAAACACAAAATAATAAATGTTGGAGAGGTTGTGGAGAGACTGGAACACTCCTACACTGCTGGTGGGAATGTCAAATGGTACAACCACTTTGGAAATCGATTTGGCACTTCCTTGAAAAGCTAGAAATAGAACTACCATAGGATCCAGCAACCCCGCTCATTGGAATATATCCTAGAGAAATAAGAGCTTTACATGAACAGATATATGCACACCCATGTTTATTGCAGCACTGTTTACAATAGCAAAAAGATGGAAGCAACCAAGGTGCCCATCAACCGATGAATGGATAAATAAATTATGGTATATTTACACAATGGAATACTACGCATCAATAAAGAACAGTGAGGAATCTGTGAAACATTTCATAACACGGAGGAACCTGGAAGGCATTATGCTGAGTGAAATTAGTCAGTTGCAAAAGGATAAATATTGTATAAGACCACTATTTTAAGAACTTGAGAAATAGTTTAAACTGAGAAGAAAACATTCTTTCGTGGTAACGGGAGGGGGAAGGGAATGGGGGTGGGAGAGAGGTATTCACTAATTAGATAGTAGATAAGAAGATAAGAACTACTTTAGGTAAAGGGAAGGACAGCACACAATACAGGGGAGGTCAGTACAATTGGACTAAACCAAAAGCAAAGAAGTTTCCTGAATAAACTGAATGCTTTGAAGGCCAGCGTAGCAGGAGCAGGGGCCT
The DNA here is from genome assembly GCF_030014295.1 of Loxodonta africana. Classification (NCBI taxonomy): domain Eukaryota; kingdom Metazoa; phylum Chordata; class Mammalia; order Proboscidea; family Elephantidae; genus Loxodonta; species Loxodonta africana. Next base: position 28,405,135 of record NC_087357.1, read on the forward strand.
GGGGACCACGGTTTCAGGGGACATCTAAGTCAATTGGCATAGTAAAGCCTATTAAGAAAATATTCTGCATCCCACTTTGAAGAGTGGCATCTGGGGTCTTAAACACTAGCAAGCAGCCATCTAAGACGCATCAATTGGTCTCCACCCACCTGGATCAAAGGAGAATGAAGAACACCAAGGACACAAGGTGATTACGGGCCCGAGAGACAGAAAGGGCCACATGAACCAGCGACTACATCATCCTGAGACCAGAAGAACTAGATGGGGCCTGGCTACGACCAATGACTTCCCTGACAGGGAATACAACAGAGAACCCCTGAGGGGGCAGGAGAGCAGTAGGATGCAGACTCAAATTCTCATAAGACTAGACTTAATGGTCTGACTGAGACTGGAAGGACCCCGGTGGTCATGGCCCCCAGACCTTCTGCTGGCCCAGGACAGGAACCATTCCCCAAGCCAACTCTTCAGACATGGATTGGACTGGACAATGGGTTGGAGAGGGATGCTGGTGAGGAGTGAGCTTCTTGGGTCAGGTGGACATTTGAGACTATGATGGCATCTCCTGCCTGGAGGGGAGATGAGAGGGTAGAGGGGGTTAGAAGCTGACAAAATGGACAGGAGAAGAGTGGGGGAGAGTAATTGGGAGTGTGTAGCAAGGTGTATATGGGTTTTTGTGTGAGAGGCTAACTTGATATGTAAACTTTCACTTAAAGCCCAATAAAAATTATTAAAAAAAAAAAAAAAAAACATAAGCCCTCTGTCTGATGTTCTGTCCATCTCTTATGAGATTTAGTCAGCCTCAGAATCTGACTTAGAGCTTACCCTCTACAGCTGGGTGTGGCTCCCTGTGGTGGTATGGTATGGCTCATTTTCTAGTCATTAAACTAGAAAAGGTAAATTAAGTTTTATTAAAAAAAAATTGTGCAGGAGGCGGGGCCAAGATGGCTGACTAGGTAGAAGCTACCTGGGATCCCTCTTGCAACAAAGACTTGGAAAAACAAGTGAATCAATCACATACATGACGATCTATGAACCTTGACCATCAAACACAGATCTAAAGAGTTGACCTGAGTGACAGAGACTGAGAACGAATGACCACGGGGCAGCAGTGACTGTTTTCGGAGCCTGGAATCAGCGTCCCGGTCAGGAAACCTTGGCACCGGGCTTTGCACTGGGCGCAGGGGAGCTGACCAGGGCATCCTGAGACAGTGCAAACACGGGATGCAGCCCTAGCCCCCTGAACTGACCTCGGGGGAAGCCCAGCCAGTGCACACAGGCAGTGCAGCGACGCAGCTGACAGGAGAAGTCACCAGGAAGCAGCGACTGGTTTTGGAGCCGGGAGTGAGGGGTCCCAGCCGGGGTACCTTGCCGCTGGGCTTTGGACTGGGAGCAGAGGAACTAACCACGACTTCTGAGACAGCGCAAGCACGGGACGCAGGCCTGACCCTCAGGGACAATCTCTACCCAGCCAGCACACACAGTCGACGTGCCCCTCGGGAATCTCAGATAAAACAGTCATCCCAAGCAAGATAAGTAACTTTGTCTATATTCCGGGGTGCTACTCTCTCCTGTTTTTCTGAACCCTCCCCTCCCCTTCCCAGGCAGCTTCGTTAACATTGGAATTTCCTGAGCCAAAGAGTGAACTGCACTGTGGTTTTTCTTTCTTTCTTTTTTTTTTTTTTTTTTGGTCTTTTCCTAACCCATTCTCCTGGCCTGAGAGAAGCAGCTACAAAAAACCCAGGGACCAAAAATCCTTCCCTAATTGGACTAAAAACACAGAACCAGCTCCAGCCAAGCATATGTGATCCACAGTCTTGGGCTTTCATCCCTACAGGGAACAAGGTGGCTATTATAATGCAAAGGCATTTCTGATAGGGATCTGACTGTAATTGTTTTAGCGGATTACTGGAAAGACAAGTTTCCCAGGCCTGATAACTCTGCGAATACAACAGAGACCTCACTGACCCACAACAGGGAACTGAGGGCTGAAGCTCCCCCCAGAACACCTACCCTCCTGCCTTAGGGGTCTAAGGAGGGTGGCACCTACCAATCTGTAGAGGTACTTGCACTGGGGGCCTAAGGTACAGCTGCAGAGCCCACCCACCAAGGTGCTTTAGGAATAGAGACATACCTACCTTACTGGCACTTGGGGGAAGCCTGTCAGCATCCTGCCCCCCACCCCAGAGTGTGAACCCCTGCTGCTACTAGAATCTGGTGCACACAAATATCACCACTACTTCTCTAGGTGGATAGGTGACAGTCTGCATCACACACTTGATGACCCAAAATCAGATGCTACTCAAGAATAGTGAAAGGACTCTTAGGCTTATATATCTGGTAACAGCCCAAACCAGCTGGTAATAGGACATAAGTGACTCAAGGTCTACAACAATCAAGACAGCACAATCTAGTGGCCCATCTAAGTATATTGAAAGAAAACAAAACAAGATAAGACTCAGTGAGCAAATATAGAATAAATCACTACAATATCTTAGTGATGGCTTGGAGACAGCAGTCGATATCAAACCACATAAAGAAGCAGACCCTGGTTGCTTCTACAACTCCCCAAACTAAAGAATCAAAATCTTTCCCAAATGAAGATACAATCCTGGAATTGCCAGATGCAGAATATGAAAAGCTAATTTACGGAATGCTTCAAGACATCAGGGATGACCTCAGAAATGAAATAAGGCAAGCTACAGAAAAAGCCAAGGAAGACACTTGTAAAGCAGTTGAAGAACTCAAAAAGATTATTCAAGAACATAGTGGAAAAATTAATAAGTTGCAAGAATCCACAGAGAGACAGCATTCAGAAATCCAAAAGATTAACAATAAAATTACAGAATTAGACAATGCAATAGGAAGTCAGAAGAGCAGACTCGAGCAATTGGAATGCAGAGTGGGAGATGTGGAGGACCAGGGAATTGACACCAATATCGCTGAAAAAAAAAATCAGATAAAAGAATTAAAAAAAATGAAGAAACCCTAAGAATCATGTGGGACTCTGTCAAGAAGAATAACTTGCATGTGATAGGAGTCCCAGAACAGGGAGGGATAACAGAAAACACAGAGAGAATAGTTGAAGATCTGTTGGCAGAAAACTTCCCTGACATCGCGAAAGACAAAAGGATATCTATCTGAGATGCTCATCGAACCCCATTTAAGTTTGACCCAAAAAGAAAATCACCAAGACATATTATCATTAAACTTGCCAAAAACAAAGATAAAGAGAAAATTTTAAAAGCAGCCAGGGATAAAAGAAAGGTCTCCTACAGAGGAGAATCGATAAGAATAAGTTCAGACTACTCAGCAGAAACCATGCAGTCAAGAAGGCAATGGGATGACATATATAAAGCACTGAAGGAGAAAAACTTCCAGCCAAGGATCACATATCCAGCAAAACTCTCTCTAAAATATGAAGGCGAAATTAAAACATTTACAGATAAACACAAGCTTAGAGAATTTGCAAAAACCAAACCAAAGCTACAAGAAATACTAAAGGAAATTGTTTTGTAAGAAAACCAATAATATCAGATACCAGCACAACACAAGGTCACAGAACAGAACATCCTGATATCAACTCAAATAGGGAAATCACAAAAACAAATTAAGATTAATTTTAAAAAGAAAAAAACGCTCAAAACAGGGAATCATTGAAGTCAATATGTAAAAGATCACAATAATCAAAAAGAGGGACTAAATACAGGTGGCATACAACTGCCATATGGAGAGGGATACAAGGCGATATAGGACAATACAAGTTAGGTTTTTACTTAGAAAAATAGGGGTAAATATTAAGGTAACCACAAAGAGGTATAACAACTCCATAAATCAAAATAAAAACCAGGAAAAACATAACGACTCGGCAAACATAAAGTCAAATACTATGAAAATGAGGAACACACAATTTACAAAGAAAAACGTCTCAGCACAAAAAAGTAAGTGGAAAAATGAAATTGTCAACAGCACACATAAAAAGGCAACAAAATGAAAACATTAAACACTTACTTATCTATAATTACGCTGAATGTAAATGGACTAAATGCACCAATAAAGAGACAGTGAGTCTCAGACTGGATAAAGAAACACGATCCGTCTATATTCTGCCTACAAGAGACACACCTTAGACTTAGAGACACAAATAAACTAAAACTCAAAGGATGGAAAAAATATATCAAGCAAACAACAAGCAAAAAAGAGCAGGAGTAGCAATATTAATTTCTGACAAAATAGACTTTAAAGTTAAATCTACCACAAAGGATAAAGAAGGACACTACATAATGATAAAAGGGACAAATGACCAGGAAGATAGAACCATATTAAATATTTATGCACCCAATGACAGGGCTGCAAGATACATAAATCAAATTTTAACAGAACTGAAAAGTGAGATAGACACCTCCACAATTATAGTAGAAGACTTCAACACACCACTTTCGGAGAAAGACAGGACATCCAGTAAGAAGCTCAACAGAGACACGGAAGACCTACTTACAACAAGACAACCAACTTGACCTCATTGACTTATACAGAACTCTCCACCCAGCTGCTGCAAAGTATACTTTTTTTTCTAGCGCACATGGAACATTCTCTAGAATAGGCCACATATTAGGTCATAAAACAAACCTTTGCAGAATCCAAAACATCGAAATATTACAAAGCATCTTCTCAGACCACAAAGCAATAAAACTGAAATCAATAACAGAAAAACTAGGGAAAAGAAATCAAATACTCGGAAACTGAACAATACCCTCCTGAAAAAAGACTGGGTTATAGAAGACATCAAGGAGGGAATAAGGAAATTCATAGAATGCAACGAGAATGAAAATACTTCCTATCAAAACCTCTGGGACACAGCAAAAGCAGTGCTCAGAGGCCAATTTATATCGATAAATGCACACATACAAAAAGAAGAAAGAGCCAAAATCAGAGAACTGTCTCTACAACTTGAACAAATAGAAAATGAGCAGCAAAAGAATCCATCAGGCACCAGAAGAAAACAAATAATAAAAATTAGAGCTGAACTAAATGAATTAGAGAACAGAAAAACAATTGAAAGAATTAACAAAGCCAAAAGCTGGTTCTTTGAAAAAATTAACAAAATTGATAAACCATTGCCCAGACTGACTAAAGAAATACAGGAAAGGAAACAAATAACCCAAATAAGAAACGAGATGGGCCACACCACAACAGACCCACCTGAAATTAAAAGAATCATATCAGATTATTACGAAAAATTGTACTCTAACAAATTTGCAAACCTAGAAGAAATGGATGAATTCCTGGAAAAACACTACCTACCTAAACTAACACAATCAGAAGTAGAACAACTAAATAGACCCATAACAAAAAAAAGAGATTGAAACGGTAATCAAAAAACTCCCAACAAAAAAAATCCCTGGCCCAGATGGCTTTACTGCAGAGTTCTACCAAACTTTCAGAGAAGAGTTAACACCACTACTACTAAAGGTATTTCAAAACATAGAAAATGATGGAATACTACCTAACTCATTCTATGAAGCCACCATTTCCCTGATACCAAAACCAGGTAAAGACATCACAAAAAAAGAAAATTATAGACCTATATCCCTCATGAACATAGATGCAAAAATCCTCAACAAAATTCTAGCCAATAGAATTCAACAGAATATCAAAAAATTAATCCACCATGACCAAGTGGGATTTATACCAGGTATGCAAGGCTGGTTTAATATTAGAAAAACCATTAATGTAATCCACCATATAAATAAAACAAAAGACAAAAACCACATGATCTTATCAATTGATGCAGAAAGGGCATTTGACAAAGTCCAACACCCTTTTATGATAAAAACTCTCACCAAAATAATAATTGAAGGAAAATTCCTCAACATAATAAAGGGCATCTATACACAAAGCCAACAGCCAACATCACTCTAAATGGAGAGAGCCTGAAAGCATTTCCCTTGAGAACGGGAACCAGACAAGGATGCCCTTTAGCACCGCTCTTATTCAACATTTTGCTAGAGGTCCTAGCCAGAGCAATTAGGTTAGACAAAGAAATAAAGGGCATCCGGATTGGCAAGGAGGAAGTAAAATTATCTCTATTTGCAGATGACATGATCTTATACACAGAAAACCCTAAGGAATCCTCCAGAAAACTACTGAAACTAATAGAAGAGTTTGGCAGAGTCTCAGGTTATAAGATAAACATACAAAAATCACTTGGATTCCTCTACATCAACAAAAAGAACATCGAAGAGGAAATAACCAAATCAATACCATTCACAGTAGCCCCCAAGAAGATAAAATACTTAAGAATAAATCTTACCAAAGATGTAAAAGACCTATACAAAGAAAACTACAAAGTACTACTGCAAGAAACTAAAAAGAACCCACTTAAGTGGAAAAACATACCTTGCTCATGGATAGGAAGACTTAACATAGTAAAAATGTCTATTCTACCAAAAGCCATCTATACATACAATGCACTTCTGATCCAAATTCCAGTGACATTTTTTAATGTGTTGGAGAAACAAATCACCAACTTCATATGGAAGGGAAAGAAGCCTCGGATAAGTAAAGCATTACTGAAAAAGAAGAAGTGGGAGGCCTCACTCTACCTGATTTTAGAACCTATTATACAGCCACAGTAGTCAAAACAGCCTGGTACTGGTACAACAACAGGCACAATGGAACAGACCAATGGAACAGAATTGAGAACCCTGATACAAATCCATCCACGTATGAGCAGCTGATATTTGACAAAGGCCCAGTGTCAGTTAATTGGGGAAAAGATAGTCTTTTTAACAAATGGTGCTGGCATAACTGGATATCCATTTGCAAAAAAATGAAACAGGACCCATACCTCACACCATGCACAAAAACTAACTCCAAGTGGATCAAAGACCTAAGCATAAAGACTAAAACGATAAAGATCATGGAAGAAAAAATAGGGACAACGTTAGAAGCCCTAATACAAGGTATAAACAGAATACAAAATATTACCAAAAATGACGAAGAGAAACCAGATAACTGGGAGCTCCTAAAAATCAAACACCTATGCTCATCTAAAGACTTCACCAAAAGAGTAAAAAGACTACCTACAGACTGGGAAAGAATTTTCAGCTATGACATCTCCGACCAGCGCCTGATCTCTAAAATCTATATGATTCTGTTAAAACTCAACCACAAAAAGACAAACAGCCCAATCAAGAAGTGGGCAAAGGATATGAACAGGCACTTCACTAAAGAAGATATTCAGACAGCTAACAGATACATGAGAAAATGCTCTCGATCATTAGCCATTAGAGAAATGCAAATTAAAACTATGATGAGATTCCATCGCACTCCAACAAGGCTGGCATTAATCCAAAAAACACAAAATAATAAATGTTGGAGAGGCTGTGGAGAGATTGGAACTCTTATACACTGCTGGTGGGAATTTCAAATGGTAGAACCACATTGGAAATCTATCTGGCGTTTTCTTAAAAGGTTAGAAATAGAACTACCATACAACCCAGAAATCCCACTCCTCGCAATATACCCTAGAGATACAAGAGCCTTCACACAAACAGATATATGCACACCCATGGTTATTGAAGCTCTGTTTACAATAGCAAAAAGTTGGAAGCAACCAAGGTGTCCATCAACGGATGAATGGTTAAATAAATTGTGGTATATTCACACAATGGAATACTACGCATCGATAAAGAACAGTGACGAATCTGTGAAACATTTCACAACATGGAGGAACCTGGAAGGCATTATGCTGAGCGAAATGAGTCAGAGGCAAAAGGACAAATATTGTATAAAACCACTATTATAAGATCTTGAGAAATAGTATAAACTGAGAAGAACACATACTTTTATGGTTATGAGGGGGGAGGGAGGAAGGGTGGGAGAGGGTTATTTACTGATTAGTTAGTAGATAAAAAAAAATTATTTTTTTTTTTAGTAGATAAGAACTACTTTAGGTGAAGGGAATGACAATACTCTATATACAGAAGGTCAGCTCAAATGGACTGGACCAAAAGCAAAGAAGTTTCCGGGATACACTGAATGTTTCAAAGGTCAGCGGAGCAAGGGCGGGGGTTTGGGGACTATGGCTTAAGGGGACTTCTACGTCAATTGGCAAATTAATACTATTATGAAAACATTCTGCATCCCACTTTGAAATGTGGCATTTGGGGTCTTAAATGCTAACAAGCAGCCATCTAAGATGCATCAATTGGTCTCAACCCACCTGGATCAAAGGAGAATGAAGAACACCAAGGTCACACGACAACTATGAGCCTAAGAGACAGAAAGGGCCACAGGAACCAGAGATTTACATCATCCTGAGACTAGAAGAACTAGATGGTGGCCGGCCACAGCCGATGACTGCCCTGACAGGGAACACAACAGAGAACCCCTGAGGGAGCAGGAGATCAGTGGGATGCAGACCCCAAATTCTCATAAAAAGACCAGACTTAATGGTCTGACTGAGACTAGAGGAATCCCGGAGGTCATGGTCCCCAAACCTTCTGTCGGCCCAGGACAGGAACCATCCCCGAAGACAACTCATCAGACATGGAAGAGACTGGACAATGGGTTGGAAAGAGATGCTGATGAAGAGTGAGCTACTTGTATCAGGTGGACGTTTGAGACTGTGTTGGCATCTCCTGTCTGGAGGGGAGATAGGAGGGTAGAGAGGGTTAGAAACTGGCAAAATTGTCACGAGAGACTGGAAGGGCTGACTCATTAGGGGGAGAGTAAGTGGGAGTATGTAGTAAGGTGTATATAAGCTTGTATGTGACAGACTGACTTGATTTGTAAAAGTTCACTTAAAGCTCAATAAAAATTATTTTTTAAAAAATTGTGCAGAAAAATATAGCATTTTGTTGCATGCAGCTAAAGCAATCACACCTGCTACCCTAAGCAAGATAAGGGCTTCCTTGCATCTGCTTTATTTCTATTAATGCTGCATTATCACCCTGGCTCCTATATCAGATTTCTAGCATGTATATAGTTTTTTTTTCTATAGTATGAGATTTGAAGTTTCTATCGACCATGTAACCTATAGTTAAAGCTCCCTAACCTAGAAACTTTTCTTTTTTTCATATATTTTAATATTTCAACAAAATTAAAATGGCCTGTATTTGCTCCCAACCCCCACCAGAGCACACTCACCCATTAACTGATATAAGCAGGTGCAGGGGTTGTTTTCCAGCATTTAACATAGGAGCATGATGATATGCAGTCAGTTATGGAGAGGTCTTCAGGTCGAATGTCAAGGTTGGCTGCTGCGACTGAAGAACTTATATGACTACAAACATACCTGGATAATTCAGGATGGTGGGAGACAAATTTAGATGAAGCAGACCTGTGCCTTTATCTTAGGCCCTACCCTTCCCCTGTTCTTGATCCTTAGTTCTGAGAACCAATGTCGATTTACTGATCTAAGAGTGTCCATAAACTATGGAAGAAGGTGGGGTGGATGTGCTAAGATGAAGACTCTTCATAAAATTCAAGGTATATGTAAATGTGTTTGCGTTGAGTAGCAGGAAAATGCTGGCAAGGGCATCTTTAACCTTTCTTGCAAGGCAAAAATGAGACAGCCTTCTTCTGTGTGACATATTTCTTATCTTAATCTCAAAACTTGAAGTTTAATTTAGTGGAGAGCAAGAAGCTCTTGGCCTTTTCCAAACTTGTATGATTATCAACTAAGTCCCCTAAGGTCAGAGAGTTTGTCTACCACATCAGTTGTGCCTTTGCTCTTATATTCTACAGTGTCTTACAAGGAATAATCACATGAAAGAAATTTAATAGTTCTTTTTGAGCGGAGGATTTGGAGACCTGCTTCAATCTTAAATCCTGCTGATAGGAATACAGAGGTCACGAAAGAGGAATTTCGGAGATCGCTTCTCATGTGGGCCCAACCCCGTGGACTCTTGAATTATCTTCTTTTTTTCTTGGATATCAAATGGATTTAAGACATCTTGTCACTTTATCTCCATATAATAGTTGGTTAAAATCTGTAGCCACCGAGTCATTCTGACTCATAGCAACCCTATAGAACAGAGTAGAACTGCCCCATAGGGTTTCCCAGGCTGTAATCTTCATGGAAGCAGACTGCCCCACATCTTTCTCCTGTGGAACGGCTGATCAGTAAAGAGTGGCTGGTGGGTTCAAACCAACCACCTTTCAGCTAGCAGCTGAGTGCTTTAACCATCGTACCACCAGGGCTCCTTAATAGTTGGTTAGAGCCACATTTTCCGTCTTTTCCTTGAGCGTGCACAGCTAGGCTGTAAATCTCACACTATTCTGTATGCAGCCTGTTTAGTAGACTCATTAATTGCAGCACAAGAGGGTGAGCTTTCGCAAATAAAGCATCTGTCCTCTCAGAATCAATGCATGTACCCAGAGCTTACAAATCTTAGAGTACGTAAACACAAGCAGCGCCACAAGCAGGCACGGCCTCTAACCATAGCAGAGAGTTATTTATGTGGAACTTTTTGGCAAGAATTACTCAAATGAAAATAATTTTCGGGTTTTTCTTCACCTGTTTGTTTTTTTAAATACACTTTCTCTTGAAGTAAAATCCATACTATTACAAAAAGTACACAAATCAAAAGTTGACAGCTAGATAAATGTTCATAAAGGGAACACACCCTTCCAATCTGCACATAGATCTTCTTAAGTATTCCTTCTGCTTCCACCAAGCTTTTGCGTGCAACACAATACATAGTAAAGCAGAGGCCCGTGCACCCCTGTGCCTTTGCTCCTGCTGGTCCCTCTCCTACCTGGATTGCCCTCGCCTCACACACTCTGTCTGGCAAAGGCGACTCGTGAATCACAAGGCCCTTCTCTTCTCTAAAACCTTTCCTGGACAAATGCCTTTTCTTTTCCCTCCTAACTCCTTATGGTATATAAAGTATGCTTATGCTATATGTTTACTGAGTAACAATAACAATAATAATAACGATCGCAATAATAGTATCATCAATAATAACAAAAAACTAAAATATGTTGATTTCTTACCGTATGGTAAGCACTATGTTAAGAACTTTGCAGAAAACATCTCATTCCGTCCGCTCCCAAAACTTAAGAACGACACGACTATCCTCATTTTACATCTGATTGGATAGTCTCAAGGAGCCCCAGTGGTGCAATGTTTAAGCACTCAGCTGCTAACCAAAATGTTGGTGGTTCAAACTCAAAGACTGGCTCCGTGGAAGAAAGACCCGGTGTCTGCTCCCGTAAAGGTTACAGCCTGGGAAACCCAGTGGGGCACTTCTGCTCTGTCACATGGGCTCGTTATGAGTTGGAATCAACTTGGTGGCACCCAACAACAACAAAATAGGGGCACAAAAGTATGAGTAGTTTTTAATGGAAACAAGTATCATTTCAGGATGTAACTTAAAGAATGTGTCTTGCTTTCAAATTCTGCTTGGGTATGTCAAGGGGAACAGAGGGAAATAAGAAGGAAATCTCTTATAAATATAGGCATTTTTAAACAAGTTAGTACAGCGTGTGCCTCTGGGAAGGTGTCCGCATGACATATACAGGTTTCCCCTACAAATCTCCTTTATTGCTTTTGTTGTTTTGTCTCTTAACTCAAGTCCCTGTACTTTCTACATCCACGGGCTTTACATGCACAAGAGGCTGTGTATCTTTTAAATGACTCTTATTCACAAAATGTAGTACATGTCTTTTGGGATTCCTGCCCAGCCTATGCCCTCTATTCTGAGAAGTTCCTTTCCCAAAGGAAGAAATCTCTTTGCACTACATTCATGGCTCACATCCTGCCTATAGGCACTGGACCCAAAATGAGCCAACCTGTTTGATCCTGGGAATTCACAAATTGGACTCAGAGGCACTAGTCAGTTTTGGCAAGTGCTAAAATTGGGAAGTGTTATGAAGTCAGAACGAGAGTGGCCACTTTTGGCATATTCATGCCAAGCAGAGGAAGCCAATCTAGAGGGAGAGAATATAACATGAAGCCGCCGCACTGAAACAAATCAGAGATGAGAGACCATGGCGCGGTGAAGAAGGTGGAATGGTAATCCCTGCTCTAAACTCTCTATTTGTTGGTTCAACCCTTCATGAGCTGATATTTACTTATTTGCTATTGGATTATCTAAGACAGCCCCAGATCTTTCCAATATATTCCCCTCTCCGTTTTTTTTTTTTTTTTTTAACCTCTCTATGTTGGTTTGATGCTCTTATGTTATTTGTAATCAAAAAGAGTCTTAAGGTGATAGTTAAGATTGTGTGCCAACTTGGCTGGATCATGATTCTCAGTGTTTTGGCAGTTGTATAATGTTGTGATCATTTCCCTGCTGAAATTTGAGATGTGATCACTGCTGAGTGGTACCAGCGGGGGTGGGTCCTGTGGCTGCTCACTGCCCCCTCAGCCTTCATCTCTCTGCCCTTTGCTGCGTACATCCTTCCTGCTCACATTGCCAAGGTTTTTGTCTTGTTCTAGATCCAGCAGCTACCTCTTGTCTGACATCAGTTCTTGGGACCTGAGCTAGCAGCTTACCTGTCGATCTTGGGATTCATCAATCTTCACAGCCTTCAAGCAAGAGTCCTGCTCCCTGACCTGCCAATCTTGGGCTCATCAGCCCCTGTAGCTACATGAATTAGGAGGAACCTTGAGGTCTTACCTGCCAATCCTGGATTTCTTGACCTTCACAGCCTGTGAGTGGGAACCCTGCTCTCAGACCTGCTCATCTTCAGTTTTCCGGCTTCTGTAGCCTCATGAATTGGGAGAGGCCTCTATCCTGATCCATGGACTTGGGATGTTCCAACCTCTACAATGGCATGAGCTGTTTCCTTGGTATAAATCTCTCTATATAGGTATGTATACGCTTTACTGATTTTGCTTCTCTAGAGAACCTGGCCTAAGAGACTTAACAAATACATTGCAAGACTAGCCCTAAGGGGTCAGAATGTTTCCCCTCACTCAACTAAGTGACCTCCCAGACTGTCCTTTGGCAAAGTCATGGAGGAGGTTGGATTCCTCTTGGAACTCCGGCATTCCTGTCATTCTCCTTTCCCCATTTCTTTTACCATTTCCTCCAAAATGTACTCAATGTTCTCGTGCTTCAAGTTTAAACATTCATACTCTTGGAAAATGTGCTGTTTAAAACAGAAGTTTGAAGATGCTCATTAACACAAAGACATTTTTCCAGTGTTGGCTTTATGGCGGTGAGCAGAGTTGTCAGTGCCTTCCCACCAAGGGGAAGCAGAGTGGGACAGTGTGGGAGTTGCTAGAGTCCTAGTTATTACCCATATTTAACATAGGAACCCACCATCCACTTGTCGTTTATTGTACTGTGGTGTCTTGCTTGTTGCTGTGATGCTGGAAGCTATGCCACCAGTATTTCGAATACCAGAAGAGTCACTCATGGTGGACAGGTTTCAGCAGGGCTTCCAGACTAAGTCAGGCTAGGAAGAAAGGCCAGGATATCTACTTTCAAATATTAGTCAATGAAAATCTTAATGGACTACACCAGTACTTTGTCTGACTCGCTTGCTTTGGGTAGGTAATCAGGAGATATCAATCTCTAGAGGAGAACATCATATTTGATGAAGTAGAGGAACTACGAGGGCAAGGGAGACTGTCGTGGATTGAATTGTGTACCCAAAAAATGTGTTAACTTGACTAGGTCATGATTCCCTTACATGATTGTACGATTGTCTACCATTTTATCTTCTGATGTGATTTCCCTATGTGTTGTAAATCCTATCACTATGATGTAATAAGACGGATTAGCAGCAATTATAGTGATGAGGTCTACAAGCTCAGGTAGTGTCTTAAGCCGATCTCTTTGGAGATACAAAAGAGAGAAGTGAGCAGAGAGACACGGGGATCTCATACCACCAAGAAAGCCATGCAGGGAGCAGAGCACATCCTTTGTACCTGAGGTTCCTGCTGTGAGGTGCTCCCAGACCAAGAGAATACTGATGACGAGGACCTTCCTCCAGAGCCAACAGAGAGAGAAAGCCTTCCCCTGGAGCCAGCGCCCTGCATTTGGACTTGTAGCCTACTAGACTGTGAGAGAATTAATTTCTCTTTGTTAAAGCCATCCGTTTGTGGTATTTTTGTTATAGCAGCACTAGATGGCTAAGACAGAGACTCTCAATGAGATGAATTGGTACAGTAGTTCAATGATGAACTCAGACATGCCAGCAATCATGAGGATGATGCAACATGGCGACATTTTGCTCTGTTATACATAAGGTTGCAGGAGTTGGAGTTGACTCTACAGCATCCATTTATCTATCTAACATAGGAATGTTGATGCCCAGAGAAATTCAGTGATTTGCCCCCAGGTATATTCCTGGAAAACTGAATAAGACTCAAGATCTCTAACTGAATGGCAAGCACATTGCCTCCCTTCCTCTAGTTCAAGAGATGTGCAGCGTAAGAGAACCATCTCGGCACTCTTGATACATGGCTTACTGCATATACACAGGTGTCATGTTCTTTGTTTACGATCTTTAAGGCCTTGAGTAAGTATTTGGTGTCACATGGCTTTGGACTCACAATGAACCTAGCTGTGGGCACATTGTCTTTGACAGGCTTTGTGTAAACATGCAAGCCTTGGTTACTACACGGTGCAATATAGTGGGAGCTAGAAGTCCCATCCTTTCAAAATATCTCTGCAGCTGCCTTCAGCCACATATGCTCATGATCACTAATGGACATTGGGGTCCATCACATTGTTAAACTGCTTCTCATATGACACATAATTTTATGTGTAAGAGATACCAGACAGGAATTAGTAAACAGAATACTGCTCTTGACATCCTATGCTTTATTAGCACTTGTATGTCCTGGCTGTGTGGCTTTGAGCAAGTTGTTTATGAGGAGGAGATATAGGTCCCATCACACCTAAGTGTGGTGGGCCCTGATGGGTGGCATACCTGGTTGTTGTTAGGTGCCTTTGAGTTGGTTCCAAATCATAGTGACCTTATGTACAACAGAACGAAACACTGCCCAGTCCTGCGCCATGCTCACAATCTTTCTTAAGCTTGAGCCCACTGTTGCAGCCACTGTGTCAATCCATCTTGCTGATGGTTTTCCTCTTTTTTACTGACCCTCTATTTTACAAAGCATGACGTCCTTCTCCTGGGATCGATCTCTCCTGATAACATGTCCAAAATATGTGAGACATAGTCTCTCCATCTTTGCTTCTCAGGAACATTCTGGCTGTACTTCTTCCTAGACAGATTTGTTGGTTTTTTTGGCAGTCCATGGTATATTCAATATTCTTCACCACACCACAATTCAAAGGCGTCAATTCTTTGGTCTTCCTAGTTCATCATCCAGCTTTCACATGTGTATGAGGCAACTGAAAACACCATGGCTTGGG